>NC_089874.1:163532500-163842500 GCF_040182565.1 Anser cygnoides
TAGAAATGTGGTTCACGTTTTTATGTTCAAATTCAGACATTGTACCTTTATCTGCTAGATAAAGGAACTTTTGCAGTGCAAGATTTATCACGTTAAGAGTACTTAGATATTAAGTCATCCTTCAGAGGCTTTTGGTGAGCTTTATTGTTTTTAGCTTTCTTAATCTTTTTGTCAGTCAGATAAGACTTTTGGAACCTGTAAACTTCTCAGAGCTTTTTCCCTAGCCTTCTATCTTGTTTGTAGCACGGCCAGCAGGCCAGGTCATTCTCACGGCCCTTTAAATAATTAAGTGCAGAGCGTAACAACACATCTGTGCCTTGCTGAGGGGATTCTAACTTTGAAGAACAGCCTCCTCGTGAGGCACTGTCTTTTCGGGGCCCTTTTTATTTCAGCGGCATTTCCGTCCCGTGACAGAGATCATCTGCTCTCGGCCGTTTGACCTCGCCTTGGCCCGTGTATTTTAATTCGCATGTAAGAGACCGGAGCCACCTGAGAGGAGCAGAGCAGAGGGGAAGGGCTGCGCACAGCTTCAGGCACCGGGACTGCAGCAGTTCGGTAGCTCTCAGTCTGTGCGTTCGGCTAACGCCGACCTCCCAACACCCGGCGCTCCGGGCTCGCAGCTCCGCGGCCCGCGGCACCGACGCGGGCCCTCTCGCGACGGGCGGGACTCGGCTCCTGGCGCCTCCGGTGCGTGCAGGCGCCGCCTTCGTCCCGAGCAGCGCCAGTCCCGCCGCCGGCGGCACCAACAGCCCCTCGGCACGCCGATCGCTGGTGCGGCAGCGGCCCGGGCAGAGACCCCACCGGCCCCCCGCGGCGCTGCAGCCCCCGGGACGCGGCAGGTGGCGGCGCGGGGCTCGGCTCCGTGACAGGGACGGGGCCGTGACGAGACCCGCCGCCAGCCCCGCCGCCCCGCCCCTGGTCACGCCGCTACCCGAAACTCTCGCGAGACGTCCTCCCGCCGCTTGCCTGAGGAGCGCTCGCGAGAGCTCGCCGTTCCGCGCGCGCCCTGAAGCTCTCGCGAGGGCGCCGCGCTCCGTGCCGACGGGGTGGACAAGATGGCGGCCACGACCACCATCTCCCTGGTGAGTGGCGGCGCCGCGCCGCTGGGCGGGCGGCTCGGCCCGGCCCGGCCCGGATCCCTCGGGGGGCGCCGTCCGTGCCGGCCTCCGCCCGGTGCGCCCGCGGCTCTCCCGGGCCGGCGGGGGCGGGCCGGGGCCCGGCGGCGCTGCGCGCTCGGTGCCGGCGGGCCTCCTTTCGGGCGGCGGGGCCGCGCCTCCCGCTCCCCGAGGCCGCCTTCCTCGCGCAGCGGGCGGGGCTGGGGCGCCGCGCTGCCCTCCCCGGGAGCCGCGGCCCCGGCGGAGCTCGCCGGCCGCCTCCGGCCGCAAGGAGCGCGGGGCCGGACCTGGGCAGGGCGAGCCCGGGGCTGCCCGCGGGGCCTGGGCCGGCGGCTCCGTAGGCGGGCGTGTGGCGCCCGGGGTGCGGCAGGGTTTCGTGTGCGACCCGAGTTCTCCCCGTGCTGAGGTGCGCGCAGGCCGGTTCCTACCGGTTCGTGGGATGGTTTCACGGACCTGCGTGTTTAGAAAGGTCCAGGTAGGTGGTGGGGCTTCTTGAGAGGGTTTTAGTAGGAATTTTTCTTCCGCAGAGCCTGGTAGCGTGTAGCGCTGAGGCTAAGATGTGAGCTGTGGGTTACCTTTATTGACCAGAGGGACGTGATGCCCCGTACCTGGTGGTTATTTTTATATTTGCCATTGTTTATTTCACTTACTCTTGGAAGGATCCCGACGTTATCGACTTTCATGAGAGTTCATTGTGTTTTCAGAAGGTTCTTTAGACTTCTGCTGAAGTGACCGCTAATGTTGTAAGACACCAGAATAGTCTCATTTCAGAGACTGACTTGTTTTCTGTGCGAGTTAGTCTTAAATCGTAGAAATTAAGTAGTTCAGTAGGGCATTATTCAGCATTCCTCATCCTAGTCCTTTTTATTCTTAGTGAAATATGGAGTAGCGTATGGAATTGTGCAAAATGAAAATACGTAACCTCTTAGGTGTGAAGTTGCTTGGGAAGGTAGCCTGTAGTACAATAACTGTGGATGTTGGGAAACTGCAAAGCAGGTGGCCAGGCTCTCATGCTCCCTGCAGGTATCATCTGCTGCTAAGGGGGCTGGATGGACTGCTGGTGTGACACAGCAGGATATTTCTTAATGATTTTCTTTTCTACTCCCACCCCCCTATTGTTTTCAGTGTTTGCTGGTGGGTTTTTTTTTTTTTTTGGTCACAAATCATACTAATTCTGAAGCTGCTACTTTTGAACTCTCTAAAAAGTCTCTCTTTGAACTGCAAAGGAGTTGTTTTTTATGGTCTTCCTTTTTTGGATTTGCAAATATTGGTGCTCATAATCAGGAGATAATGCAGACAACTCACACTTTGATTCCTGTCTTATCCTTGCTTGGTTAGGACTTTATTAGATTAGGGGTTTTGCCAAGTTAAAGCTGGGAATGAGCATTCAGGCTTTGAGCATGTGAGGATAAATGTGAATCCAAAGATGATCAAAATCCAAGGGAGTGTTATATTTCTTAGGATGTGTGAGGACATCCCACATTAAGGTAATGGCCATCCTTTATCTCACAGCACATTGTTTCAGCCAGTTTCTCTGGTGTCACTGTATATTTTGGTATATGCATATTTTAAAAGGACAATACACGCGTTTCAAAACTAAAATAACTTGCTAACTCTATAACACAAGCTGCTGCGTGGTTTTGCTGCATGCAAGGGAAGTGATGCGGTGGCTGGTCAAACAGAAGGCTCTAAGAGTTGCATGCTTGTTTACTGGAAATCACCAGTGCCTTAAAACATAAAAAGGAAAATAATTTTCTTTGCGTCAGGGGTTCTACTTATGTATGTGTATTGCCTATCATAAACTGATTTAATCAACACTATAAAAGAAACTTTTGAGTTACTTTTCTATGAGCCTGGTATTTGGAATGCCTATTTTTAAGAGTTGAACAGAGTATAGTAAACATTGAGTCTGATTATTTTTAATCATCTTCAAGCACCAGGCATTCAAGCTGAAACCTGTTAGCTCGCACTGTTCGTTCAGAATGGACATTCCCACTCAGAGTTATGGTCCTGCCACAGGTGAAGCATTGCACCAAGGTCGAAGGAAGCCTTAGTGAGGCTGCCGTTATTCCTGGAACCGGGAGTGAGAGTTACATTGGCTCTTCATAGAGCCGATTATTAAAATTTACCTTCAGAGCTGGTGTTACTGTAATGGGAGGCTGTATAAGCAAGGGCAAGGAGATAGCACTGGTCTGTAGGTGAGCCCTAGAAATTGGCAGCAGCAGTCTTGTGACCAAAGGAAGCACATAAATACTGTGATGTATGGGAGGCGAGGAGCAAGGTGCATATTTTTAATCTATCACCTTATTCACAGAAAGGGTGCTCGAGCACTGGAATGGGAAGTGGTGGAGTCCCCATCCTTAGAGGTATTTAAGAGATGGGCGGACATGGCACTAAGGGACATGGCTTAGTGTTGGGACTCAGTAGGTCAGGTTGAAGGTTGGACTTGGTGATCTTGAAGGTCCATTCCAGCCTAGGTGACTCTATGATTCTAATGTGCTGCTCTTTTTCAGCAGCGTTTGGCTACAGAAGAATTCAGAGTAGCTGATGTAAACTGCGTGTGTGTTGGTAAATCTGTCACTTCCATCGTGTTTTGAGAAGACTCAGATACTGGGACCAAAGAAAACTGGAAGGATTAGGTAAAGATCTTGTTAGAGCAAGAATACAAACCTTGAGATGGGAAGAAATGCCTTTCTTACTTCACTTGCTCCTAGATGAGGTGGTGTATCAGTGTTTAAGTGACAGTGTAAAAGACAGCCTTTCGGGAGCAAGCATACTGGCTTGCCAGAGTGCTGCATGCTTTTATTCATGCTGGGTTCAATGTTGGTGGTGTGAAGTTTATTTTGAACTTCGGAGCTGTTAAACGTCTTAAATAGAGCATTCGTTCTCATCAGCTTCACGCATTGAGTTAAAGCACTTCCAAGCCGTTTTTTTAATAATCCATGTGTTTTTATGTGAGTTATGCTCTGATCTTACTGGAAATAAAGTGGATCTGAACATCCAATATCACGTGTTAATTCGTCAGGATTTGTGCCACTATGTGTTTTACCTTGTGCTTAAAAAACCAACCAAACAAAAAAACCAAACCTGACACGTGGTCCTAGTGTTAATGGTCCTTAAAACGAAGAATTCAAATGTCCCAGCAATCACTTTTTGTGTGATCACTGGCATCTTTCCTGCCACATTCAATGTTAGTGCCTCTCACTCCTGTAAATCTCCTTTCCATGCTGGAAAGAAGACAGGCTGCTCTATGATACCAGCAGAAAATTGCCCTAAAGGAAGTTCAGTGCTTCTGCAGGGATTGCTTTTATCAGGACAGCTGCAGCAGTTTCTTCTTGTTGTTCAGGGACAATTTAAATCGTGATGGCTATCTAGAAAAGCTTGAGAATTAAGGACAAAGTAACTTCAATAAAGAGGAACCCAGCACAGTTCTGGAGTTCGGTAAACTTAGATTTTGCTTACAGCTAATTTTCTGAATATAATCATAGAACTGTTAAAGCTGTTGATTACAAGGAAACATACGTATTGGTACGTATGAAAGATGCGTGCTACTGCGTCGTCTTACCCGGCGTGTTGTGACACGCCCCGTTGCTCTCCTGGCTTAGATCTGCCTGCTCTTGATTCTGTTATCTGCCCAGTGTCACAGGCCACGCACCTCTGCAATACAGGCAGATTTCCGGCATGGCAGGCTCTCTTCCTCCTGCCATCATAGCTGCAACAATTTTTTTTTCCCCTTCTTGTTATTGTCCGCATGCCCAGTCAGTCAGGCTGAGCAGTGCGTGTAAGATGAAGGTGTGCAGCGCCTAATGCCTCCTGTCCCCTTGCAGGGGCACCATATAGTGCAACACCATAGAGTGGACTATTTGTGTGTGCCACCTGTGGAGACAGTGGGCAGTAAACACAGAGTTCTTATAACGGTGTAATTGATAATTAATGCAATTTTCATTTAATTTATTCAGTAATTTAGTCGGTACCTTGTTGCAGTAGAAATGGAATACATAGTTATAACTGGTTAAATAATTAACGTTTTGCTGAAGAAACTTATATTTTAAAGCATTTCAGTGTCGGAAATGTTTGGTGCCACTGCTTTTGGTAGCAGTACTGTGAGTGTTGTGTGCTGTAGCTTTGAGCACTGGTTCTTGATACAATTTCATTGCAGATGCTCCTTGAAAGCTCGGTAGTCTCCTCGCCCACTGTGGTGGTACTTCAGAATGATAAACAGTGCTTGCCATTTTGGTACTTACCTGATTTCCGTGTGTTCAGTAATGTAGTTAGACCTTTCTGCCATCACATAATATACTCGTGCAACTGCTTACCTGTCATTCTTTTTGCAGTCTTAAAATCACAGCTCTGTTAGATAATTGTCCTTTCCCGTAGGAGGCGTGCGTGTTCTCTGCTGGGGAGTTCCGTGGTAGCAAGCTTTATCAGCCAAAATTAAGTTCACTTGGGTGTTCTGTGCAGTTCAGAGCACTGATGTTGTTACCACAGGTTTCTGTGGATCTGTTTGTATTTTAATGAGGCTAAGGCAAATTTCTTGTGAATACCTCTTGTCAGGATGGTTAACTTTGAAACAGACCTGAGAACTAATTTGGGGGTGTGTGTGTTTGTGTGCCGTGACTGCCCACTCTGCCTGGCACTACGAGTGGTTGGAGCTTCCTCTGGGAGGGAGAGGAGCACCCAGCGGTGGGTCTTGTAGAACTTGCGGTGCAGGGGAACCCAGCATGCATGTTGAAGCTATATGCAAGCTCCACAGCTGCACGTACTAGCTGAAGGATTTGGAATAGAATAGTGCAGTTGGAAGGGACCCACAAAGATCAGCCAGTCCAACTGCCTGAGCACGTCAGGGCTAACCAAAGTTAAAGTGTATTACTGAGGGCATTATACAAATGCCTCTGGAACATGGACAGGCTCGGGGCATTAACTGCCCCTAGGAAGGAAGCCTGTCCTAGTGTTCAACCATCCTCACAGTAAAGATTTTTTTCCTAATGTCCAGTCTGAACCTGCCTTGACACAGCTGTGTGCCATTCCCTCACATTTTATCATTGGTTACCAGGAAGAAGAACCAACACCTCCCTCTCTGTTTCCTCTCCTCAGGAAGCTGCAGAGAGCACTGAGGTCGCCTCTTAGCCTTCTTTTCTCCAGACAGACAACCCAAGTGTCCTCACAGGACATGCCTTCCAGCCCTTTTGCCAGCTTTGTTGCCCTCTTCTCTATGATGTTAAGGACCTTAACAGCCTTTTTATATTGTGGAACCCAGAAGTGCATACAACCTTCGAGGTGATGCCAACACTAAATATCGTGAGACAATCATCTCCTTTGACCAGCTGGCTGTGCTGTGTTTATTGCACCCCAAAATGTGCTTCGCCCTCTTGGCTGCTGGAGCACTCGGCTGGCTCACGTTGAGCCCGCTGTCACCAGCACCCCCAGCTCCCTTTGTGCAGCGCCGCTCTCCAGCCACGCGTCTCCCCGCCCGGACCTGTGTCCGGCATTGTTCCAACCCAGGTGCAGAACCCAGCATTTTCTGTCGTTGAACTTCTTGCTGTTGCTGATTGACAAATTGACAACTTAATTGGACAGTTGTTGGCTTGTTGATAAGGAGGTGAGACGATGGTCAGGGAAAGCAGCCTTTGCTTTAGGAAAGGATGAATGTGTTGGCTTGTCTTAATGTCCTGTTTGTAATCGAGAGAAATCAGATCATGTGTGTCGTAATTCATTTTAGCACTGTTGTAGATTGTCAGAAACAGCAGTTTTCTTCCTCTGAGAGTCAAATATTGAGATGCGTTGTGATTTCTGGGTTCCGTGACAGATATGTGACAGTGCAGAGCATTCTGCATGTACAGGTAACATCCAGAAGGTATTTTTTTCTCAGTTCTGATGGAGCTGAGAGTTGTTCTATCAAATGCAAGGCATCAGAAGGAATCTACCAAATGAAAAAGCATCAGAAGGAATTGTTTGGGGGTATGTAGTTCATTTGTATGCATGTGTTTTTAAGACTTTTCATGTTTTCCGAAGTTTTACTTTGGTTGAATTTGGTGCTCAGGGAGAACCGAATATGCTACTGGGCAGCATTAGTGACATTTAATTTCCTTTTTCATCTAAAGGAAAGAGTTGTTTACACAAATGTGTTTATTTAAGCACTTTGGTCATGAGATGCTATGAAGGTGACGTTTTGAAAGGTTTAAATATGTGCCCATTCTCTGTGTAGTGCATCTGGTAGCGTTGACGCAAAAAACTTGTACGTGCCCTCTGCTCTCCATTCTGGTAGTACATTTGTTGCACATGCTTACAGTCATGGAAACTAGCACTGCTGTTTCTTCCATCTGAGCAAAGTGGTCTACGTGGGGGGGGTGAAAAGTAGTAGTTGCTAAAGTAATTTGGGAATAGCAGAAAGTCATAGTGCACAGAAGGACTTGCAAAGTTATGGAACTTACAGCGGAATCTGCAAATTTAAATAGTAATAAGGGGTAAAATCCTTAAATGTTTTTATATACATGAAGGAGGACTTTTTCTGAAAAGTAAGCCTACTGTGTGAATAAAAATACTGCCTCTGACAAGGCGCTCAGCTGATGCTTCTTCCAACTTCACTGCTGGCATGGGGTGTTGCAGCATGAAAACGTTCAGATCGATGCAGGTTCCCAAGCACTGGTGCAAGTAATAGAGCAAGGAGTAAACTGATTATACGGGCCAGGTATTTTTAGGTGAAGCTTCTGTTTGTTAATGACTCCTAAATATCATCAGTCCTTTTTCCACTTCTGTCTTATTTAATCTTTTGTGTTGTTTGCTTGTTATGGTTCCTAAAATAAACAAGATTCTGTATTTTTCTTTTTCTCTTGTGTGTGTTTATACTTCAGAGAAATTCTCAGCCATGTAATAAATTTCCAACGAATGTGCCTGAACTCTTGGAGTTCAAACCACCTTAAAGGGCCAAGCAACGCTCAGAAGCAATGTTCATAGCACCAGGTATACAGTTTCTATTTATTTCTATTTTAAAGGAAGCTCGCATTCTTCTGCTTCTGTTGTCAACTTCTCATGCGTTTTTCTTGTTCCCTCCTGTTTCCATGTGTTTAAATAAGGCAGTTTTCGAGGTGGCTGGTGTTAGTATAAAGCACCAACTGCACCAACAGTTACTGTTACGTTGCTGCCTAGCAGATTCACATTAATTGTGCCAAGCCTTTTCTCCTTAGTGGTATTACCCTAATGTGCCTGGAAAAAGAGAAGTGATAGTCTCAATTTCCTGTGACTGGCAATAGAGATTGGGATCATTTTATATCATCTGTTGCTTTTCAAATACTCTGGAGTAACAGAGAGGTTAGTAATCTTCCTTGAAGAAACTGTGTTAAAAGGTACGTGGTGATAAGTTTTCATTACAGCTGTACCATTGATCAGGAAAGGCATATGTATTTTTGGTCTCTTTTCAGAGAGATGTTTGATGGCAAAGAGCTTGGAACCAACCAGTTAAGTAGCGTCTGGGTCTAGCTTCTTGAATACCCTGTGACTTCTAGATCAATTTGTCGTCCTTAGTTTTGACTATTCCCTCTGTGCTGGAAGTTGGATGTTATCAACCAGTATTCAGAAGCTATGCCTTTTAGTGAGCTCAAATGTTAAAATTACATTAAATGTAGATATACGATAGTCTCTCTTTTATGAATCCTACTAAAATGTGGTCACTGGAATAGCTTTTTCTGTTGTGAATTGTTAAACTTGATATGCCTTCCATTATGTTTTACTTGTCCCATATCTCATTACTCCTACATTGCAATCACTCAATTTTTAAAGGCTGAGGGGAAACAGAAATAGCAGTAGAAAAATGTGCCTTCCCTAAGGAAACTAAGGAAGTTTCAGGTGGTGACTGTACAATAGCATGTACAGAAGATGTAAAGAAATGGGAAGGGGACCCTACAGAGCTGGGAAACAACAATTTTTTTTTTTTGGCCACTTACTTAAGAACCAGAATGACTTTTTTTTTCAGTGTTGCACAATCAGAATTCATCTTTGAGATGATACAGCCTTCCTGCATCAAACAGATCGCCATTACTGTATTGCTTTGCTGACTATTTGTTTTCAATTTGACCGTGTTTTCCGTAGGTTCGTGCCTGATGTGCTGTGCCAATAAGCGCACAGTCGAAATCCACACGAAGGTCTCCCTATTTTCTTCAAGGTTTCCTTGTTTGTTTTTTTTCCCCAGCTTTGGGACTACAACTGGACTATGCAATACTATCTTTTGATCAGTATTGTGTACTTGAGTTTCCCAGTTTGCAAGCATAAAATGGTTCCAACTATCTGTTTTGATTCGTGTATCGTTTTTTTTGTTGCACTTTGATTCTCCTTAGGTCCATGTGGGCTATTTAAAGTAGCTGTGAAGTTCAATCTATAGGGACCAGTGAAGTAATTGCAACTCTAGAACGCTGTATTCAGATGCTTGTGGAATAGGTTTTTATGTTAGGAGGGTTTACTTGGCTTCTACTTTCAATGTTCATGGTTCCTAGAAAATGCTCTCAAACACCTCATGGTAAACTTGAGACTGACAAACAGAAGTTTCAACTGATCCTATAAAATAGAGACTAAGAATGATCTAGGCTGTATATCTCTGAACATCATCAAACTCATCCTGCGGCTTTGTTTGCTTTTAAGGGAGGTGAGGTCCTACTCCTTGCCCTTAATAGCTCCTAAAGAACAAAGGCAGCATTGTAGCCTGATAGGAGGCAGATCGGTTGCTGATGGACTTGAGACAAATGGCTAATCTGGGAGAAACTGCAGCGAGTAAAGGATGTACTTAAATTTTTGCTTTCTGCTATTAACTTAGTTTTTCCCCATGGTAACTTTTATACTGATGTCATTTCACAGGCACAGGTCTGTTCAGCCTAACATGTATCTGCCACTGAACAGATAAGGTTATTTGTCCATTCTGGTATTTTAAATGGTCAGCTCTGAACACTGAGTTGGGAGACAGGATTTAGGTGAACAACGAAGGCAGGTCCAGATTCTGCTTCTTTAGGCCAAGAAGGCAGTCCGACTCCGAAATGGGTGCCTGCAGCAATGGGACCATTGTGCTGTAGTCACACTCTTGCTTCTTCCTCCGTTGCATTGATCCTGTAGGAAAGCAGTTCCCCTATGGACGGTGTGTATATTTGAAGCAAAGTCAGACCAGTTCTGTACAAGAAATGAGCAAGATTCTGTTGGGAAAATGAACACAGTTTATCTCATCAGAAGAAATCTCTAGTCCGATAGGACACTTCAGCCGCTGCCATGTAGACTAGAATAAAATAGTTCCTGTTGGAAGGGACCGACAAAGATCAAGTCCACCTCAGACTACTTCAGGGCCAACCCAAAGTTAAAACACATCATTAAGAGCTTTATCTAAACTTTTAAGCATGGGCAGGAATGGTGTATCAGCTACCTCTCTAAGAAGCCTGTCCCAGCGACTTAACTGCCCTCTTGGCAAAGTAGTTTTTCCTGATACTTAGTCTGAACCTCCCCTGACTGTGAGCCATTAAGGTAAATGAATTGCCAGAGGATTTCAAGATAAAGAACGACTAGATAATGTGATGGCAAATGTGGTGTTTAATAGGTTAGAACATAAAAAGCAGTGTGCGCTAGGGAAAACCGGACTGACTGTATGTGCTGTGGCAGGTTGTAAGATAGCCTTTTCCTGCATGCACTAATTAGGGTTTCCTTTCTTAAAAGGAATGTGACTCCACTTTATACCCGGAGAGGAAAATAAAAGTTTAGTTAATGAGCTGACTAAGCAGCATTTAGCATCAGGCATCCCCCACATCAGCTGTGGGAAAGGATTAGTGGCAGCCCTGCCTCAGGGGAGGAGTAGGTGTGGTCCCTCTGTAACATCAGGAGTGTTGGTGAGGGTGGCGCAGAAAGTAATACCGTGGTCGTGACTCCAGTGCATGAGCAACAGGAGCAAGTGGGCCAACAAATACAGCTGGGGATCACAGTCCTCATGGCAGGTACGTGCTGGTTGTGATACTTAAGGATTGTTTAGCTTTAGCTTCTTTAGCTTCTGATCTTACATGTTGAACTTGCAGCTACTCTAGATAAAGCAGGCTGCTTAGGAGGCCTCGAATTTGGGGGGGGTGCCCTTATTTAACTCCTTTTTAGTGGGAGGACTCAAAGATTGTTACCAGATTGAGTCTGTGCCTCCACGATGTCTTCTGAGAATGCATAAGATGTTTCTTCTCTCACCTCTTCTGCTGTTTACTTGAACTTGGCATTGTTTTATTTCTAAATTTCCGTGAAAATAACAAATTATTTCCCTGTATTGAGAATAATGTGGATGTGCTCGAGCTTCACTTATATTTAGGTGGTATCTATGACTTCAGGAAAGAATCTGTCTGCTCAAAATACCTTACAGCTATTTTGTAGTTTTCTTCCCCAACAAAAGCTGAACATTCTGCTTTTATCAGTAAATAAAACAAATCAGAAAATATAAGTGAAAAACAGGCCTGTCAATGAAGTTGTGTTGCTGGAGGAAACGGATAACTGGCCTGTGCTGTACTGTTACCGTGGTAGACACGGTGCAGGAACTGTGCTGGTGTTGTCCTGAGCAGTCAGATGTGCAGCACGTGGCTCTCCTCATTGAAGTGTGTGTACTTAGACCTGAAGCACTCTGCTATTACTAAGCTTAGCTGACAGTTCTGTTGTCTCACGCTGAGAGTTGTAGCAGCAGGTTGTCTGTTCAGTAACGTGTGTTCCCCTTTGCCTTGTGGTATGATAAAGAAGATGCAATGAAGTGTGCAGTTTGTGTGCAGAGATGATGCAGGATCTGCTTCCAAAAGACTGCATTTTTCCTCTCTGAGGCTTCAGCTATATACAAGAATAGCTTTTTGTCCTCTGTTTTGGTATTATATTTGTAGGCTCTTGATGTTCCAGTGAATTGTGGGGTGTTTTTTTCTCTTTTTTCCTGGAGAAGACCAGTGGTCTTTAAGAAGTATTTGTGCCTGCAGGAAAACTCGCTAGCGAGTGCTGTGAGCCAGTGATCTGTTCTGAATGAATGGGAACCAAATGAGCAGGAATACTTGCTGTTCTTCTGCTAAGATGCCAACTACTTTGGTACTATTTTTTTTCCCCATGCGACAGCTTTGTTGCTGTGTCAGGAAAGCTGTTCTTGTTTTGCTGTCTGAATGGGTCTGATCCTTTTTTATTTTTTTGGTCTGTTCTTGTTAGAGTATTTAGTGGTTTTTTTTGTTTGTTTTCTTTTTAACTGGAGAACTGAGATATATCTTAACAGGCTTTTATTGATAACCTCACCTTTACTTTGACTATCAATTATGTGACTATGTTTGGGCCGCTAAAGAATTATTCCTTAAGAATACAAGTTGGTAGATGCTTACCAGAAAGACACAAGCTGTTGAATCGCTTTAACCAAAACCAGTTTGATGTATATACTTCAGAGAAACTTAGTGTTACTTAACGTGGTAGGAATAATTGAGCAGTTATTTCACAGGAAGGAACTTCAGTGTAAAGCACAAGCACGAGGCAAAGAAGTCAGTAGAATAACTAAGACCCAAAGAAGGCTAAGGTTTGTTAGTTGCATGTACATCTATGAAATCACACAGACAAAAATTAGTCCAGTGGCCCAGAAGCTTCTTTCTAGGTCTGCTCTAATGTTGGGTTTGAGTGTCTGCATGTGCAGGTAATATGCATCATACCAAGTATGGGAATGTTTATTTGTGACTCAGTACCTAGAACAGTGTGTGAAATTTGGAAAACTTTAAGAGAAGATTTTAAAAAGAGAACTTGAGAAATCAAGGCTAAAAATCCGGTATGGGAAGAGATGGAAGGAGAATATACAGTTACATTTGATAGAATTTAACTGCTGAGATGTAGGATGGAGATGATATAAGTGAAGACTGGGGTTTATTGCATTTTTCTTCACTGAAAATATGGTGTTTAGGGAACTCTTTAGGTTAAGTATTCAACCTGTTCATCAATTTGTACAGTTGGTGGGATAGCTCTCCCATGGGAAGTGGCTATAATATTAAAGAACAGTTTTTCATGAGTTGCTAATAGTTGGCTAAAATTCTTCCTAAGACTCTGACAAGTGCGTTGAGTTTCTGGGAATGAAGAAATGGGTCAGATTTGTGAGAATAGCTTTTCCATGAGTGTGTTTCTGTTTTCTTAGGGTACAGAGTCCATTAAGATGGAAAATGGACAAAGCACAGCAGCTAAGCTGGGGCTTCCTCCCCTCACACCAGAACAGCAGGAAGCTCTCCAGAAAGTGAGTATACTTGACATGAACTTACATCTTAGCATTCTTTTTTGGTTGGTTGTTTGTGTTTTTTTTTTGAAGTTCACATTTTTTCCTGATATTATTTAAAAAAAAAAAAGCTCACTTGTCAAGATTGCATATGGGATAATGACTGTGATCTGTGTGGATTCACATCTTCAAAATTGTGCCCAAGAACTGTGTCTTGGTTTGGAGTTTATAGATGCTTTTTGGGGAGCACAACATGGAATTCCCTGTTGTGGTAGGGGGAGTGCTTTTCCTTAAAAGAAAAAAATAAAATCAAAATCATAAGTAATCATAACAACTTAAGAACATATTGTAATTCTGAGACACTGTGCAACTGCCATAAAGTTACTGTGAAGAGCAGACTGTACACCACAAGAAATAGGTTTCTGATATGCTCCAGCTGATCTTTTATTCTGTCCACACACAAACATCACAAAGTCTGTTTTTCCCTTATGCTCCTTTCCATGTAAAGAGACCCAGTAGCATGTGGCAAGTATTTTCAACCCCACTTGAGTCGACGTGTCTCAATCTAGACAAAATTTCAGACCAGCTCTGAGTTCTGGTTGTTGGGCCTGTTTTGTACAGCCGGTGGGGAGGTTACTGCCGACTTCTGGCCCACTTTGCTGGTGAGAGAGAGTGGTGCCTGGCTTGCTGAGGAGAGCACAACTGGGAAAAGAGGGGGAAGGAAACAAAACCAAGGAATGTGGGAATTGTGGGATAGGTGCATTACATATTCAGTTGAGGCAAGTATAGCATTGTTCTGGGTAGGCTTCATGTGAATGTTCCCGTAATGCTGAAGCTGCTTGTGTGTGTGTTTGGCTCACAGTGTGAAACGGCCTCGTTTCCTCTGGCTTCTCCATAGCTGACAGATGTAAATCCCCTTGTCCGTTTCCAGGTTTCCGAAGCACACGTCTCAAATCCACGGTTTAGAACCTACTGTTCCCTGGCACCTCCCAAACACGTACAGCCATGGAAAGCAGGTGCCTGAGGGGTTGGCTGAATGTGTTTGTACCCTCCGCTGGGAACAGGCACGTGTGGGTATTAGGTTTCCCTTGACAAAGAGCCTCATGTTAACACCACTGGGTGTAAAGCTCAGGCATTGTCGAATTTATAGAAGACTGAACAAAAAACACAACTCAGCTTTGTGTCCTCAGCCTAGGAATTGGAGAAAGAGAGCTGGAGCATTTTAGTGAGCAAGAGAGCAGTGGGTCCTCCAAATTTGAATAGTCCAAATATGATAAAGAAAGGGAGGGGTAGCGCACAGTCAAGAGACTGGGCATGGGGATTAGGAGCCCCCTTCCCTTTTGTAGAACCTCTTTGTCCAGATGTTCTCTGAGTGGAAAGGACTTGAAGGAGGCTATCTGTCCTGCCCTCATCCCAGCAGGTAAGGTGCTATGGTGGGATCTAAGGGGCAGAGGGAGGAAGAGGGAAAATGCTGAGTGTGTAGTGCATGCTGCTTTCCTAACGTTGTGCCTGCTGCAGATTGAGTCCATCCAATCCTCTGCTCAAGCATTATGCTGTATTTCAGGGCTCGCAACTCCAAGATGCAGACCAAGGCATTAGTAAGCTGTTTGCCGCCGGCTAATGTTCAGTGCCTTAGAGCTTAGGGCTGGAGCATCAGAAAGCACCATTGGCAGCCAGTTGTGTGGTTCTGGGGAGCTATGGTGTGAAGTCAAACGTCATTCCCTGTTCTGCGGTATTAGGCTGTGACTACAAAGTCTGTTTCTTCCTAGGCAAAGAAGTATGCGATGGAGCAGAGTATCAAGAGTGTGCTGGTGAAGCAAACCATCGCCCACCAGCAACAGCAACTCACCAACCTGCAGGTGAGAGACCTTCTGAGATGCTCATTCTGTCTTACTCTCCCCAACAAGGTGGAGTTCTTTTTGCACTTAGAACCAGAGCACAGCCCTGAGGCCTGCCCGGAGCCAGGTGAAAGCACTTCTGTTTCCACAGTGAAATTAAAGTATACAGTCCTGAGCCCTCTAAAGAAATGCCCTTTACTCACCTATACAAATTGCCCCCAGAGTTTTTTTTCCTGTTGGGGAGAAATTTTCTCACCTGTTGGCTGCCTAAATGTTTCTTGAATCACCAGAAGCCAAAGAATTTGCTGTGGGTTTCACCTTCAACTTACATTTAAGGTGGTGCCTAGGGTTACTGTGTATCCTTCCCCCATCTCTTCTGCTTGAGGGGAGGGTACCCCTCTCCCTCGTGTTACCAACAGTGCGGACCCATTTCCCTCCCCTTCACCCAGGTACCCTGCCAGCCTCACTGAGAAGTTCAGTTGGCTGTTCTTGTTAACGCTGGAAGGCCTATGTGCTGGCAGAACCCTTAATAGCCATTTAAATCTCCCTTCGTTTGGAGATTTCTTGAACAGATATCACTGTCTCCTATTCAAAGTTAGGAATCCCAAAATTACAGCTTTGGGGTCTTGGATATTTTTAATGAAGTGTCACTGTGGATGTGCTTGCCACATTAAGCAGCTCTGGCCTTTCAGGGCTGTGCATGTTTCTGAGTGGCTGATCTAGTTGAGGGGCTCCTTTTTAAATGCTGGGGGTGAATCAACGACAGTGGTTGCAGAGGTTACTATTGCCTTGAGTCCCCCCTGGGAGAAGACCCTGCTTCCTGAGGCAGTGGCAGCAGCACAACTCCACCCTGACCTGGTGGGACTGGAATCTGCAGGGTCCCAGCGCTGGACAGTCCTTGGGACCAGGCAGTGAGGGGCAAGGAAGGAGAGGCCTCTCTCGCAGGTTCCCTGTGCCGCCGCTCTGCTTGAGTTTTTACAAACAGCCGTAGTATGCTCAGCTCCAACAGACTGAACTCTGTCTTTACTGTCTTTCAGATGGCAGCAGTGACAATGGGCTTTGGAGATCCTCTCTCACCTTTACAATCGGTCAATAGACATATTCACTTCTTCTTGGGCACTTTGTCTTAGTCAGGGCCTAGAGTGGGGAAGTATGTAGTGGTAATACAATGCTCTTAATTCAACCCAGCACAACCCTCCCACATACCCACCTGTTATGGACAAGCACAGCAAGCAGAGGCAAAGTGTAAACTCCCCAGAGGAACATCATGGGCTGGGTGCAGTCTGCTGTGACACTGGCAGTCGGGGTCCTGGAGTCAGTTGGCAAAGAAAGCTTTAGATTTCGAACAGTACTGAACACACCTGTGAAATTGTGGGAGCTGCATTTCTAGGGATGCTACAGTTCTGAGGTCCTGACCTAAAACTAACTGCCAAGGTAACTCACAAATGGGCAATTTCTTATGAAGCAAACTCACAGCACCAGAGGCCTGGCAGCTATGGTGCTGGGGAAGACGGGGGCACTACAGGCTTGCAGAACATATTGTAGCCCAGGTTGTAAGACTGCTCTTACTATGCATGTTTCCAGACTAGGTGAATATATCATGTTTCAAGTAAAGTTTAAAAACAAAAAAGAAGCAGGATGGAAGTAACAGAACTGCAGAACTATTCAGAGAACCTGTGTGGTCCTTTAGTGCTGGAGTTTCTAATCAGCTATCACAAAGAGCTTAATTATATGATCCATGATTCTATGATTACCTGGGATTATCAATTCCCTCCTTTTTCCAGAGATGTTGAACAATGGCCCCTGGAGAAAGTGTCCTATAACCTCCACTCTGCATGCAAAGGTTCATTTGCAAGTATTTTCCCATCTTGATGAAATGCAATGTTGAGTAGGTAAAATGCACCTGGAGGCCTGTCCTCCAAAATGAAAGATGCACTAAATCTAAAAACACCTGTTTTCCCTCCTATAACACTGTCACGGTAGGTAGCATGTCAGCAGGGGAGCCAAAATAAAATTTATGGGAATATGTAAGTTTGGATTGGAATAGAAACGTGTATCTCAACATGAATTTCTGCACAGGTGGTTTCTGAACCCTTGTGCCCAAGAAACCTCTACCAGTAAATGTACAGTTAATGTAGATGCATACTTAATAGCATTAACACCACCAATTTTGCTTTAAAAAAACCGTACAGCTTGTATTCACAGCTGGGCAATAGATGAAAAGCACATACTGATAATGTAATGGGAAATGTTCAATTTCTCATTAGCCTCAGGGGCATAGTTAGTATTGTGAATCCTTTCCCTAAGACTGTAGGCAATTGGAGGCTACTGCTGATGGGACAGAACCTAGGAGTCTTCTGAACCATTCAGCTGTGCTACAGTTGAGTATAGTTTTGGTACTCATTTCTCAGCAAATGCTTTATCCCAAAGCCCATCAGGAATGTAGGAAATGCAAACAGGCCTGTGTACAACACATTTTCCTGTTGACAAGAGTCATCGATTCCTACATGAAGGAAGTGCAGTCTGAACTTCCTATTGCAGTATCTCAGTGCCTGTGATTAAAGCTTCCTGTCTACCTAATCTGCTAAGAATTACAGCTCAAGATTCCCGTGTCAGTTCAGCAACATGAGCACAATTTCCTGGCGTTGTATTAAAACTGGAGCTAGTGGTGAGGTTTTTGCATTGCCTCTTTCATTTAAAGCACCATTCCAATATGATGTTTTGGCTTCTCCTTAAAATAACCTTCATAAGCACTTATCAGCAATATTTCATATGTACAAATATTAGCTGTTGCCTTTCCAATGAAGACTGCAGATGCCTTAAGCTCCATTTTTGTACATTGAGTAAAGGGCCAGTGGCCAGCAAAAATTATTTAATATAGCTAGTGAAAGCAATAAAATTTCTATTCATGAGTTCCTGACACTTAGTCCTGTGCTTAGTTCGCAGGTGTATATTACAGCACTTCCCCTAAATTGATGCTGATTCCTGTTAGTGATCCACATATGCCTGTAGTCATCATGGTCTACCTAAATTCTGCCTTTGTAGCTCCAGGTTTCTAATATGTTCCAGATGTAACATAAGTCTTCCTACTCTGCCCCACCTATTTCATTAGAATCTATGCAGCAGTGTAAGATGTGGATATCCTCCAGTAAAGGTTGCTGCCATGGGAGAGGACAAATGCCATTTTTCTTGCCACTGTTGCATTGATAAGTGAAAAGAAGGGAATGTCCTGTTTGCATATATAGACTTCAGAAGGTGGGAGTTACCTCTGCCTGGTGCAGGGCTGCAGTGTCTTGTCCAAGAGCACTCCTAGTAAAACACTAAATTTTTGCCACAGTCTGTGTCACCACGGGTGAGGCACTTCACTCAGACACTTGGGTTAGAACGGTGATGGCTCTGAACCTGTAAATGGACGCACTACACAAATTGAGGGGCTGCTGATCACTGGCTTTCATGCACCAAAGCTGTGAAGGTGTTGGAGAACCTGGGAGACAACATGTCAGCTGTCCTGCGTGTACACGTGCCATAGTCCTCCCAGTCACAGCATTGCAGAGCTATTGAAAAGCAACTTATTTTTAACTGTGTGAAATATTAAACCCAGTCAAGAGGCAAGTTTAATACACTTCAGGAGCAGCAGTATGGGGTGAGAACCATTCCTGTTTATAGTATCCCTGTTGTATGGAATAATAGGAGTTGAACCTTTACAGTTTTTTTCCTCCTATGGTCAATGTCACTTGTGTTACGAGGGAGAAGGATTTCTTCAGGTACTGTTCGTGTCCACGATCCTTTGACTATCACAGATGAAATGCAGTCCCTTTTGTTTTGCCATGCGAGTTGTAACGTCCCCAGACACGTCAGAGCTCATTGTGCTCATGCTTGTTGCAGCACTCTGAAGGTGGGTCTCTTGTAAAGGCCTCGATTACAGACCCCCTTAAGCAGAGGTGGTGGGGAAGGCGCAGTTTCCAGCGCTCCCTACCTTCATGCCAAGCACTGTAGTGCTGGGAAGGGAGAAAGGCATCAAGCTTAACGCTGCATTTGCCTACTCTGCAACAGTCCGTAGCCCTTACTGCCGTATGTTTGTTCCGTTTGTTCCATCTGTTCCACGCAGAACAGGAACGAAGCCCTGTGCGCATCTCCAACGCACTGTAATTCAGTCTTGCTGATCATAGGGAGCTGCCTGTACAGAGCCTTTATTTCTGCCTTGGTCCCAAGACGTGCTGATAGGATATGCTGGCCAGACATGTGATTTTAGCAGGCAGCATCTTCCAAAACAATGTTTATTAGTAGTAGCAATTTTAGAATTGTAATGTGGGTGAAAAATAATTGAAGGATACTGCTTTTTTGGATACCTGCCTTAAGAAATTTCTGGATTTGTCTTGCAAACAGGTTTTCAGGCATACTTAGGAGAAAATAGCACAGAGACCTTCTCTGCACCGAAACTGATAAGGGCGGAGTCTTTGGGGGCTGCACCACTATCTGAGCCAGTAACAACAGGCAGTGATAAGTACTAGCACCACACACTTAACTAAGAAGTTTCATTTAACCATGTGATTTTTATTTTTTATTTTTATGTTTGCTTTGCTTTTGAAATGTGTGGTGGAAGTGGTGCCTAGTACTGGATCCTGTACTGCCTGGGGTGGGTGGAGGGGAGGAGGTGGTGTGTGATGCTTGAGGGGGTGGGGAGGAGGTACCCAACTCCAGATCCTTTGCTGCCTGGGAGGATGGGGTGGGGGAGGGAGTGACTAGGTGGTGCCCGATACTGGATCTCTTGCTGCCCCTTGTGGGAGGGAATGGGAGGGATTGCTGATAGCGCCTAGAATTGAGACCTTTGCTGCCTGGAGGGGGAAGCTGTCCTAGAATGAAGTTATTTCCTCCTCCTGCAAGTGTTGCTGGAGATGCGATCATGCTGGGGAGGGTTAGACCTTATCAGTGGGGTTGGAGTTAAGGCTCCTGAAGTGGCAGACCCCATCAAAGATTTGACTGCCCCAGGAGTGAGCTGTACTGCTTATCCGCTCCAGCAGTCTGTGCATTGAGCAGGAAAACACTTCTTTATTACTACGTGTACCAGGCTGTGCTGCAGCCCAGTGAGGAGCTACCTGCTGTTGGGTCATAGCTCCTGGGAGGGAAGGAGGAAGGGAAGGAGGTCCTGACATCCATGACCACCCCCTGATCTAACCAGCCAGTTCTTCTTTCCAATACAGATGGCAGCTCAGAGGCAGCGCGCCTTGGCCATCATGTGTCGTGTTTATGTGGGCTCCATATACTATGAACTTGGAGAAGATACCATTCGCCAGGCCTTTGCACCATTTGGACCTATAAAAAGCATTGATATGTCCTGGGACTCAGTTACGATGAAGCATAAGGTTGGTTAACAGGCCTTGAGTGATGTTTTTCTTCTCTCCAGGGCTTTCGTGAATATATCCAGGAGAAGAAGGAATGTTCGTCCTCGTAGAGAGAAGGCTGCTTTAGCATTTTGATTTTAAGAAATTGTTTGTATCTGCTCGCTCTGCTTATTTTTGCAGTATTTTGTTGTGGGAACCATATGCGCATGGGTCTGGTGTGCACAAAAGATGCTAAACAGCTAGCAGTCCTGTGTGCAGTAGCCTTTCTCTGCTAGGCCTCTAGGCATGAGAGACTCTGAAAACAGGTAGCCTTGAAGGAAAAGTCTTCTCAGACCACAATAGTAAGAATCTAGTATGTGGGAATTCTTGGCTCCATTAGCTGGCACTGGGGTTGACAAGATGCGACTGGTACAATTCAACAGGAGTATTCCTTCTGTCCTAGGGTTTTGCTTTTGTGGAATATGAGGTGCCTGAAGCTGCTCAGCTGGCCTTGGAGCAGATGAATTCTGTCATGTTGGGAGGAAGAAATATAAAGGTGAGTAACAGGCATGCCCTGAAAATTCCTAGTTCTCTTTACTTTGAATAAAGGTTTTGATGCCTAGAAATGCTTCCCATAGCACTGTAGCATGGAAGATAACCTAAAGCCTGTTCCAGGATAAATCTTCATTTTCAACCCACTAAGTACATAGTGTCTGTTAGTCCCTCAGTCCCTGAGGAGAACCACCCAGCGTGCTAATAAAGTCAAGAAACTCGTTCTTATAAGCTGACAGTTCCCCCTCACACACACATAGTATGGAAATTTCTTAAGCACAAAACAAAGATGATTCATGATACTTGGTGTTCTTCATATGCTGGGCCTGTGTGGATGGTAGATAAGTAGCATCAGGCGCTTTTTTTGCCTGTCAGTAGCATGAGGAATTTTAAGTACCTTGCCATACAAAAAGGAGGCGTTCAGCACAAACTGAAAAGAACAAAGGTTTGTAGCTGTGTGTTTTCAGGCAATAAGTAAGAGATGATCTCTGAAAGGTGGAACTTTGGAGATTGCAGAAAATGCTAGCTTCCTCCCTAGATTTCAAAGTGTTTTACGTCCTGCATTTATCTCTGATGCATTTCTGCAGTGTTAGGGGTTTAGGAGCCTTCAAAAGAAGGCTATAGAAACATTGTGTTTTGCTTTCAGCATTGTTTTTGCTTCTTGGAAGTTGGTCTTTGGCAGGTTAGGGAAGATAACACTTACCTAGGAGGAAGAGGGAAGGAGAGGGACAGAGTCAGTCCAGGCTGCCAGTACTTCTAGAATCATAGAGCAGGTTGTATCCCAGAGCTGAGAGTCAGCTGTTGCCCTTTGTTAATTTTGACCTTATGAGGGGTTATGTGGTTTGAAAAGGAAGTCAAGTGGTTGAGTGCTTACCTACTGTATGTCTTGGCAAGTCATGCTGCTGCTCTTCAGACCGTTTAATGGACCGTTTCCTGTTCTCTGCAGGTGGGGAGACCTAGTAATATAGGTCAGGCACAACCAATTATAGACCAGCTAGCAGAAGAGGCACGGGCTTTCAACCGCATCTATGTGGCCTCTGTTCATCAGGACCTTTCAGATGATGACATCAAGAGTGTGTTTGAGGCCTTTGGAAAGATCAAATCCTGCACGCTAGCCAGAGATCCCACGACAGGAAAACACAAAGGCTATGGTTTCATTGGTAAAATATCTATCTGATATTTGTTGTGGGGTAAGGAAGGTAGTTGGGATCATCCTCGTTGTTTTTCATTCTAGTGGAAGAATTACTTTAAACAACAGGATAGAGATAACTTTGTATTTAGAAGTCTAATTAGTAGCCAGATACTTTTACTCACCATTTACGTGGGTTGAGAGATTTTGCTATGCTTGCTGTTCTCAGCAGTGCTTATGTGATCAGAGGAGAGAGATGAGCAATCTAAGCGCTGAGGGGTTGCTTTTTTAAACAAAGATAAATCATAATTGTGCAGTAAGAGAGTTGAACTTAGGAGTAAAAAGGGTCACTTGCAAATATTCCTCCTTCTCATTGTAGAATATGAGAAAGCACAGTCTTCTCAAGATGCAGTTTCCTCTATGAACCTCTTTGACCTTGGGGGTCAATATCTCCGAGTTGGTAAAGCTGTGACTCCTCCAATGCCGCTCCTGACACCTGCTACGCCAGGGGGATTACCTCCAGCAGCAGCTGTTGCTGCAGCAGCTGCGACAGCAAAGATTACAGCACAGGTAAGACATAAGTTGCTGTGACTGAAAGAAGTGGATGTTTATTGTCACCCTGCTAAAAACAAGCATGCAAACTCTTCCAACCAGTTGTATGCTCTAGTTTGAGTGAAGGCTCCAAGCCTAGATTGTACTCTGTTTCCAGGACTTCACACGTAGAAGCTTGCCCAGGACACACTTGTGAGAGTCTGATACACCAGCATTTGGAATGGCATCTGGCCTGCCTGAGCAGAACTTTTTATTTTTTAAATGACGGGGGATAAATTAGAGAGAATTCCTTGTTGGTAGGCATACGAACAATTAGGGATGTGGTTATAACAGAGGCTAAAAGAATGCCTTAAAATACTATGTGAGTAGGCAGACAGTAGTGGGGGCAGTAATAGTTGCATGAGCAGCACTGCTGTTGAAAAGACTCTGCCTGTATAGTAAGGTGAAAGTTGGCCCATCATGGCTTTAAGCTGTCCAGAAAATAGGAAATACAGTGGGTTCAGCAGAATTGGATGTTGATGCAGGAGTCTAGCGGTTCTCAAACTTAGTTTGCTCAAAATAATAGAACCTCCTGGCTATGACCTATAAGTGTTGATTGAGGAAAATTACCTTTCAAAGTAACCTGCTTATCTATGCCTGTATTCCTTGCCTTGGAGGGACAGGATCTCTTCCTGCATCCCTGCTGCCCAAGAAAGAAACAAGTTCTAGCACTGTTCAGTTCTTGGATGCTCTGGAGCCAGGAAAAAAAAAAAAACTGCTGAGGTGTCCAGCTTATATGTGGTACTAATATTTCTTTGAATCACAAGGTACAGGTAGAAATGGGGGGAGGAGGGAGCTGCTATTTGCGTGAAACTCTAAAGTGGTTTGCATGTCCCCAGTAGTAAGTTCACTACAATCTGGAAACCTCTGCATTTGACTAAGGAAGCAAGCTGAGGCATGGCTACGTTTTGGATCAAAATCACCTTAGGGAAGAACTATTAACTCTTCTCTTTAGGAGAGATCTCTTACAGATCTGGATAAATTTTATCATTTCTTTCTGTAAAATATGGCAGGATTTGTCACTGTGAGGAAAATTTTAGGAAAATTTTAAATTCTGTATATAGAGTATTGGTTTTGAAGGACCTCAGAGATACTCGGCAGTCTTGTTCCCTTTACTTAGACATGGTAGAGACCTAGATCACCGGTCTGATTTGCCATGATGGTAGTTTTAGATAACTAGAGAAAAGAGTAATAATTAGATCAGTTAAAAAAGGCATCTGTAGTTTATGTCCCCAGTACAGTTCCTGTATAGAAGAGCTTATTGTTAGTAAGAACATAGGCCAACGTAGTCTGTAAGGGCTTTAGTTTCATGTATTTTTTTTGTGATTCAGAGAAGTTAATTAGTATAAACTCAGTGGGATTGAAGAAATCATGGGCATGAGAGGGAAACTTTCAAGTAAGAGATGCAACTTCGGATCTGAAATGCAACTGCAGTTTGGAATTCACATGCAAGTCAAAGAAGGAGAAAGCTTTTCCACACTTAAACTAGGACAACTATGACTATGGTTGTCTTGACAGTCACAGTAAAAAAAGTCAGTCTTGCAACAGAAAATAAGAAACTAAAGTTATTAGAAAAAGTTTCTTTGGCCACTTAAGAAAAAAGTGACACAGCTCACTACCAGTGTAGTCAAAATTATGGTAGTCTTACTGTAGCACGGAATGCTTACGTAAGTATTCTTCCCCTTCGTTAGAAGCATAAGGCAAACTGGCTAATGGTACACATGGAATTACTGCAACCTTGGTGGGTTTATATCCACCAAGAGCTTATCGCGTGTGGTTGTACACTTAAAACTTTTGTGGGTTTTTTTGTAATTAGTCTGTCAAGTCAGGCTATTGCTGTATGACTGAAGAATAGCAAATATGATACTTGGGTTTAAGGTAGGATAGAAAACAGATCTCTGTGGACTTTCTTCTGACACCAGTGGTAGGGAAAGATTGAAAACAAGCTTTAAGGAAGAACAAACAGCTACGTGATGTATTTAGATGTTTTAGGAAAACATCAAATGAACATAACTTTTTGTTAAGCCTACTATTGCACTTAATTAGCAAAAACATTTACTATATATTCTGTGAACAATTCAGAAGCTTATATGATCCCCATGAAAACAGAAAAGGAGAAGGATCTGAGTAACTAAATTATGAGTACAATAGCCTGGAAAACAACCAAAACAAAAGGGATCCTAGGATATATTATGCGTGTTATTTTTGATAGCTTTGTGGAAATGTTTTCGTCTAGTTAAAAGATATGGTTGAATTCTGCTCATCTAGAGTGAGAATGTTTATTTGGATTATAGCAGGTATAAAGGAATATCGTAGTTATTCAGGGAAATGGAAAACCTGATATGCAGGAGAAGACTAGAGAAAGTGACTTGGTGTAACTGTAGGAAAAAAAAGCTGAAAAGTGCATCCGATTTTTGCTCATGTACAGTCCATATGGAGACATGTAGGTAATGGGAGAAGAGGTTCAGACAATATGGACAAAAGAACGTAGTTAAAAAATGCTTCAGTTATCAAGGCTGAAAGTTTGAAGAAAAGCTCCATCGAAGGCGGCGGGTTGGGAGCTCCTGTCAATCTGTTTAAGTGGATCACATTCCTTAGCATTAGTAAAAAGCTTTGTTTGTGTAGTAGCTATTAAACATTGCCTTTTTCTTGATTGCTTTAAACAGTTGCTTGAGGAGCTCTTAAGGTCTTCTAGAGCATCAGCAGGTGGAAGCAAGTAGAGATTCCTCCTGTTCTGGAATTGCATGCATTTTGCAGATCCTGTACTGAATTCCTTGATGTTTTTCATTCAGTAACCTGCCTAGCAGCTTGAGAGGATAGATGAAATTTGAGCGTTTTTCTTCCAGTTCTTGATATCTCATAGTTTTCACATTTCTGTGGGTGGCATAAATTTTTGCTAGTTTGTTCGTTTTTTATAGTAGCCCTGGAGAGCTATCATCATCATCAGAATCTATATACTCAGTATTTTCTTAAGTGTGACAAGGGCTGAGCCTCAGCTGAACATACCCATAACACGACTTCTTGATACAGAATTAGTGCTTGTTTTTTTTGTTGTAGGAAGCAGTGGCAGGAGCTGCAGTTCTTGGCACTTTGGCTACCCCTGGTCTAGTATCTCCAGCACTGACTCTTGCCCAGCCATTAGGGGCATTGCCACAGGCAGTAATGGCAGCGCAGGCACCAGGAGTAATTACAGGTATGTTTACTCCTCATTTTGTCACTTGTGTAACTGTTACAGTGCACGGTTCTTTACAGCTTGGGTCATGATTAAGGAGAATTTGAAGCTGAAATCCTCTTCCATGCCTGACTTTGTCAAGAGCTGTTATTTGTACAGCATAGCAGGAGTTTATTTTGGTATATAATAGATACAACAGGGACATGAGATTCACAGCAGAAATGCGTAGTACCCTGAGTGAAACTGTGGATAGTTGTTACCCAATGCAAAGACCTGTTCTCTGTCTCACTTCTGGGCATATGATGAATGTGATGAATATATTGAGTGCATATATCCCATATTGTTGACCAAGTTGCTGTGTATGCCTCCCTGGTCGTTGTTTGTGTAGAGCCAATAAAACCCTATAGATTCTTTGATCCTCTTTACTACTGAGTGGTGTGTATTGAAATGTTGCGGAACATCAGTTCTTTTCTTTATGCTACGGAGTTTGTACTCTTACAGGTGTAACCCCTGCCCGACCTCCAATTCCTGTCACTATCCCCCAAGTGGGAGTTGTGAATCCTATCCTGGCCAGTCCCCCAGCGTTGGGCCTGATGGAGGTCAAAAAGGAAAAGGAAGAGGAGGAGGTATTCCAGGAGTCAGAGAGGCCAGAGATGCTGAGTGAACAGGAACACATGAGCATATCTGGCAGCAGTGCCCGTCATATGGTGATGCAGAAATTGCTTCGTAAACAGGAGGTGAGTGTAATGTGGCTACCCTGAGCTGGTTCCAGTTATCAGCAAATGAGATACCTCTCATTGTATCACTCTCTTCATGTGGTGTAGCTCTGCAGCTTTGTACGTGGTAAACTGACTCTGAAATGCCATGACCACTAAACTGTGATGTTGGGTAGAGCCATCAATGGGAAGAAAGGATGTGGTAGAGCTGGGTCTCTAACATGCAAAAACATACAGAGGCTGCACAGAGAGGTTGTGTAGTCAGTCTATCCCTGGAGATATTCAACAGCTGTGCGGGCATGGTCCCGGGCAACCTGCTCAAGGTTGCCTTGCTTGAGAACTAGGTTTGAATCAGGTGATCCTGATCATCTATCTTAAAACATCTATCGTTCTGTGATACAGAGAAGTGCTTTGTCATAAAAAGGTTTAGTGGGGGATATGTACAAAAGGCGTGTTGCAGGCACTCCGAAAAGCTCTTGTTGTTACGCTGTGGTTGATGCTTTAACTAAAGTACCTGGTCAGCCATTAAATGTCAGAGGTCTGAAAAAAAAGTTAAACTTCCTACTGTATTCAGACATAAGGAAAAATTAAACAAAAAAATCTTGAAGGTAACAAAGTAAAAAAAAAAAAAAAAAAATAACTGGATAGCAACAGCACAAGAAAAATCAGATAGTTCAAGTCACCTGTGCTACAAAGATGTGTCTCAGAAGAGCTTGGTAGGTTTTTTGTTTGTTTGTATTTAACTTTAGTGTCTCAATTATATTAATGTACTTGTATTGTTCTTTCTCTCTGCAGTCCACTGTGATGGTGCTTCGCAACATGGTGGATCCAAAGGACATTGATGATGACCTAGAGGGAGAAGTGACAGAAGAGTGTGGCAAATTCGGGGCTGTAAACAGGGTCATCATCTACCAGGAGAAGCAGGGAGAAGAGGAGGATGCTGAGATCATTGTTAAGATCTTTGTGGAGTTCTCCATGGCCTCAGAGACTCACAAAGCCATTCAGGCTTTGAATGGGCGCTGGTTTGCAGGAAGAAAGGTGGTGGCAGAGGTGTATGACCAGGAGAGATTTGATAACAGTGACCTGTCAGCATGAACTCTACTTGGAGGACTTCACCCCTACCCCTTCTGCCTGTCTGTTTTTTTAGCCATGTGTAAAGAATGCTCCAGGGTGGGCGCAGATCTCTGTGATGTACTTGTAGTTTGGATAAAAGCGCAAAGAAAGCTAGTGTGTGTTTTTGTGTGTGTTAAAGGGGCTAATATCCTGCCAACCAAGTCTGGCATGAGTGTAGCCTCATCAACGTAGAAGAGTGGGGCCAGAGCCTGAAGAGAGGTTGCTGTTTTTGCTCCTGCCTTACACTGTGGTCATTTCAAAAACTCAGGTCAAGATCCCGCTGCACCTTTGAGGGATTGGGGTAGCAATTTTCTTCAAAGATGGGCTATACACGGTTGAATGGAGGAGGGAGTCTCTAAGTATTATAACAGTACTCAAGGGTGCTGCTGAAATACTTCATGAACAACAGTGGAGGAGAGCTTGGGCAGTTCTGGCAGGGAGTCTTCCTGCTGAGGACTCGCATCTTGAGCTTGGGTTTCCAGGAGCCCAGACATGGAGCAGAGTCCAGAAAGTGAACCAGCTGGGTCTTCTGGGGTATTCACATCCTGTGTATTCTGATATTGTAGTTTGGATTTCACAGTTTTGTTGATGCATCAGAGTTACCCTAACTGATCCTTCCTAAATGTGCCAAAATATTTCCATCAAGTCAGGCTGAGGCATCACAGATGGGATGAGAGTGGGAGTAGCGTTGATCTGCAGCACCTAAAGTGTATTTATTAAATAAATCTAGTCCTTGTATTATGGACAGCGATATAGAACATACGCCTTGCCTGAAAGGAAAGTTTGCTGTTGAGGACCCAAAGTTTTTGTAATATTTACAGAGCCTGAATGCATTTATTTTATGATCTTTGTTTAATGAGCAGGAACAGAATTAGCTTGTATTAATGATTTTAAATACTCTAAACATGTAAGGGGCTATGACATTGTTTGTTGTGGAAAACTGCTAGAGACAGCACAGATCCAAAGGAAATACTCATTTTAATTTAGAGATTCAAATAACAGAAGAATGATCTCAAAGGAACTTCAGAAGGGAGGTCTGAATTGTAGCCTGCTGCTGCTGCAAGCTGCCTCTAAGCTTAGAGACTTATTTTTTGTATTTTGTTTCAAACACTCAAACTTCTGTTATAGGTTAGAAATCTGTATTTGCAGTCTAACTGTATTTACAGTTAATTTGTTAAGTTGTTTTGTTTTAATATTGTCTGTTAGCATAAATAACCTTTCTTTCCTGGTAACAGCAAGCCTCTCTCTTTCAGCCTTTGAAAGTCAAGGTATCTTGAGTTCAGCTTGCTCTTTTCCTCATCATCTGGCTTAGCAATCCTTCTTTGCATTTGTTAGCTTGAGTTTCTGTTTCTCAGAAGTAGTTGATTTGAGTTTTTTAATAGATTCCAGATGAACCCTTCCTAGGGCGTGGCATAGTGGCATTCTTCCTTTCTTACCTGTCCTGGAAAAGCCTCATCCCATGTAATCTGTGATCCCGTTGAGTTCTTTAACAGCCACAGCATACTGGTAGTTCATAATTTGTCGTTATGGTAATGCACTACAGCTTTTCTGCTGCTTTTGTCTGTAATACAGAAGAAGGTTCACCATTTTCAACTTGTTCCAGTGTTAACCACTGTTCTGTCTAGCTTCTATTTTCTGATACTTGTTCCTGTTCTGTTGACTGGATTTAGGAGTATAAGGTGGCACTGGGAGCTTCATTTTGTTGTTGATAGCTCCAAAAGAGAAAGAAGGGGGAAACAAAGATAAAATTAGATGCAAGGAGAAGGCACAGACTTAAGGATGAGTGCCTAAGCTTTTTTTTTTTTGTGTGTGTGTGTGTGATCAGTCTTACCTGGCTGACAAGATATTTTACAAGTTTATGTTAAGAAAAGTAACTTCAGATCTTGACAGGTAAAGTGTCTGACAAAGGTCAGGTGTCATACAACACTAATTAAAATGCTACAATGTGAGCTAAACATTAACTACGAATAAGTAATAAACAAATTTCAAAATAAGTAAATTAAAAAAAAACATTAACTAAGGGCTTTTTCCCTGGGATCCCATAGAAATCTGATTTAGGTCAAATGTATACATCCTTAATGATTTAGGATTTTGAAACAGATGTAGGTATGTCTATTTAACAGGATGACAGGTCACTAGGATGTTAGGGTCGGTATAAGAGGATATAATCTGCTTTGTTCTGTATTTTAAGTGTAAAGTGGTGTATTCCCCAGTAAGGAATGGGGGATTCTGACTTGAGAAGCTGAAACTCGGAAAAGAGTGAAGACTGGGGATAATCCCTCATCATTCCATCATATATGATGCTTTAGAGATGCCTGTGCAAGCACCAACTCCCAATTAATCGTGTATTTTTCCAGTTATTTCCTGCCATGCTTTCTCAGCAAATTGGAAAAAGCTGTACATGTCTTCTGGTGCAGCATGGATCTGGTAGAGGAGATGAAAGAAAGGGTACCTCTGCATCAGCCTGTGTAGTCAGGCTTTAACCTTTCACTGTATTTCTGTTCTTAAACGGTTGTGATCTGAACAGCTTTCTGACAAGGAATCTAAATTCCCTCACCTTCAGACTTTCCTATTGACAGAATACACCACTCTGCAGCGTAGTAATTTTCAGCTAGTTATAGCTGTGTAGGGCTTTCTCGATTCCTTGACAGTAGTGATCGTCAAGGGTGAATTATTTGGAAAATGTGGGCAACTCAGAATGAGCATTTTACAGAAGCAACTTCAATGTCTGGAAAGCTTGCCATGTGGCTCCACACCAGTGGACTTTGCTAGATTTGATTCCCTAAATTAGGTCCAGGAACTGTCCTGATCTCATTAAGATTCTGGTGTGGTTCTGCAGTAATTGCATGAAAGACATGAGAAGTCTAAACCTGTACAAATTTTTATTGTTTTCCTATAGTTGCCGAAGGTGCTTTGTTGCCTTTACTTATTCATGGCAGCAAGATGTTATGGTGCAGCTGCACGAACTATTGAACAGCTGTATCTGGTGGCAACTGTCAGGAGGCTCCAGGTTCTAATAAAACATCCCAGAAATGTTTGGGGTAAGGATGAAATCTTTTTGCTGCAGTGCTGGATCTTACAGTCTTGGCCCGATCACCAAGTTCCTTTTTTTTTATTTTCTAATCCGTAAAGTAAATGGCACTGGTGAAAAACAGAGGCTGATAGCCTGCTCTAGACAGGGCTCTCATGTATTGACTCTAGATCGCTGTTTCTGCATTAGTGGAGTGGTCAGAAAATTCGGCTCTCAAAAAATGTGAGCCTTCCCTGTAGGCCTGTAGGTACTGTTTCAAGAGGATATAGCTTAAGTCGAGGTAAAGAAAAATTAACCATCACAGAAGCCTGATGCCAGCTGGGCGAGACTGGTTCTTAAATTTTGAGTTAGATATTTTCAGAATAACACGGAAAAGAAAGTTTGTCAGGTCCTGCACCTTTGCCGTCTGCTCATAGATCTCTCCTGCCTATACAGGATTGCTTCCCTGAAAAACAAGGCTTGAAGTCTTGCCTCCAATGGATAAAGGTGCTGAATAAGCTCAGTCAGGTATTTCGTGATTCCAAGAGCCCATACTAAGAGCTCCATTCCATACCATTTGAGTTTTGTCATAAGACTGGTTCTAGTCCATTCCTGTTTCTGTCCCTCCTGTTTTTCCCCAGCTTTGAAACAGTTTCTTCTGAGTCCCTTGTCTTAAATCTGAATGCTTGGAATAAACGGGTAACTAATCCCCATTTTAAATCTTGCATGTATACACCTAATTAGAGCTGCATACCACTGATGTTTTCTTTGGCCCAGGACCTCAAATTTCAGGGCCTCAACATATGGGATGCTGTTCTTTGTCTAGTTCCTGTTGTTGACTTCTATAGAAGTTTAACGTGGGTAATTCCCGTGGATTGCTGGTGTATTCCTGCATAGTAGATGAGCAGAAAGAGACCAAATAACTTGGGAAGTAGCAGTCTGAAATAAAATGCATGAGAGTTTTTTCCATACTTCATCAGTACTTGGGAAGACTATCTGTCCACATCGTCTTTATTCCAGGTAAATGGTTCAACTTTTACTATGAATAAGGTAAAATCCTGATTTGTCAGCACTTTCCTGTATGTGCTGTCTCGTGTAGGATCTTGTGGCTATGGTCTTTGTGTGAGACAGCAGAGCAATAGAGCTGTATGTTGCTAACATAGGCATGAGTGCCCTCATTGTTCTAAAACCATGCCTAATCAGAACAGAAGAGTTAATAGTACTGTAGAGGGCTAGTTAACACTTGTGCTTCTAAGGCAATAGTCCTTTAGCTCAACACAAGGGTTGTTGAAATAGCCTGAATTTAAGGTCAGGATTTTTTTTTTCATAAGGGCTAATTCCCTCACTTTTCACTGGCATGTCTGTGGAACGTTACTGCCCGACATGCAAGATGCCTGGCAAGAGAGGCGGGAGAGCAGCTTGACTAAAACGAGACCTCTAAGCCAAACTAAAACACAAAAACATCATACGTAGGCAGTGGAGGCAGAGATATACATCCTGGGATGATTATAATTTACGTCCCTAGGGTGCAGGGAGAGCGGCAGGAAAGCCAGAAACAACAACAAATAAAAATAAGGCTTTCATCAGGTACTCAGGACAACAAGGGAAGATGAAGGAAACTGTACACTTAAGATAAGTGAAACAGGAGACCTGGCTACAACTGACATAAAGAAGTTACTGAGCACTTCAGCCTTCTCTGCCTCAGTCTTCACTAGGAAGTGCTCTAGCCGCACTGCCCAATTCACAGAATCCAAAGTCAGGGACTGGGAAAACGAAGTACTGCCCACTGTAAGAAATCAGGTTTGAGACCATTTAAGGCACCTGGATATGCACAAGTCCATGAGACCTGATGAGATGCATCTGAAGTTGCAAAGCCACTATCATATTTGAAAAGTTGTGGCAGTCTGGTGAAGTTCCCAGTGATTGGAAAATGGGAAGCATAACCCCTATTTTCAAAAAGGGAAAAAAGGAAGACCTGGGGAACTACAGGCCAGTCAGTCTCACCTCTGTGCCAGGCAAGTATCATGGAGCAGATCCTCCTGGAAGCCATGCTGAGGCACGTGGAAAATAAGGAGGTGACTGACAGCCAACATGGCTTCACTAAGGGCAGATTGTGCCTGACAAACTGGTGGCCTTCTGTTACGGGGTTGCAACATTGGTGGATAAGGGAAGAGAGACTGACAACATCTACCCGGACTTGTGCAAAGCATTTGATGCTGTCCCCCATGGTATGCTTGTCTCTAAAATGGAGACACATGGATTTGATGGTTGCACCACCTGGTGGATAAGGAATTGGCTGGATGGTCATGTTCAGAGTTGCGGTCAACAGCTCAATGTCCAGGTGGAGGTCTGTAACAAGTGATGTCTCTCAGTGTCTGTGCTGGGAGCAGCACTATTTAACATCTTTCTTGGTGTTTTGGACAGTAGCATCAAGTGCATGCTCAGCAAGTTTGCAGATGACACTAAGACGTGTGGTGTGGTCGACATGCTAGAGAGAAGGGATGCCATCCAGAGGGACCGTGACAGGCTTGAGAGGTGAGCACGCATGAACTTCATGAATTTCAGTAAGACCAAGTGCAAGATCACGCACCTGGGTTGGGGCAATCTCAAACACGGATACAGATTAGGCGATTAGTGGATAGAGAGCAGCCCTGTGGAGAAGGACTTGAAGGTATTGGTGGACAAAATATTGAAGATGAGCCAGCAATGTGCACTTGCAGCCCAGAAAGCCAACCATATCCTGGGCTGCATCAAAAGAAGCATGACCAGCAGTTCAAGGAAGGTGATTCTCCCCCTCTGCTCTGCTCTCATGAGACCCCACTTGGAGTACTGCATTCAGCTCTGGGATCCCCAGCACAAGGACATAGAAGCATTAGAATGAGTCCAGAGGAGGGCCATGAAGATGATCAAGGGCACCTATCCTAACACCTCTCCTATGAAGACACGCTGAGAGAGTTGGGGTTGTTCAGCTGGCAGAAGAGAAGGCTGCAGAGAGACCTGACAGTGGCCTTCCAGTACCTAAAGGGGGCCTACACAAAAGCTGGAGACAGACTCTTTTATCAGGGAGTGTAGTGACAGGAAAAGGGACAATGGTTTTAAACTAAAAGAGGGTAGATTTAGATTAGATATAAGGAACAAATTCTTTATTCTGAGGGTGTCAAGATATTTAAGCAGGTAGCACAGGGAAGTTGTGGATGCCTCCTTCCTAGAAGCATTCAAGGCCATGTTGGATGGGGCTTTGGGTAGACTGGTCTAACAGAAAGTGCCCCTGCCCATGGGAGGGGGGTTAGAACTAGTTGGTCTTTAAGGTCTCTTCCGACTCAAACCATTCTATGATTCTACTGTTTTAGACTAAAGGGCCCATCTTGTCCAAGGCAGTGAATGACATGCAGGTTTCTAGGCAAAAGTGTAGAGAGGGGCAAGCATGGAATGAATATGGTTCAGAGGCCAACAACTGATAGGTAAGGGTTTTCCTAAATTAGAGGTTGTGTCCATCTATGCACTGCTATCTAAATCCTCAGTTTCTTGGACATAATGCAGCATTGGACTAAGTGAATTTCTCATCCTGTAATTGGTGCAAGTCATGCTGAAATAGTGAAGGGTGGCTTTCAGATGATCATGCGTTGATCCCTTTGTACATGGCTCTGTTTCTCCCACCTTGACCCTCTTCTAGTCAGCTAGGAAGCTGAAGTACTTAACTGTTTCTAGAAAAGGGTCTCTCTGGGCCTGTTCTAGTGAACTTCCTGATGATACTGCTCTGGGTAATTCCACATTTAATAAATCTGGCAAAGTTCTAGCAGAGTTTTGATGCTGTAGGAAGAATGTACTGGTAAAATGAGCTGATACAGGGCAGTAGTCTGTAACTGATTAGCTTTAATTTTTGAGTACTGCAGGGCAGAGCAATGGTGTTCTTATCCCAGTCTGCACTCCGTGGCGTTCGGCAGTCAGTGTCTGCTCTGCAGCAGCCAAGCATTCAAGTATAATGATGTCTGTTCACAGAAACCTGGTCATCTCAGAAATAGCCCTGCATATTATGACAGCACCAAATACAGATGGGAACAAGGCTGTGATGGGATTTTTCAAGTAATCCATGATAATCTTTATCTTCAGTTTGTCTTGCAAGTCAGTGTGTGTTAGCCCTGATTCAGCATCAGATCTTTCCAGTGGTGGGCTGATAAAACCTCGACAGCAGTTCAGCCCACAGATTAACTGCAGCACAGGCAGAGCTGTCTTAGTCCTATACGTCTAACAGCTGGATAGAGCAAGAAAAGCTTAAAACAGAAAATGTAGTTTCATTGTTTACTAATTAGGGAAGATAGGCTTCCAGAGAAAAGCATGTCAAATCCTCAGATTTGTCAGCTATGTTCAGCTGTGTCTCCATCTCTTGATGGTTTGAGATGAGCAATGTTATGTGCCTTCGGAGCTTCTGTAACTACAGGCTGACAAGCACTATGCCCCTGGGGGAGCTGCTGTTAAATGGTTTCTGCTGCTCAAAGCCCTTGCAGTGTTTTTGTTGTACCTTGATGTTATGACCCCTTAAGTAAAACAGGGCCCTTGAGAGTAGTATCAAAATGAAGTTAGCACAGAGAAGATGTACAAAGCTCTTGATCTTGAATGCTGAGATTTACAGATGATTTTCCCAACTTGTTGAAGTTGGACACATAGCATTAAGAATCAGTTTCATGCCTGCTCTTGCATTAACATCTTCATTAAGCTTAAATGTTTTTTTTTCCCTCGTTAGGGAGAGGATAAATCATATGATGTATTGCTATTATTAAGAGTTTCAGTAGGCTAGATAAATATAATCCCCTTCTTTAAAAAAATTCATTTATTCTGATGGGTTTAGTCTGAATAGAGACACAATGTCAAGCTTTTTTTCCTTGAACTGTAAGTGACCAGAACCTATGCATTTCAGATGTCTACAAGTACCTAATCGGCTGATTATTTATGCTTCTTTTTGGGGGGTGGGAGGAGGTGGAGGGGGGAGATGATTGTTGCTGTTGTTTCTTTCAGAGTACTTGGGCTTTACAGGCTTCTGTTGTGCTCCCTTGACTCATGTATTTCTGCATGGAGGCATTGTTTGAGCTATCTTCATAAAAAGACAAAAATCATGTTTTTGATTGCCTTTGTATACCTCACTGTAACTTGGCAAGGGCAAGGACCATCAGAATCGCAGAATCACCTAGGTTGGAAGAGACCTCCAAGATCACCTAGTCCAACCTCTGACCTAACACTAACAAGTCCTCCACTAAACCATATCACTGAGCTCTGCATCTAAATGTCTCTTAAAGACCTCCAGGGATGGTGGCTGAACCACTCCCCTGGGCAGCCCACCCCAATGCCTAACAACCCTTTCGGTAAAGAAGTTCTTCCTAACATCCAACCTAAAATCATCAGGCGTTGGTGCATCGTACTGCTTTACGTAATGGCATATAAGTTGTTTTTTTTTTTTTTCTTTTTCTTCTCCACGGTGCTTTCCAAATCATTTTTCACGTTATAACCTTGACATCCAGAAGCAGCCCGTAAGCACGCGGGCGCACGTGTGTACAGCTCTGGGAAATGGTCACGGCCAACGCGGAGCCTCTCTGGATAAAACAGGGGATCTGCTTCCCTTCGGCTGTCGCAGACGGAGCAGCTCTGGGGCTGGAGGCTGACCGCCACGATTCTCGGTTTCGTTCCGCCGGTTTTAGGGGTGAGGCGCAGCACCACGGGCTGCGGAACGCCGCTACCGGCAGCGCCGCCGCCGCTCTTTCGAAGCCGGCTCCTGCGAACGCCCGGCGCTGAGGCGAGAGCAGCCGGCCCCCCGCCGACCTCTGCCGGGCCCCGCTCCCCGCCGCCCCTGGGCCGTCCGCTCCCCCCGGGCCCTCTCGCGCTGAGCGGCCCGGCCCGAGGGCGGCGCACGGGCGGCCGGGCGGGGCCGCGGCCAGGCGGGGCCGGGGCGGGCGGCGCGGGGCAGGGCGGGAGCAGCGGCGGCCGCGGACTCCGTTTCCCAGGGACGCTCGCGGGGGGCGGCGCGGCCCCGGGCGCAGACCGGGCCCGGGCGGGAGCGGCGGGGCCCGAGCGCGGCGGCCAGGCCCGAGCCGAGGGGCGGCGCGGAGCGGGGGGCGCGGCCCGGCGGCGGTACCGGGGGGTTCCGGGGCTGCGGCGCGGCCCGGCCCTAGCGCAGCGCCCGCCCCGCCGCACATCCGGGCCCTCCCTCGGGCGGCCCCTTCCCGGCGCGGCCGCTCCCGCCCGGGCCCGCCCCTGCGCGCCGAAGCCGATCGCGGCCGAGCCCCGGCGCGGCCCGGCGCGATGCTGCGGTGCATGCCGCCGCTCTGGCGCTGCAACCGGCACGTGGAGGCGCTGGACCGGCGGCACTGCTCGCTGCAGGCCGTGCCCGAGGAGATCTACCGCTACAGCCGCTCGCTGGAGGAGCTGCTGCTGGACGCCAACCAGCTCCGCGAGCTGCCCAAGGTGAGGCCGCGGCCCGCCCGGCCCGGCCCGGCCGAGCGCGCAGCCGCGGGCCTGGCCCCGGCCCTGGCCTCCCTCGGTCCGCGGAGCTCCGGGCGCTGCGCCCGGCCCGGCCCGGCCCGCGCGTCGCCCACCTGCGTCCCCGCCGGGGGCCGGGCGGAGCCCGGGGGCGGCTCGGCCGGTCCCGTTCCGCCGTGCTGCCGGGGGCCCGGGGCTGCGGGCGGGCGGGCGCTGCCCCGGCCCGGCGAGGGTACCCCGCGGCCGACCCCGGCCTGCTCCGCTCCCGGGAGCGGCCTCCGCCGGGGCCGCGCCGCCTCCTGCTCCCCGCTCGCCCCGCAGGGAGCGCGGCCTTCCCCCGTCCGGCGCCGGCCCCCTCCCGGCCCGCTCCGCCGTGCTCCCGGGGGAAGGCGGGCGGGCGCCGCGCCGCCGCTGGCAGCGGGAGCCCCGCGTGGGACGTGCCGGGACGCGGGGCCCTGTGCCGCCGGCCGGTGGGTGCCGGGGAAGCGAGCGAACCCGCCCTGCGAAGGGGCGGCCTGCCAGGGGTCCTGTAAGCCGTGCTGGCTGCTGAGAGGCGCGGTGTGAACGTAAAAGCTCTGCTTTAACCTGTAAACCGTAGCAGGTATCGAAGAAGCATTTTATTCTTACTGTCTGGGACTTAAGCCTTAGCTTGTAACTTCTTCCACTGTTCTGTTTAACCTCAGTGCTCTCCGTGCAGATAATGCTGGTGATAAATGCTTTGTATGTCGCCACACGCCATGCCAGTGTGATTCTTCTGTAGGAGAGGATGGGAGATCCGCTCTGCAGTCAGCTGCGGGCTTGGCCCAGACACCTCTGGCTCCTAAAGGGTTTGCTTTTACAAGACAGAGCCTTTATTTTTTCCTTACAGTACCGTTCAGCCAAAGCAGAAATGATGGTGTTCCTGTTCTGCTGGTTAATCTGAAGCATAGAATACTGCAAACAAGAACTGGAATTTGAACCTGTGCGTGTGCTTGCCTCTCAGGAAGGAGAGCACCTTTAAACATTACTGGGCTATAGGGTGTTATAGAGGAAGTTTTTCCATGTATTCCCTGTCAAAATTGTACAATTTTTAAAAACTATGGAGTATCCTAAGTTGGAAGGGACCCACAAGGATCATGGAGTCCAACTCCTGGCTTCACACAGGAGCACCCAAAAATCAAACCATGTCTGGAGTGTGGCTCAAATGCTTCTTGAACTCCAGTAGGCTTGCTGCTGTGACTGCTTCCCACCATTAGTTAGTGATACCTAACGAACTTTTCAGTTAAAAAAAGTTTTGTGCTGGAAAAAGTATTTCACTGTAGCACGTTTGGATAGGTGCTCATTGGAGTAAATATGGTCTAAGTCACCTTTTCATTAAAAAATTAAGAAAAAATGGTAATTTTTCTTTATTTTAAAGTTTCTTGTTAAACTACTCGTGTTTTTCTTATTTCCATAAAATCTGGGGAAAAAAGAATCTGGAAAAAAAGGACAAACAACCCTTGCTTTTCAGTTATAGCAACACTAGTATGATCCTTCTGTCAGGTTTCTTCCATCATGTATCTGGGGATCATTGTATAATTTAGGTGGGGACTTTCTCAAACTACTGGAAAAATTGTGTTACAGGCAGGTTAGGACTTACAACTGAGTATCAGTCTCTTTTGCAGAGGAGGCTAATTGCAACACATCTGCAATGAACTTGCCGATCCTTGTACTGCGCGACTCCTCCTTATCCCTCTGAGTAGTCAGAGTCTTACTTTGTGTTTACGTAGAAGCAGGTTAGACTTCTACATAAGCTGAAGATAGTGTTTTTTTTTTTTTTTTTTTTATGTTAGCTTTTGAAAAGCATCTTTTGGACAATAAATGCAAATTTTATACTGCCACTTTACTTGGTCAGTGATCAGATAGGTATAATGCTGTCTGTGAAGGCAGGTACTGTGTAGCTGTCCTAACCGCCATCTCCTTCCTGTTGGCACTCAAACTACTTGTACTTGTGAGCACGGTTGTTAAACTCCAGGTGTTAACATCTGGTCTGCTTTGGACCGTCAGAGTTCTTGCTGTGACCTGTCCCGGGATCATGGGTTCCCTTTCTGGTGATTGAGTTGTCCCCGGTTTCTAGAGTTTTCTGGTGAGGGATTATTAGAAAAAGCAATAGGGAAAAGAAAAATAAGATTATATGGTCATGAATGGTGCTTCTGGTCCTCCAGTCTCAAAAGAGGTGTAAAGTCAGAAGGGGTACAGAGAATGGGGAACAGAAGGCTTGATAGGAGGTATGCAACAGCTTTCGCACAAGGTAAAGAAAAGTTTGCGAGGTCTCCTCAGTCTGAAAAAGATAGTGCCGTTCCTCCGTCAGATGGTAGATGTCTGGTCACAAACGGCCTGCAGGGATTGAACAGGGAGCGGCTGACCACTGGTTCTTGCAGCCCAAGGACTGAGGACATTAACTGAAACCAAAAAAGGCTCCGTTCAGAAACAATTTTTCATGCATGTTGTAGTTAAGCTGAAGTGTGGAATTACTTGTCGTATGACATAACAGATGCTCAAAGTTTACATGAGCTCGTGAAAGAGAAGACAACCGAAAATGAATAAATCCAAAGACATCATGTTTGGCTGAGAAGTGGCTTGTGCTGCATATCCTGGGAGAGACCTAGAAGAAGTACTGTTTTGGACTTCATGTAGTCACACTCTTCTGTATCGAATACTGTCTGCAGCGGCTACGGGCTTTCTCCAGTAGTGAGAGCCATCAGCCATCTCTAGCAAAATCTAAATGCCCTCCCCCTCACAAGCAAGGTGAGAGGCAAATGCATGTAGCTGGGGCAATGAGCATAGTACCTCTAAGTGCTGGCCACTCTTGAAAAAAGCAAAGGAGCTGGTGGATGCTGCCGAGATATGCCGTGCCCTGGAGACATGTCAGGAAGAGCGAGCAGAAATAGGTCCTACAGTTTCTCACTTTCCAGCCACCCCTACCACGTTTCCTCCAGCCGGTGACACGGATGGTCAGGTAGTCCAGCTGAAGTTGATGAGGAGGTCTGCGGTTTGGTAGAACGAGGCTGCAAGGTTAGACCCACCTGAGGCATGACCCAGTGTGTCCTCGTGTTTCCTGCAGTGCAGAGCTGCGCTTTTGAGTCCCAGGTGTCGTTCCCTACACACAAATCACATGCAGGAAGGACGTTGTTAAGGGATACTGCTGCTGTGGACTATGTGGTTGTCGACATACATCTAACAGAGGAGTAAGAATCTGCATGTTAGGCGACGTGGATGGCGGATGAAAATTGAAAGTAAATTACCCTTTCACCAGGGAAAGAGAGGACAGCAATGCGTGCTTTGGGCACACATTTTCCTCGGGGACAGCAATCAGAGAGGTCTTCGGTTGGGGTGGGGAAGGTGCTTTCCAGGTGAGAAGCACTTCACAGAAGGATGTTCCTTTTCTGTGAGAGAGACGCGGGGAGGAGGATTGGTGCGTACCATGAAGGAAGACATAGGGAAAGGAAAACGTGCTGGTTTCACAGAGTAGAGCTGCACATGCCTGTTCCTTGGGGGAGCAGTTTTAGAGGAATACCGAGGTGTGTGTACAGGAGGGAGACGAGAGCAGCAAATGGAGATGAGTTAGAAGAATGTGCATGAGAGAGAACACACGGGCTCTAAAGCAAGCGTGACCAGAGCATGCTTGTTTTTAAGGGCTCAGGAAGTTTTCTGGGGAAGGCATCTGTGTGGAGGTGGTTTTCTAAGCAAAAGAATGGGGGGGAGGCTGACTTTTGAAAAGGTCCTTCTGTTTTACAGTTAACAAAGAACTTCCTTTTAAAATGTTTGAATTTATCTGACCCCTCCTCTGTGGGTTTTCTTTCTTACCTCCCCTTACCAGGCCGTTTCTGTCTGACATACTCTTATTTATCTTTATTCCGTTTAATCCGGAGTCCAGAAACGCTGGCAATGTCTTGTTCCTTCTGTGGCATCATTTTCTTGTGTTCCAGAACTTCCCAGGTCCCTTTCCTGCTACTGTTTCGCTTTTGATCTGATTAGATGATCTGTCTGCCTCCTGGCATTTCTTAATGACACCACACTTTCCTGAACTCTTTCTTCCAAGTTGTAGAAGTGAATGCTTGTTTCTTTCCTTTCTGCAGTGCTGAATAGTCATCTGTCTGCTCTTGCTCCTTTTTTATTTGTCCCATGTGGAATCTTTCTTGTTTTGAGTACAGATTTTTCATTATGGTGACTGAACTCTGGTTATTTGAAGTGATAGATTAAATCTATGTTAGGAACATCTGCTGCCTTGTTGCAGGGATTTGCTGCCAGGGTGATACAGCGTGGTTTAATGGAAAGCGGTGAATTTTATTTGATAAGTTCTCTGCGCTCTTCACTGGGGTGCCTGAATTCTAGAGGACAACGTGCCTTGCTCCATGCTGACCTATTCCCTGCCTCGCTTGCATAAAGTGATTTCTGCAGGACTGTGAGTGTGTAGCACATCACAGCAGCAGGATGAAGTCCTTCAGCTAGGGACGTGGTTTTCAAGAATGCAGCTTGCTAGATCACTGGATTAGAGCTACAAGAGGCACCTGACTCGCACAGTCCACTGTGAGAGCAGTTCAGAGGTGCAGGTCTCACCAGAAAGGAAAGAAGGTAGTCTGGCATTCAGTGGAGGACAGAGCAGATCGTAGTCAGAAGGGATCCAGACTCTTGGTGTGTTTTCTGGGGAGTGCTTGGGTTGGACTATGGGAAGGCAAAAGGGAGATGTCGGAAGAAACCTGGGTGGAGCAGAGATTGTAGGACCTGGTGTGTGTGGGAGGAGGAGAAGGTGGAGCTGAGCAGGGACTGAAAATAGTGAGCAAGTTGATGTGGAGCGGGGAGGAGACATCCAATCGGTGTCAGCAGCAGTGCGCTGGAGACCTTTTGCTGGAAGGATACCTGGCAGGGAGTGAAGTGAGTTCGGGTGGGGCAGGCTGAAGGATCATACAAAGAGTGGGGAAAAAAAGGAGGAAATAATAGAGCTAGATTTGATACCGAGTTTTTGAATAGTGATGGTGCTGAAGAGGCAAGCCCTTAGGAATGTCTAATTGAGGGGGTGCAGTTCTGTTCCTTCGCTTTTTCCTTACCCAAACTCCCATGATAAAGTGGGTCCCGTGCAGAAGACTGCCCGCCCCCAGCTGTCCAGCGAGGTGTTTTCATCTTGCACTGAAAAATAAAGGAGATGGATGCCTGGCTAGAACTCCCAAGGAGAGAAGGGAGGCCTTGTAGGTCTGCTGCAGATTCCTTCCTGTTCTGGCTTGTTGCTATTTGCATCATGGCAAGGCAACTTCGAAGCTGGTAGAAGCACTCCGGGTTCCAGCGGTTCCTCCTGTTCGGCTGCAGTTAGCCCGGGGCAGCAGCATCCGTGTCCTTTGTCCCAGGCCTGGGATCCTGCTGCTCTGAGCAGGGTGAAACCCGAGAGTGGTATTTGTCACTTTCCCAAGACAAGGTGGGGCGTTGCAAGCCTAATTAAGAGCAGCTTTTAATTTCCTGGCATCTGGGGCTTGCGAGGAGGATCTCGGCTTTTATTTACTTCCACGGAGGAGTGAAGCTGTTCCTTTTAATCTCTGCATGCTAATAGCCCTTCCCTGAGAAAGTCGGGGAGCCGTGAATCATCAGTGACTGGCCTCCTCAGTGTTTCACCCTGCCATAACGAGACTGAGCATGCTTCGGTGCCCAGCGAGGGCTGAATGTGCGCTGGGCACCTTCTCTTTTCCTGCATGTGAATTCTCTGCATCACAGGCTTTGTCAAAACGGCAAGCTGCATTTGCTTAACAAAACTAGCCAAGAAACTGGTTTCACTTGATTGTTGTGAGACCTGTGCACAGAGTTGGCATGCTCCTCAGTGCCTTTCAGGAGCCATATGAGTTAATGTGTACAAATGGATGTGGTTTTATTTTTCCAAAAGCCAGATATTCTGGATGTGCTGCTGTCCAGAAGTTGAAATACTGCAGCCTATTTCACCCTTATCCTTCTCTCTCTGTACAGTAACCTTCTGTCTTGCAAATCCTGGATGGTGACTAGGGGCGTAAGGACTCGTGCTGGAGTGGTAATAGCTGAGAATAAGCTCAGTTATGGAAAAAAAAAGCCAATACAACTCTTGGACATGCAAACAAGAGAACAGGAAAGAGGAAGAAGGAAGTAATTTTATGTTCTAGGGCCTACAAATAAGAATTGACCATTAATAGTCATTTCTCAGTGAGCTCCAAGGTGTGTGGTCGGCTTTGCTTTTTGCACAGTGTATAGGTGTGTTGCCCTGTGTGGATCTCGAAAGGAGCTTAGTTCAAAGGAGTGTAACAGTGAGGTAAAAAGGCGTACTGGGAGATGAGGTTCAGTATAACAAAGGATTCATGAGGGTTTTGGTGCTGTGGCCTAAACGGTGCTGCTTCTTACCAAATCTTCCCTTTCGTTGGTTTTGTGCAATGAAGTGAATCAATGAATCAATGGAAATACCTGCTCAGTCTCTCTTTTGGGTTCAGCTCATCTTAGTATTGTGTAAACTTCTAGATATGTCTCAGTATAATGTCAATAATGTCTTCCATACCTTTGGGTACGTCGGCTGCATTTGCACCTTTGAGATTTTTCTTATTCCTCAGTGACAACTCCTAGCATAGGTTCACCTTCCCCTGCTCCTGTTCCAGGCCTCTAAAGAATAAATACAGCATCACAGTGGCCCTGCGGATCATTTGATCGTTACCTGATCTGCTTGCATGTAAGATCTCTCTTTATTCCCTTTGACTATTTTCTGAGCACCTGCCAGGAATAATTTCGGGGGTGTCTCACTGATGCTTAGGGCTAAAGGCAGGACTAGGTGAACCTCTTTAGGTCCATGAAATTCCTGAATTTCATGGAATCACAGAATGGATGAGGTTGGAGGGGACCTCTGGAGGTCATCTGGTCCATTCCCCCTGCTCAGTCAGGGTCACCTAGACCACATTGTCCAGGACCATGTCCGGGTGGGTTTTGAAGATCTCCACGGGGCGAGACTCCACAGCCTCTCTGGGCAGCCTGTGCCAGTGCTCTGTCACCTGCACAACAAACTGTTTCTTGACAATCAGAGGGAATCTCTTGCGTTCCAGTTTGTGCCCGTTGTCTCTTGTGCTGGCAACCGGGCACCGCTGACAAGAGCATGGCTCCATCCTCTTTGCACCCTTCCTTCAGGTGCTTCTAGACATTGGTAAGATTCCCCTGAGCCTCCTCTTCTCCAGAGGGGGCTGAGGCTCAACAGTCTCAGCTCTCTCAGGCTCTCCTCACTTGAGAGGTGCTGCAGGCCCTTCCTCGTATTTGTAGGCCTTTGCTGGACTCTCTCCAGTATGCCCATTTCTCTCTTGTACCGGGAAGCCCAGAACTGGACCCAGCCCTCCAGATGTGACCTCACCAGTGCTGAGCATAGGGGCAGGATCACCTTCCTTGACCTGCTGGCCATGCTTTGCCTAATGCAGCCAAGGATACCCTTAGTCTCTTAGTGACAAGGGCACGCTGCTGGCTCCAGGGTCTTTTCTGCCAAGCTGCTTTCCAGGCGGGTGGCCCCCAGCACGCCCTGGTGCCCGGGGTTCTTCCTCCCCGGGCATAGGACTTGGGCCTTTTGAGATCCTTGTCAGCCCATTTCTCCAGCCTGTCAAGGTCCTTCTGGGTGGCTGCACAGTCCTGTGGTGTGTCCACCACTCCTCCCAGTTTCATGCCAGCTTACTGAGGGTGCATTCTGTCCCACTGTCCAGATCATTAATGAAGCTGTTAAATAGGACTGGACTCACTATTAACCACTGGGGTACTCTTGAGCCTTACAGGCCTCCAACTAGACTTTGCACCACTGACCACCTTCTGAGCCCGGCCGTTCAGTTCAGCCAGTTATCGATCCACCTCGCTGTCTGCTCATCCAGCCCGTACATCAGCAGCATTTCCCTGAGGGAGTTTTGGGCACGATGCTCCCCCTGCCATCCATCCGGCCGGTCATTTCATTGTAGAAGCTTATCAGGTTGGTCAGGTGTGACTTCCCCTTGGTGAATCCTTGCTGACCACTCCTGTTGATTTTCTTCTCTTTCACGTGCGTGGAAATAGTTTCTGGGATGAACTGCTCCATCACCTTTCCAGGGATCGAGGTGAGGCTGACCAGCCTGTAGTTCTTTAGGTTGTCCTCCTTGCCCTTCTTGAAGATAGGAGTGGCATTTGCTTTCCTCCAGTCTTTGGGCACTTGATTTCATAACATTGCTTCACTGTCTGCCTGACAGATACTTGAATGAGGCAGGGCACAGTGATGAAAGATTGTGGTGGATCGTAAGACATGGTGTGTGCTGTGGCAGAGGGATGTGGTGGCCTGCAGAGCTCTTGCATTGCAAGGTCCGTTGTGGCTTCAGACTCCGCCTTCTTCCATTTCTAGCTCAAGGTATTTAATGCGGTGTGTCTGAGCTGATCCCCAGAGAGCTACTTTGGCACCTTCCGATTTGTGCTCTTCCTGTTCAGAGGAATTATTTTTGTCTTTTGTGTCTGAGAATCTCCTGCAGTCTCCTTCCACACAGGGACATTTAACTCTTCTTAAAAACATTTTCAGTCCACCAAATGCACTTCTGTGAACACCAAGATTAGAATTCGCTATACTCTGAATACCCAGCTCTGTACCAATTCATAAACTCGATGTTTTCTGCCTTGTCTCAGTTTCTCGGTTTCAGGATTAGAGTTTATTTGTGGTTTTGTTTGTTTTCTCTGGCTTTTTTTTTGGTTGTTTTTGTTGTTTTTTTATCGTGCATCTCAAAGTCACTAGCAGTGCTGGAGATGTCTGTTGTGTAAATGTATAGGGCAATATGATTTCTGCCTCAAGAAAATACATTCCCACTTGAAACAATTGGAACAGGTAACTGTCTAACTCTTGACATTGTTCTCCTTTGCTAACATTTGTGGCGTTACGGGTAAGTAATTTTGTTCTTTTCTCGTTATAATTGCTACCTGACCTTTCTTTGGTCAGAAGATGGTTTAGAAGAAGAGAACTAGGTGGGTGCATCGGGTCCCTTTGTAAGCCTGGAGTGGTGGAGACTGGAAAAGGCCATTCCTGAGAGGCTGGCATTCTGGGACAGGAGTGTGTAGGAACAGATAAAAGGTAGAATTGGTAAGAAAAGGGACAGGTCTTTGGATAGTACTTGGGGTGTGTTGTTTTGCTGCTTCATCTGTCGCCAGAGTCCTGTCCCATGAAGTGATCTCGGTAGATCTTTCCAGATGAATGTTTCTGCAGGATTTCAGTGGGAGATGTCACTGGGTAATCAGGGTGTGTTGGTGGCACTCTTCCAGCCCGCCCGTACAGGACTCAGGGTAGAGGCTGCTTGTGCTCTGGTTTCAGCAGGGCCCGTCTGCTTAAGGTTTGTATGGTGTTGCTTCTTCCTTTGAGATGCACTCTAAGACCGTGAATTGCTGCAGTCAGTGAAAACCCCCACAGCTCTGCAAGAGCAAAGTGTTAATTGTGGTGATCTAAGTCTGGCTTGGGGATTTCCTTTCTGCAGCCCTGAATTAGTTTGTCATTTCATTTGGACCAGAGATTTCACTTTGCTTCTGCATTAAATGCTTGGGCATTCTTGGTGTTTGCAGTCGAACAGTTGCTGCATTCTACCCCTGAGGGGGCTGCATTCCTCAGTCCCCGATTAAATGCCTGGGATGAAGCAGCTGGTGCGCCTTTGGCTCAGAGACAGCTTGCTTTGTCTTAGCTGGAATGTGTCCCTGATGCTTAAGTACTTTTATATATTTGAAATGCATTCCTCAGGGCCTGATATGTGGGGTTAAATAGTCGGAAATCCGGCCAGTCTGCATTACGGAGGGCTGCGTCCTGCAGCCAGGGAGCAGCCTGCCTGTGCGTAGGTCTCCTCTCCAGCTCTGGTATGTGCGGGGGCACGCGGAGCCGCTGCGTGCTGTCCTGTCCTGTGAGCCAGGAGGAGCCAGGCCCCTGTGCATGGGTCTCCCCAGCTGCACACCAGTGTCTCCATGTTGTGTTCTGCCTGGGGTGGGAGGGTGGGGAACGGCCCCATGTCATGTATGGGGGGGGCTGGAGGACAGCCCGTTGCCGTCCTTGCTGAAGCCCTAGGGAACGGTGACCTCTCCGTGGGGGTCTGGCTGCAAATGCGAGCCTGGCCAAAGGCTCGTGTGGCTGGTGTTTGGCTGTTGCAGAGGATCAGCTGCTTCTCCTTGGGACTCTGCTGGGTGGCTGCCTTTTGGGTGTTTGTGATTATGTGCTTGTGGTCAGAAGAGGCTAAAGCTAGTTTAGCGCAAGAGTGGAGAATGGAACACCGCTATAATTGGAGTTGGCTATTTGGGATCCCTTGTTTGGGATGGCAGATGGATGCATATCCACTGCCTGTAGTCTTGTCACATGCTAGCTCAGGTAAGTCCGACAGAGTAACCTGGCAACGGGCACAGGGATCTCTGAGGAATGTCCTGGCGTGAGGGTACACCTGAATGGTGGTACTGCTGCCTTTCTCTTGGCATCAGGGCTTCCCTATAAGGCTGGGGTGCGGCCTCTCCACTGAAGCTCCAAACTGCGGGTGTTCTGATCTCTCAGTGGAGATGATCATTTTTTTGACCTCTGCTACTGTTAAGTCCATAAACCTCACTATATTTCAGATGGGAATGATTCTTTTTCTTGCTTCAAGCTTGGATCATTTCCCTCAGGATAGGGAAAGGTCTGTCTAGAATTTACTGCTCTGGTGGTGAATCTTAGTGCTGTCTGGTGGTGCTTGGGTCTTCTCAAGTGGACTGACTCCTGCTCTGCCGAGAGAGCTGCACAGTCCTGGGACTGACGTCCTGCCTGCATTGTTCGGCTATGGGATAGAAGTCTTTCTGGTTCTTTGGCCTCACCTGTAAGGAGCTGGCTTTCAGCACAGTGATTTGGTAGGACTGAGTTTAACCTTAAAGCCGAGCAACTCTGAAGTGCTTTGCTTTGTAGTTTTTTTTGCTCCCAGCTCTCCTTGAATCTCTCCCATACAGCTGGCTTCCCCAAAGGCAATCCCACTGGTACGGTCATCAAAGACCATCTCTTTCTTTTATCACAGACGTAAGAGGAGGAACCCCAGTTCTGTTAACACTTCTACTGCTAGATCTGACACGTGCTCCAGCGTACTGCCACCTTGGCAGTGGAGCGCACAACAGTCTCTTGCTGCCTCCATAAGCAATGCTTTAGATGGAAAGCCCATGTTAACCAGGACAATGTGAATGAAGCGTAAGGCTCAAATATGCGGCCTGGTATTGCTGTGAAAATTTTGAGGAGCTGCTCAAGCTGCTGTATTTCACTGATGACACCTCCTGCCTGTGGTGGCTGAGTCCTCTGTGTTTGTTCTGGTTGGAGATGAACACAGAATGTTGCTGCATGGTCCTGTGACCCCAGCCCATGGTAGCGCTGAAAGCATGGGAAACCAGGCCCTGGTCTTGCTCATGAATCACCAGGAGCATCGCAATTATTTTCCTGCTACACAGTCAATCCTGCCTTTAATTAAACATGTGCTGTCCTGCTGAAGGCAGTGGGACTGTACCAGCAGGGTTTGACAGCTGGACTTGAAATTCTCCTAAGAATAATGAGATCATAGAATCATGGAATGGTTTTGGTTAGAAGAGACCTTAAAGATCATCTAATCCTAACCCCCCTGTCATGGGCAGTGACACTTCCCACTAGACCAGGTTGCTCAAAGCCCCATCCAACAGGGGCTTGAGCACTTATAGAGATGGGGCATCCACAACTTCCCTGGGCAACTTGTTCCACTGCCTCAACAGCCTCTGAGTGAAGAATCTCTTCCTTATATCTAATGTAAACCTACCCTCTTCTAGTTTAAAGCCATTATTCCTTGTCCTGTCGCTCCACTCCCTGACAAAGAGTTCCTCCCCAGCTTTCCTGTAGCCCCCTTTAGGTATTAGAAGGTTGTTATAAGGTCTTCTCCAGGCTGAACAACCCCAGCTCCCTCAGCCTGCCTTTGTAAGAGAGGTGCTCCAGCCCCTTGATCATCTTTGTGGCCCTCCTCTGGACTCATTCTAATACTTCTGTGTCCTTCTTATGCTGGGGGTCCCAGCACTGAACACAGTACTCTAGGTGAGGTCTCATGAGAGCAGAGTAGCAGGAAGAATCACTTCCCTCGACCTGCTTTTGATGTAGCCCAGGACATGGTTGGTTTTCTGGGCTGTGAGCGCACATTGCTGGCTCATGTCGAGCTTCTCATCCACCAGCACCCCCAGGTCCTTCTCCTCAGGGCTGCTCTCAATCCATTCTTCACCCGGCCAGTATTTGTGCTTGGGATTGCCCTGGCCCAGACGCAGGACCTTGCACTTGGCCTTGTTGAACCTCATGAGGTTTGCACAGGTCCACCTCTCGAGCCTGTGAAGGTTCTGGATGACATTCCTTCCCTCCAGGAGGGGAAACCCCACAGCGCAGCAGAGTTACTCAGGCACCCTTGGTTTGCTCACTCCTTGCAGCAAAATCACCCAACCCAAACACCTCTCTGGCTCTGGGCCTTTGCGTCTGAGGCAGCCTGTGGGTCCCAGGTTGTTTTTGAGGAAACAGGGAGATGTTTGAGACTTGCAGTTTGGCTGGCTGAACTTAGGAACACCCAAATAGTTTTGACTGCAGAAGCAAGAAGGTTTTGTGCAATTCTGGTGTGAACGCCATGTTTACAGTGTAGACCCAGTTCCTCTAGATATGGAAGTCTCCAGATATATAAGTTGTCACTGCCTTATTTCAAAAACATTGGCCTGTGTGTCACATCATTGTGGCTCTGTGGCTGTATAAGTTGGGTGTCTGACTCCTCTTCCTCTGGCATGCACCTGGCTCCCCCTAAGTGCTGCTGAGCTTGAGAAATGCTGAATCTTTATAAAGCATTTTGTTGAAGTCTGCTTAAAGCACGCTTGGCTGAGGAGGCAAATGTCCCTGCAAGCTGGTAGCTCTTGACAGCCACCTCCTGTCTGCTGTGTGCAGGAGGGGTCCTGGCACTGAGGCAGCCCCCGCGAGCAGCCTGCTGCTTCTTGTGAGAAAATGGGGGAGGAGCTGGGACATGGCATCGCCCTCTTCCCTCCGCTCCTGGCCACCGTGGGGATGGCTCTCCTACAGGAGCGTGAGGCTGGCCATCAGAGAGCAGCAAGGTGACACCGGGGAACAAAGGCGCCTGTGTCCTGGTCCCCATCCCCAGGCAGTAGGCACAGTGCCCTTGGCAGGACTGATGTTTGGGTTGTGAAACGGAAGAACCGTGTCTGTGCAGACATGTGGACGGCTTCATGCCTGTCTCTATGTTAGCGTCAGTATGGGGAGTGCAAAGGGGGTCTCCTTGCATTAGCAGCAGTTGAGTGGAGAGCTGGGGTTCTGCCTCAGAGAGGCCAGAAGCTCTTTCTTCTATACCCTCAAGAAGACAAAGGTTCAGAAAAGAGATAAGAAACCAACTCAGGCATCAGGCAGACCTGGAAGGGGGGAACAGACTGCATCAGAAGTAGTGGGTATTTTCATCATCCCTTGGGTGCTTCAGCACCAAAGACGTTTTCTCTGCTTTCTTGGCTGTGAAAATGTATCTTTCTGCATGTGGGATGGGAGGTGTGGGGCATACAGGCTCATTTTTCCATCATATGAGTCGTGGGTAGGCACAGGGCTCTGGCCTTGGCTGCAGTAACTCTGGGCTTGCAAGTGCTGCAGGCCGAATCATAGAATCTTTATGGTTGGAAAAGACCTCCAAGAACATCTAGTGCAACTGTCCCCCTACCACCAATGTCACCCACTAAACCCTGTCCCTAAGCACCATGCCCAGCCTTTCCTTGAACACCCCCAGGGACGGTGACTCCACCACCTCCCTGGGCAACCCGTCCCAATGCCTGACTACTCTTTCTGAGAAGAAATTTCTCCTAATTTCCAACCTAAACCTCCCCTGGCACAACTTGAGGCCATTCCCTCTAGGCCTATCGCTGGTTATCTGCAAGAAGAGGCTGAGTCCCAGCTCCCCACCCCTCCCTTTCAGGCAGTTGCAGAGAGCAATAAGGTCTCCCCTGAGCCTCCTCTTCTCCAGACCAAACAACCCCAGTTCCCTCAGTCGCTCCTCACAGGACTTGTGTTCCAGGCCCTTCACCAGCTTCGTAGCCCTCCTCTGGACACGCTCCAGGGCCTCGATGTCCTTCTCGTAGTGAGGCGCCCAAAGCTGAACCCAGCACTTGAGGTGCGGCCTCATCAGAGCTGAGTACAGGGAAACAATCACCTCCCTGGTCCTGCTGGCTACACTGTTCCTGATACGAGCCAGGATGCCGTTGGCCTCCTTGGCCACCTGGGCACACTGCTGGCTTGTGTTCAGGCGAGCATCAACCAGCACCCCCAGGTCCTTTTCCTCTGCACAGCTTTCCAGCCACTCTGCCCCAAGCCTGTAGTGTTGCATGGGGTTGGTGTGACCAAAGTGCAGGAATCCGTACTTAGCCACGTTGAACCTCATCCCACTGGCCTCTGCCCATTGATCCTACCTGTCCAGGTCCCTCTGCAGGGCCTTCCTACCCTCCGGCAGATTGACACATGCACCCAACTTGGTGTCATCTGCAAACTTAGTGAGGATGCACTCAGTCACCCTCTGTGGCAGGCATTGCCAGTCAGCACAAGGTGCGTGGTGGTTTTGGATGCGTCTCTGTCCCTGGCCCTGCCACTTATTACCGCGCTGCCTTGGTCGTTCCTGTACTGAAACCCTTCCTGCCGAAGCAGGGGGCCAGTTCCCCTGTGCCTCTCCTGCACAGGCAGCTGTGGTGGCAGGGGTCACCCAGCACTGCATGTGTGCAGGAGAGGGGGCTGTCCCCCCGCCAAGCGGGGCTGGCTCTTCGGCCATTAATCCTGTTTGGGGAATGGTTGGCTTTCCAGGTCTGTCCTCAGGATTTTGTTTCTGGGAAATGGCATAGCTGAGTGGTATTTCAAAGGGTTTGTTCTGATCCCTTCACTCGTTGTCCTTTCTCCTTTTTTCATTTTCCACCTCTTGATCTGACTAAGTGAGCAGAGAAAGGAGGCATGGCTCTGCTAAGCGTTGCATTTCAGCAGAAGCGAAGTCCTTGGGGGTGGCATCCAAATTCCCAGCATCACTATCTGAATACTGTGGTTCTCCAAGCTAACCCAGTAGCTCCATTAACCTTTTGTTCACGTCCTGGGGCTTTGCCACAGCCTCAGTAGTAATGCTGGGAGCTTTGTGGATATGAAAGTAGACAGAGGCAGGATTAAGTTCAGAAGAGTAAGCCATTTCAGCAAACTGAAGAAATGCAACTTAGGTGGAGGTATGCTAATTGCAGAGAGGAGGAAGGAGCCTCAGACATTTTCTAGGACCTCTTGTAGACAAGCAATAGTTTATAAGGGCTTTTTAGGATTTTGCTGTGTATATATGTGTTGTGTGCAACTTTGCATGTACTTGATGGTTGTGTTGCCATTCAGAGGGACCATGACAGCTAGAAAAATGGGCCGACAGGAGTCTCATGCAGTTCAACAAAGGGAAATGCCAAGTTCTGCACCCAGGGAGGAATAATCTCACACACCATTACAGTCAAGGAAATGACCACCAAAAGAAGCTTTGCGGAAATACCAGGGGGTCCTGATGGGCAAGAAGTTGATCCCCAGATAGGAAGAGCATTGACAGCAGGTCACTAGAGGTGGTCCTTGTGCTCTGCTCAGCACTGGTGAAAGCATATCTGGAGGATATGAGTGGGTCTCCCCAGTGCAGAAAACACATGGATGGACAAGGTTGTGTCCACTGTAGGGCCACAAAGATGGTTAAGGTTAAAGGACTGGAGCATCTGTGATACAGGGAGAAGCTGAGAGAATTGGGACTGTTCATCCTGGAGAAGAGAAGGCCGAGAGGAAATTTACAAATGTATATAACCTGTCAGGGAGTAAAGAAGATGGAGCTAGACTTCTCAGTAGTGTCCAGTGACAGGAAAAAGATGTGATGGGTGAAGAGTGAAATAGAGGAAATTCAGTTTAAATGGAATGAAACACATTTTTTTTCTCTTTTAACTGAAAACATTGTTGAATACTGAAACATGTTGCCCAGTGAGTTTGCAAACTGGCCATCCTTGGAGATGTTCAAAACCCAACTGGACACAGCCCTGGGAAACCTTCTGTAGCTGACCCTGCCTTGGGCAAGGGTCAGATAAGCTGATCTTGAGAGATCCCTTCCAACTGCAACCATTCTGTGATTCTGCTGGACCTGCCCCAGCGATGCAAATTGCCTTTTCGAGAGAACTACTGTGTTTGAAAATCTGCATCCTTCACTTACTGACCTTGCTGTGTGCTCTTTCGCAGTTTGGCAGACACTGGCTGTCTAGAAGCTTACTGTGCTGTCTAATTTTTCTGGAAGCTCTATGCTAGTATCCCTAGGCAGTGGGATGTCTGCCTCTAGCTGATTGATAGAGGTTGTGTGTGAAGGTAGGGGTGACTAGCTCCATTCCTTCTCTTGTAGAACAGGAGAAGGCTGAGGCAGCTAGTCTTGGAGTTGGATGGTCAGTGTTCCTCAAGTGTTGGAGGGAAATAGGGGACCATCAAACTTCTCTCTCAGGATTTAGGCATCTCCCTCTCTTCATTTTGGTCAGCACCACCTCTAGTCCCACCCACCGGCATTGCTAGGAAGCAGTCATGATACATGAAGGATGTGAGACTGAAAGCTCATTTCTAAATCAGGTTAGTATTTACTCCTTCCTATGTTCACTCTGCTTTTCTAAGCAAGAGCACAGCATTGACCAAAGCAGGAGCCACAGGCTAACCAGGCTCATAAATTACGTGGAGGCACAGCATTTCACGTATACTGAACTGCTTGAGGCAGTGGATGCCAGTGGTGAGAAGCTCTGCAAAGTGGGATGGCAGGCATCCTCACATTATGAGCAAGAAACAAGTTCTAGATCTTTGGTCCTTAGCATCAGTATGTGAGGCTCAGTACTTTTTCAATATATAGGTTTTTTAGTTCCTCAGCGGAAGCCAAAGGTGAATCTGCCAAATGGGTCCAGTATTTGCTGCTACCAGTGTTTCTTGTTTTCACAAACGGTTAGAGCCTGTTGTTGTTTGTCTTGAGTAAAACCACAATATGCTGTTTGGAAATGTTCTTTGAGTAGCACTGACCTAACTGTTGAAGATGAGTGTTTTGTGGTTGGGATGGCTCACTGCTTGGCTGTTGGTAATATTTCAGTTTGAAGCTAATGCTTCTTTCCCTTTTCCCAATAGAAAAAAAAAAGGGTGTTGGGGGCGGGTTGGGCTTGAGGCTTTTTCTTTGGTTATGCAAACAGGCCTGTGATTTTGACCTCACGTTGCATGTACTACCGTTGACAATGTTCTTTGCATGTCGTACTTGGTCACCTCCTCTCGTCCTTTTGGACGTTGTGCTCAGAGGTGTTCAGTTTCCATAATTTGTCCCCATGTTTAGAGTTCATCTCCTTGTAGGGTCTGGCAGAATGCCCTGGCATTGAAGAAGGCCAGCAGGCCACCCTCCTGGGTGTATCGCTAGGAGCTCACCTGGAGACTGGGGAAGTGATTATTCCCTTCTGCCTAGCACTCCACAGAGCACACCTTGATGCCATGTCCGGTTTTCCAGTTCGGAGCCCGCAATCCAAGAACAGCGTGGATGAATTGGTGTGAGGGGAGGGGGGTCGGTAAGGTGTGTGGGGGCTGAAGCACTTGCTGTGACAGGATAAGCCAAAGGGACTTCTTCAGCATGGAGAAGACTGCTTTGAAGGGACTTCGTAGCAGCCTGCCAGTGCGTACAGGGAAGTAGGTTATCGAGGTGATGGAGCCCGGTGGTGCCTGGCAGGAGTAGGAGAGGCATGGGGTATTGTTGGACTAGGAGGTTCTGACTGGTACGGGGAGGCGCAGTGAGGATAATTAAGTGGCAGGTGCAGGGGCCTAGAGAATTTTTTGATCCTCCATCGTTGGAGGTTTTGAAGATTTGACTAGGCAAAGGCCTGAGCAACCTGGTCCGACTTCATAGTTGACCCTTGGAGCAAGAGATTGGACTAGAGAGCTCCCGAGGTTCCTTCCAACCTGAATGATTTCATGATTCTGTGATAAAAGTCTGTGAGGTACAAGATATTAGGGGGATATTACTTCATTGTCCCTTTGGACTGAAAAACCCATGGATCTAGTTTGTCTTGTTTTGTAAGAGATTGAAGTAATCAAATTTTATTTCAGAATCATAGATAAACTCGAGTGACTTTTCAAGTGTTTGCCAGATTTTGTCTTTAGAGGGGCTCCTGAATGAGGATGTCACTGCTGAAAACATGCTGCAGAGCCTGTATTTCATATTTTTCTGTATTTTTTGCAACGTTATAATTTTGAGCAGTGAAGTTATTTATCTTTCATCTTAAAGTGCTTTAGAGGCTCTTTATACTTTTCACTAATTTTCAGCCTGCCAGTACATTAATGAGAGCACCGGCTTATGTATTTCCAGTCTGTTATGTTGCAGTAGCACTGCTCTGGATATTCTAAAAATTTACGCCACCTGAATTGTATTTGCAAGACAATTTTGTAGTTGCTTTCCATCTTAGGCATCCTGTAGTCATTCACTTATTTCAACAATAAAATGTCTTAGTAATATATTCTGATTCACAAAAACCTTTCCTCCCACCCAGTTACCCAGCTACGCTGTTAATATATCAATATATGTATTATACCCTCACATCTTTGTGTCGAGCCCCTTTTTTATGTGTCGTAATCTCCATCGTACTCTGAGCTGGCTGAATTCCTCTGCATCAGAGTCTTGTTTCACTAACCCATGTTGGCTCTGTGTGGTCTTTGGGCTTCTGGTTTGCTAGTAAACTGTGAAAGTTTGTCATTCGTTTTTCTCTTCTATCGAAACTTGTGGTTTCGATATTATATCACTCTAGTTGGAAGGATCTAAATCATGCAGCTTTGGTGGTTTTTCTGTGTGTGTGTGTGTTTTGGTGCTCAGAAAATCTTGAAGTTGTATGTGTTTCAATAGAGACATACAGTATGGTGCTGAATTTGTGATGGTTTTTTGCCGGCTGTATGAAACATGATTAACAGTGATTAGAAAAAGGGATAATTACTGGTCTCCAAAGAGACATTTGCTTGGGCTTTCACTCTTAGTTCCAGTAACAATCTTAAAATTAACTTGTTCTTCCAGTGTCACAAGTGATTCTGTTGTGCGGTCACGTTTTGTAACTCTGGCTGTTGGAGTTACGAGTTGAAGTATCCAGTTTCCAAAATAGTGAATTGAAAATTGCATGCATCATGCTAGATGTAGCGTTTGCGGTCTTCTCAGTTCTTGATTACATCATGTTGTCATGCATTACATCATACTAAATTTACAGTCTTAGTAGAGATAAGAGCAAACTTGACTGCTTGATAGTTTTCCTAAAAGCTTTGCTAGTGTAAATGGGAAGCGCACTTTTGTTTCCTCCTGCAGAAAGACTCACCTCTGAACAGCAGCTGAACAACCAGCGTATGTTTATTTGTTTCAGCAGTGCTCGTCTAGCTACTTACGCATTTTTACTGTAATGACACCTAAGTCTGTACTACGCCAGTTATGGAATCACCGATAAGCTGTCCTGGCAAAACTCTTTGTGCTGTTAGTGAAAACAGCACTGAACAAAGCAGTCTGTAAAGGGAAAATACAGACTTGGTGCGTCTGTGCTTCAGCTGCCAGCATTTCACTGACACAGTCCTGTTGGTAAGGGGTTAACGGTGAGGACTAAGTACCTGTTACCTAACAGAATTAAAAACACGTTCTTTCTAGTCAGACTGGACATGGTGGGTCACTTGAGTCCTGTTTATTTTCTTGCAAATAAAAAGTCTTAATTCTTGCACAAGGACACTAATTCTACGCCTGTCTTTTGTGATTTCCCCTGATGACTTCTAACTAATTTGAATTTTTGTCACATCGATATATATATATATATATATATATTTTAAGTCCAGCTTAACTGACTTTTAAGGAGCGGGATGTGCTACTCTGATGTTTTGGTGTTTGCTGAATGGAAATTTCTGCACATCTCTGATAATGGTCTGTCAGTACTGTGAAGTTTTGAGTTTATTTGGTCACCAAAAAAAAAAGGCTGTGTCAGGAAAAAAAGCACGTTGTTTAATAGGTGTAAAACAATATACAAAACAAGGTATCTTGCAATGTTGTGTTTAGTAGATGACTCCCAGAAGTGAAGTTAATTGAGTGTGAAGAATTGAGATTGTCACAGCAGCCTAATTCTGAGGCTTGGTCTGCACTTAGCCTCAAAAGCATGTCTGTGTGCATGTAGGTTCTGATTATTTTCGGTAACATAGCTATGCTAGTAAAATGCCTGTCAAGCAGTTTGTTTTGTTAGATTGCGATAAACTGCATGGATACAACTGCTGTGCCAAAGAAGCGTGTTTTTTTTTTTTTAAGAAGTGCTTTTTTTTTGATGGCCTAGCTAAGAAAGTGACTTAACTGTAGGCGAAAGAGGAGTCGTTGTTCACAGCTAGCAGTTCCCTCCACAGATGACTATTTTTAAATCCCTACTGTGTCAATAAATACTTCCCATGTATCCTGCAGTGCAACGTATAGCATGATTTTATTTAGTAAATTCTTTTTTTTTAAAGTCTGCACATCTAATTTGAGACTGTTTAAAACCTGTAGCCAGAAGCACTAGAAGTTTGCACTATAGATGTTCCGTTCCCTTTGTTATTTTCTAACTTGCAGACTCTAGCAGGTCAACACAATGTCTTGCCTGGAATTTCCTTACATTCTAAAATTAGGAGAAGGATCTAAGAAACAATAGCAAATCAAGTCTCTAAATGTCCTGCTCTGGCTTGAGGCTTTGCTGTCATTTAGACTTTCACCTACTTCCTTTTTTCTTAAACTGATTTTACGTTAGATAAACTGAATTAAAAAGAGTTTATGCTGCTCAAAGTCAAACCGAATTTACTCTTCTCTTGATAAAGCTTTTCATGCTCCCGATGTCCTAAAGCAGTACAGTATTCAGTATTGGTGCTGTTCAGCCTGAGCATTTCTTGCTCCATGTGGGGGGGGGATGTGGAAGCACGACAGCCTCGGTGTAGCAGCGGCGGTGTTGTGCCATCCCTCACCCTGCACACGCGCCCAGCAGTGCCTCCTGGCTGAGACGCCTCTGTGGGAAACAGCAGGGGTTTGGGTCTGCAGCGCAGAAGCTCTCAAACCAGGTGCATAGAACTCGTTAGCCGGTCTGGTGGGGTGAGCAGCTCTCGTCATTGTCTGTGTATCTTTTCACAGTCACGTTCTGCATCGCCTTTACTTCCTTCCCCGTCCCTTGTCTGGCTTGTGTTACTGTGTTTTGCAGTGTTATGAGTGATAGCTGTGGGTGCCCTCCCACCCCAAACTGAATGAATTTCAATACCCCCTTAGTGTTCTTGGGGCAAGTCTGTTTCAGCAGCCTTTTATACAGACGGATTACTGGAAAGGTAACTGAGAAAGAAGGTTCTGACCTCAAATTCTTGTTTGGTCCTTCTCAGTGAGGCTGTGTAGGCAGCCCTGACTCTCTGAACCTGTTTTCTGAACTGTAAATAAGTTTGAGATTGCATTTTCTCTTGCTTAGTGTAACTACGTTTCTGCGTCTGGTTTAGCACAGACAAGGTGATTACATGGATTAGAAGTGGCTTGTCCTTGTCACTACATAGACATGAGTTTTCACCAAGCTTCTTTTCAATTTTCTTTTTCATCGTGGGTTGAGTTATTACCTTTTAAGGTTTGGTCATCTAAAACTCAAAAGCTGTCAGAGATAACTCATCTCTAGTACTCATCCGTGATGTGGCAGAACCCAAACACATAATCAGAGTCTCGCTTCAGTGTTATTACACGTGTAACAGTCTGCCTTGATCTATTTGTAGGTTATGGGTAAACATCTTGAAACTGTCTCTTTCTGCATCAGGTTAATAATGTTTGTTTGTTATTCCCAGCCATTCTAAAACAATCCAGGAAATACAGCAAACGCCGCAGCCTTGGTTTCCATCCTGTCCTATATCCTATGACCAACAATAGCTAGAAGCAGCTGCAAGATTTGTCAAGTTAATAATTATAGTATGTTATGTTTAGTAAACATACTGAGAGGCTGTTTATGTCTAAAAGAGGATGACGGATGAATGTTCTAATTTACTTCTTATAGGTAATGTAATTCACTTCTGAGAACAAGAGTAGGTGTGAAGACATTGGATGTTATTGGACTAGCACACCTCTAGAGGTCCCTTTGAGTCAACATTTCTATGACTGATGTTTCTAGAAAGGAATTTGCTTTCCTTTTCTAATTCTTGGTTACTTGGGCCCTACAGATAGTTTGCTCACTCGTTTTCTAGTACAAGTGGCACAAATGTTTTCCCTGTTGTTGTAGGAACCTGGGACTGATGTCTTGGGTACTGGACAGCAGGAATGTTTATGACAGCAGGGACAGGACTTCAGTCTGAAAGTCCTGTTATGTTTCTCCTTTGTTGGCTTCTCTGAACCATACTCATAAACATTGTCAGGTCTGCTTGTGAGCTACTTTATTGTGACTTCCTCATGATGGGAGTATGTGAATGCCTGATGTTCTGTGTTTCGTACGGTACCTGTTCATTTTGCATCCTACACAGGAAGGAGAAGGGCAGTAGGATAATAGAGATATTAAATAAATCATTAAGCTAAACTCATTAAATTCAGGTTTTCACCCTTGTCTCTTGTAGACCTTAATTGGGGTTCTCATCTGTGCAGTGACTGCACTTTGGGGCCCTCAGGAGAAGAGAGATTGAGAGGAGATGGCATTTGTCTCCAAGGATGGATGTTCAGTTTTGCCCTGAGGTGAGACGACACATTTTCCACAGAACTGCCGCTGACCCAGTTTTGTTCTCTTCCTGTCTTAGCCTTTCTTTAGGCTTCTGAACCTGCGCAAACTGGGCCTGAGCGACAATGAAATACAGAGACTTCCCCCTGAGGTTGCCAACTTCATGCAGCTGGTGGAACTGGACATCTCCCGTAATGGTAAGGTCAGAGCTCAGTGGGGGAATAGATGCCCCACAGTCTTGCTTCTTTGCATACTGCACTGCCCTGTGCATTTCTGTTCTGAGAGTCAGAACAGTTCGCAGTCCTGCAGAGTGATCTGTCATGGGTCCGGAGCTGTGAAAATTTGTTGTCTTACTGTGTCTCAGGCTGCCACCAGTACCTGGTGTCCCATTTTCCACATGATAGATTCTTCTTAAGCCTCTTTTTCTTTCATGTCTTTTTTTCCAGACATTCCAGAAATTCCTGAAAGCATCAAATTCTGCAAATCCTTGGAGATCGCAGACTTCAGCGGGAATCCCCTCTCCAGGTAGGAAGGTGTATGCAGCCTTTTTGTACAGCTGAGAATGAGAGTTGAAGTTCCTCATCCTCCCTAGCTTTCTCTGGTCTTCATCTTGTAATCGTCTTCCCTTGAAGTTAAGGCCTAGGATCACCCTGCTTTTGCCAAGACCTGCAGCTGTCTGCTCTCCTGACACGTGGAACACTCAGCATAGGGGAAAGTTGGCGTGGCCTCTCTCTTCTGCAGGGCCTTTGGTTTGGACTTACGAGGCTTTATTCATACTGATGACACTGGTGTGAGAGACTTCTGTCCTCTTGGAATAAGTTTGTTACTCTTTCCCTACTCCTTCACCATGCTGCACAAAACAGAACGGATGGAGACTGGTGTTACGGAGGAGTACAGAAAGCCTTGCATGCTATCCTTTGCTCTCTCAGTCCTTTTTGCTCTCTGTCTTCTCGCTTATAATCTAGGGTGGCTGTTCTTTGAACCTGTTTGGTCAGTTTCCCTAGTAAGACAATGCCCAGAGCTATGTCCAGGAACAGGGATCTGCCGTCTCTAGTATTCTCTTTCTAAAGCTCTTAATGCATAATGATCTGGGAATTTAAGTGTGGCTTCTCTGCCTCAACGAGCTATACTTTAAGGCACTGATGTCTTATGTATTGTCTGCAAGGGTCCCTGGAGATGCCAGCCTGATGCCAGATGCCTGGTGCTCTTGTGCTCCTGGGCAAGTGCTGCCGGTCACCCTTTAAATAGATTTAACTCTCTGCTTCCCTCTTGTGGTGCCAGACACTGTCAGAATGGGAGAAACTTTTCAGTCTTTGAGAATCCCCATGCCACAGGAATGAGGAGCATTTCTTACCCTACAAGTTATTTGTTAGTCTTTTTGTGGCCCAGAATTCATCAGGAAAGAAGGATTTCTCTGCTTTGTGGGTCTCTTCCTTGCTTTATTGTACTTTGGAGCTGTTGTGATTATACTACTTGGTCCTGGGGAATTCAGCAGTGTCCTCTGCAGCAGTATCCTTAACTGGGTATTTGGATTTCTTAGTAGCCCTCCCTCCTTCCAGGTTTAAATGATTGCATAATGTAGCTTAGTCTGTGGTTCATGCTTAATACTACAGAGACAAGTGTGCATACTTGGACATGTAGTGACTTTGTTGCAAGGAGTGTTGTGTCTTGGAAATGGGTCAGGAGCTGGGGTCAGAATTGGTTCCTGCCTGTCTCATTTGTGCCTGTTTATACCAATTGGAATAAGACTGGCTTTTGGGGGATTTGAGTGAGTTCAGCACTGGTTTTGCATACAGAATTGATGGCGCTTTATTCTGTCATGTTTTCACAGACTTCCTGAGGGTTTCACACAGTTGCGGAGCCTGGGCCATTTGGCCCTGAATGATGTGTCCCTGCAGAGCCTCCCTAATGACATTGGAAAGTGAGTATGCCCCTGTTCCTCAGAAAGGAGGGGAGGGCCAGGGTAGGAGCACTGTGCTGTTGGGGTTGGCAGTGCTAGCAGGACTTGTTGGGCAAGAGCGTGCTCTCCCAGCTACAGCTTGCTGCTGCACTGAATATGCTATCTGAGCACCTCTAAGCATTATTCATATTGAAAGGCAACCGTTTTAAAAGTTTCTTTCCTGGACTCAGCTGCTTCTACTCTTCCACAGTCAGTGCACAGGCAAGGCGTAAATCCAGGTCTCTCAAATCCTCTATCTTCTCTCCTTTTATGAGTACCCGTTTCCAAACAGGTTTGGTCTGTCCTGTGATGTTGAAGTGACTCATGCTTCTAGCAAATAACCAAGGGAAATCTCGTGGTGCTTTGTCCATGAGGTGCAGTGCCCCTCCCATGGGATTTGGCTTTCTACATGTGAGGGATTTTTATCTTTTTGGGCAGACAGTCCTTTATGTGATATCATGTTATCTTGCCCCAAGTTTGGACACTGTGTTGTAGCCCCCTGATTTTGCAATAAGGTGTCACCATCATTACAAGTAATTTAAGATATATTTCCCCCTTTCTCTCATCTCCATTTGTGTGTACACACTTAAGCATATGCATTTGTGCAGGACATGAGATACTGTCACAAGGGAAGGGATATGAACATCTCCTTGGTATCTCTGAAGCCCTATTGAATGAATTTGGCTTTCTTACTCCCTTTTCTCTTACAGTTTAGCAAACCTGGTGACTTTGGAACTACGTGAGAACCTGCTAAAGACTCTACCAACGTGAGTATCTGGTGGCTTCAGGAGTCTCCTGCCTGATAGTTCAGACTCATGGGCTTGCTTTTTCTATAGTACAAGATTTAGCACTTTGATTGGGAGGGCTCAAACCTTTGAATAAGTTAGCTGCATCATGCTGGTTTTCTGTAGATTGCGTTGAGGAGGGAGAGAGATAGTACAGGTCTCAAGAGCAGGGAAAAATATTTAGAGTTTATCCTCAGCTTCTGTGTCAGAAATGATTTGGAATAGACAGGGTTCCACACAAAAGCTGCTGGAAATTGTGGGAACCTTTTTTCCTTGAGAGGTGGAACAAATGACGATTGTTTTGGAAAAAGAGAAATACGTACTGATGTGGGTGTTGGAAGAACTCTGTATACAGTGAAGTTAGTAACTTGAATATGTCTACAGTATATTTTGCTTCTTATGTCTATTTTCTTTCTGATTGTCCTGGTTGAGCAGTTTGTGGGAATGGGTGGGATAACTGGCTTTTCTGCAACGGGTAAAAAATAAGCTGGCAAAGGAATAAGCCATCAAGGTAGAAAAGGTAAGTCATATTAAATGTTTCAGAGAGTTAGGAATAGAGCTAACTTTCTGGCAGAAGATCTGTTTGGTGCAGCTGATGCTATCAAGTAAATAGAATGTGGAGAATTAATAAGGCTGTACATCAATCTTTGATCTGGAGCCCATAAGAATTGTCTGCTGAGTTTTCTCTGAGGTTTCATTAGCACTGTCAGCTTGTTTTCTGCCTGCTTATCCATCCAGTTGATGGTTACAACCCCAGTCTTCCTTGAATATACGTTGGAAGGGATTCCACCTGACTTTTTTGAATAGCAGTAAGTTTTGGGGCTACACAAACTCCCTAGTGACTGCGTGAAGTAAGCAACTATTGTCACCCTTCCTTAGTGTCCTCTTATTCATGGCAAGCATTCAGTCTGGCTACCTATGTTTTCCTCCATGCTCCCCTGCTTTATTTAAATAAGTGGGCAAAAGAGGCTTCTAATGATGTGGTGTTCAAGCAGGGCTTTGATAATAAGCAGTATCAGTAAGCAGTTCAGGCTTTAGTTTTGTTTCTTCTGTGATAGCTGTGCCTCCCTCACTGCAGGACGTTGCTGTGACTCATGCACGTCCTCTTACAGATGGTTATTTTCCTCTGAGCTTTGCAAGTACAGGGTTTATCTGGTTGTAGAATTAATGTGTCAGTTTTGACCCTTTAGACAAGACATTTCCAAAAGGGAGCTGACAGTCTGCACTGGTCACCTCCCAGCCTTCATACCTGGTGACTACACAGTGATAGACACATAGTTCAAACTAACGCTGTCATCTTGTCTCTGATGCCAAAGTTGCTGGATCTTTTGTGCACAGAAGTTGAGAGCATTGAAGCACTGTCACAGAAAGGTGATGTTAAGAGGACAGCTGAGGTGGCCCCACATGGAACATAGCCACAAGGGAGAAAGCAAGAGCTGAAGCTCCTCACGTCAGGCTGAGAACAGACAAGACAGAGAAGTTTGGGCCCTGGTATTGGGACCTGCTGCTGTCTGTTTCGTGTGTTCTGTGTTCACACAGGCAGATGCCACCACTATGATAAGCTACATAAGCAAAGAGGAGCAATAGCTACATCCAGAGCTGGCTTTTAAACTGCAGTGAAGAATGAGTGGCTTTTCACCATCTAGGAATCAGCGAGTAAATGGATTTTGAGAATTCAGTCTTTGAACAGACTCATGGTTTCTGGGGAGATCTCTCATGCCCAGTGTTCCCTTGTTTCCCTGAGTGAAGCCTCTGTACTGCCTAGAATGATGCTTGTAGCATGTTCTGAGTCTGGGGATTTTTCTCTGAGAGTTAAGTCCATACTTAATATTCATCATGCAGTGCAATTCCAGCTTCTTTTCATTTTTCCCAATTGACAGGATGATTTCCAAAAATAGAAAGTGCCTTAAAAGACCAAGGCAATTTTTGTCAGGTCTATCAGTCAAACATGAGATCTGTTCTTAGTGTGGTTACAAACTGTGCCCAATAATGGCTCTAAACAAGTCCAAGTGATCTTGCCAAAGAGTAGAATGACTTATAAAAATGGATGGTGTTTTCATTTTGCAAGTTTACCGAGTGCAGTAGATAGACAGACTTAGGTACTCTGCATTTGTGACAGTGTCCCTCCAGTTTTTGCTGTAGTCTTTCAGTGTCTTAAAAGATCCAGCTTGCAGTGACCTTGACTTGTTAAAACTTAAATTCAGTGGTTGGCTTTCTGTCAACTGACTTCTGAAAGAGTTCGTCTTGTACAGCTGGTTATCACTCCTCATCTCTTCCACGTAGGTGGGACACAGCTTGCCAGTCAGTTGGGAAGCGTGGCTCACATTGATGTATTCTCATGGAATGGTATAGAGAGATCTGTACTTAAAGCATGTTGTAAGACCTCATATATCAAGGTGAATTCCATGGCTCACTTTTCCCTGTTTTGGGAATTCAAACTGAAGATGCTAAGGGAGTCATGGCTGCTCCACCCTTCAGAGAAGTCAAAGAACAAATGTACAGTCATAATGAGATACTGCTGTACAATAGAATCCTTCTGACAATACTGTTGATAAACCTTTGAGTGAATATAATATCTCAAAATCTACCACTTTAAAAGGTGAGTACTTCTTCTTCCTGTGTAGTCCCAATATTTTTATAGCCTGCTCCAGGCGACACAGATCTATTTTGTTTTTTCTTTTTGTGTTTTTCTTTTCTCACAGGTTTCCAGCCTCCAACTTCCTGAGTTTGGGTGGTGTTGAGATGCATAGCTGTATTTACAAACAAATGCAGTGATTTCTTTATGAGAACATTTCCCTGTAAAGAACAAAATAAGCACTGAAGACCATCCATTCTGGGGACATAGGCAGGCTTTAAATGGGAATTCTGCCTTAGCGTAAAGCAAGAGGCAGCAACCCCTGTTCAGGAGAGTGGGTGTTGAAGTTGGTGGGGTAGGACTGAAAGCTGAAAACTTGTGGACACCTGAACCAACTCAGAAGAACTGAATCCTGGTGTTGTGGTGTTGACTTTTCACCAGAGGTTCATAATGTGTTTGGATAGTGGGGTACATCCTTGGGACCACCAGTGTTGACAGGCTTTGTAGCACAATTCCTGTGTAGGTTTCTTGCAGTATCTTGCCTAGTGAGCTTCTTGTCTGTACATCTTAACCTTTTCTGAGACATCATGCCAGTGTTGTCTTTCCTTTTGTCTTAAACAGCTTGTCCATCCCATTTGGGGAGATTGGGGCTCTTAAATTTGTCATTCCTGCCTCTCCCTGCAGCTGTTCTCCCCTTGCCTCCCAAATACGTATTGTCCTCTGCTGATTCCTGTTATTTATAACTCTGTGCTCAGGTCCCCATCCTTGCAACAAAAATTGGCATCAATGTTAAGGTGTGGCTTGTCATCTATCATGTTTTTGCTCAAAGAGTATTTTTTATAGTGGGAGGGGGAGAGGGCAAATTGGTATCAGAGTAGAAACTGACCACTTTGGGACTGATGGTGCTAATGAACCCAATTCCCTGGTGCACATGGTCTGGCCTGGGGAAGTGTACCAGCTCTCCTAAACTGCTTGGCGCAGAGGGAGTGTGAAAAGGGGCAGGATTGCCCCACCAGTTTTAGGAATTAGTCAAAATTATGTTATTTGTGAGATGTGTGTCCCTGATGCTAACCCTCCTTTCTTTCTTTCCTTCTTTTTTTCTTTTTCTTTCACTTTTTCTATTTTCCCCTTTCTATTCCCTGTATCTTGCAGTTCACTCTCATTCCTTGTCAAGTTAGAACAGTTGGATCTTGGTGGCAATGACCTGGAAGTACTGGTAGGTGAGGGATGGTGGGGAGGGAATACGGGTGGTTGGTAGGGGTAGCACCTGTACCTTTGTGGAAGTGTTTTTTTTGTCTGAAATGCAAAGAAATAGACCCTCGGGTTGTTTGGGAAGATTCTGATCTGCCCAAGATGGCCTAGTCATTGTTCCCAGTATAATGTTTTCTTTGTGTGTTGGCCCTGTCTCACTTTCTACTATCCTCATACACATCTTGCTCTGCTTTTTCCAAGCCCTTCTGGTCTGAGACGTTCTTTGTTGCTATCTAGCTGCCTAAGGATCTTTCCTTTCCAATGAGATTCTGTCTGGTACTTTCTTTCTCTGCTGTGTTACACTGCCACCAGCTGTTGTTTTTCATTTCTGCTGGGCTGACTTTCTGCCTTTCCCTTCGTAATTTAATTTCTCCTCTAGGAAGTACAGGAGCATTCCATGTTGTTCCTGACAGTTATGTCAGCCCAGCATGTGGTGTGTACCCTCTGGATCGGGGTGCCTCCGTGGAGGGCTCTAAGCCTAAGCATGCTGAGAGCCAGCACATAATATTGAATTACAGCTCGTCTTGACATTGGGGGAAATCCAGTGATATTCTTTAACTTTGCAGTTGTGGATCAAGTTGTTCCTGAATCCTGTTCTTAATGTTCTGAAACGCTTTTTGGCAGAAAGCCAACTAAAATGGGAGGCAAACGAGATTTTGCAGCTTCCTGTGCACAAAGCTGCAGCCTGCTTGTGAGAACAGTTGGCTGACACTTGAATTGCACTTGAGTGGTGCTTTAACTCCTAAACCAAACGCTCATCAGTGTGTGTTGTGTTTATAGGTAACAAAAGGAGCAATGCTATGAACACGTCTACCATTGCTGATAGCGCTGCTATGTCATGTTGGGATTGCCAGTGTTAACCGCAAGCTTTTATACATGTCTGGGAGGAGGGGGAGAAAGACACATTTCTGCTGTGGGGCCAGCATTTCCAAAACCCTGTTTGGTTCTTGTCTTGCTTGCTACTGGACAGTGCTTGCTGTTGTCTTCCATGTTTCCTGTTGGGAGCTTCTGCAGCCAGTATGCTAGCCCAGACACTTCCAAACATATTTGCTGCAGTATTGTGGCACACCAACGCGTTAGTTTCATAAACCATTTGATGAATGGTTTTAGGAGGTGTGAAAGCAGTAACAGTATCTAGTTTTGCAAAGTTTTAGTATGATTTGGAATATCCTAGAGCAGTTTCTCCCCTGGAAAGGACTGACACTGCTACTGTCCTGCTCTGTTACAGCCAGATACTCTGGGAGCGCTACCAAACTTGCGCGAGCTTTGGTTAGACCGGAACCAACTCTCAGCCCTGCCTCCAGTGAGTACTTGTTCAGTCCATTGCTTCACTGCTTTGCTCCCTCCCTGTACTGCTCCCTTGAACCACAGTGTCTCCTTTCTGATCCTAGGAGCTGGGTAATCTCCGCCGGTTGGTCTGTCTGGATGTGTCAGAGAACAAACTAGAGCAGTTGCCCAGTGAGGTCAGCGGGCTAGTAGCACTGACAGACTTGCTTCTGTCACAGAACCTGTTGGAATGCATTCCGGATGGGATTGGTGAGTATTGTGGGATGGGGAGCAGAGCAGGACTTGAACTGCCCCAGAAGTGCTCCTGTGGGGGAGGCTTCAGGCAAGACAGTATGTAACAGAGTATTAAGGCTTGATGGACGTAGTTTCTGTAGGTGAGTGCAGAAGCAGCAGATGATGCTGGTGAGCAGAACTCTACAGGACACGTTCAGGTTCTTGATCTGCATCATGCATAGATGAAACCTGTGAACAGGCATGGTTGGGAAGAAGGATAGTGCCTATATTGTTAGGTTAGGTAATCCCTGATGGGAGGCATTTCAGGCAGGCAAACATGGGACAGCATCATTATCTCTGTGGCTTAGTTCACACCTAGCTTGTTGCCCTGGCCAGGTCAGCTGAAGCAGCTCTCCATCCTCAAGGTGGACCAGAATCGGCTGACAGAGGTGACAGAGTCAATTGGGGACTGTGAAAATCTGTCGGAACTCATCTTGACAGAGAACGTGTTGACAGTAAGTACACCAGCAGTCAATCCTCCTGTCCTGTGCTGTTCAGTAGCTACATGCCAGGGATCTTATCCTATCTTCTCACCTCTGAGGCAGGTTCTTTAGTGTGTTACAGCTGCTGTCCTCTTAGCTTCTTTTCAGCACAGAGGTTCACCTAGCCCAGAGACTCTTGAAGACACTGGTGGAAGCTGCTTTCTTGGTATTTTTTCTCAGAAAAATTATCTAGGATAACCAGGATGGATCAGTGCCGAAATTCATCTAGTCTCATGGGAGAAGGTCTACAAGAAAAGCTATATTTGGCAAGGGGCCGTGGTGTAGTGTAGTTTAAAATCTCCCTTATCCAAACTGCTCACAATTTATTCGTTAATACACCAATATTGGAAATGGACAGGTGAACAGGAGAAACGTCTTGACCAGTGGTGTTGTGTGTGTGCTGTGCTGAGATAAATAGTTGACATGTAACAGCCTGTGAACCTGAGGGAAAATCTATCCTGAGGTTGTGGAAACTATACTGAAATCTCATCTCTGTTTGGACAGAAGGCAGCTTTTTTTTTTCCATCCAATAGAGGATTTTATGCCCATTCTGCTGTCTTATCTTTAGCAGCTACTGAATCATGTCCTTCCTAGGCCTTACCAAAGTCCCTTGGGAAGCTGACCAAGCTGACGAACCTGAATGTGGATCGGAACCGACTAACATCCCTTCCAGCTGAGATTGGAGGCTGTGCCAATCTGAATGTGCTGTCCTTGCGAGACAATCGCCTGTCCCTCCTGCCAGCAGAGCTTGCCAACACCACCGAGCTTCACGTCCTTGATGTGGCTGGGAACAGGTTAGCAGCAAGAGGGGTAAACAGTCCTGTAGGTGTATTCCTAAGGAAGCTGCTGGGAAGAAGCACTATGGGCTGGGCCATGGTGCGTTTTGGGAGACTCTGGATCTGTGCTGATCATGGGATCAGCAGTTTAGAGAGGTTGCTTAAACCTCTGGAAAGAGGCTGTGTCTCTCAAGCTTTTTGCCTGCAAAGCATAGGGTAGAATTGATACAGATGCACGGGGACGTTTTTCTATGTGTGAAACAAAGACCCAGGGAAATCCCTGGTCCACTGTATTAATGCCTCCAAATTTTGTAGCTGTATGTCATCAATCCTCAGGTAATTGGTGTCTGAGCCTTATGCTTTTCCCAGTTCAGTAGAAGAATACCACCTCCTCCTCCTGCTCTCATTGACACCCCCAACTCAACATGCACAGTCTTCATCATAACATGTAAGCTTTAGGGTGGCTTTTGGCTCTATCTGTTTCTCGTGCCAAGAGTGTTCTGCTTTCAGCCCCTGGCAGTGGTCTGAAGTGGGTGCTGGGCTCACTGTCAGTTCTGTGCAAATACAAACATAATTTTATTTGCTTGTTTCCGTGTATCTGAGAGTGACACTGGGCACACCTGGCTCTTTTCTTCAGGTTTTCTCTCCAGCCAGTGACAGCTCAATTTCTCCATTGTTTTGCCAATGTGGCTATGGTTTTACTAGTGTTTTCTACGCTGTTTAGGTGTCTCAATGGGACTGTCAGCATCTACAGAGTACAATTCAGTCTGACCAGTGGACCTGTACAAAGCACAGCTTGAGCTGTGCTTTGAACCACTGAGAAATCAACTGTTTGTAGCCTACTACAGGTCTGCAGTTCATGCAGGGATGGAGACATTTTCTTTCCTGGTTTGCATGTGATTCAGTGGGTGTTTCCATACTCTGACTGTGGGAAGATGAAATTTCTAGCAGGTGCCATGTCACATACAGCAGTGTGATTTATGGCTTTGCTATTTACAAAATAGAGTCTGCAGGTAGACTAGTTCAAAAACTTCCATTTAAGACAAACAAACAAGAAAAAATAACCACAGTGTGCAAACACTTGTGATCTGGTCTGAAAGCTTCTGCAGATTTTAGCTGCAGTTCTGTTAGCTGAGGCTGGTATTTTTGTAGCCGTTGGAAGCTGACCAGAGCTTCTGTTTGGAACATCATCTGTACAGTAGTGCATTAAAGCAGCATCTTTTTGGTTTTCAAAACCCTCTCCAGAGTTCACCATTTTCCACACGCGAAATGATTGGAGTTGTCACCTGCTAAAAACTAATTCAGGTTCCTTGTGGTTTGCGGAGACCAGTCCCTGGCTGCGTCAGAGCCGTATGCAGCTTGAGCCAGCTGCTTCTGTGTGTACAGAAGTGAGGGATTACCTTAGTGGCTAGACTCTGTCCTTCTCTAATGCAGATGAGGCAGTCTGGAGCTGAGTGGAATTGCCGCCATTACTAAATAAGTTTAACCAACAGTTCTTCTTTTCTCTTGCAGACTACAAAACTTGCCGTTTGCTTTGACGAATCTTAACCTGAAAGCCCTGTGGCTGGCAGAAAATCAGTCCCAGCCCATGCTGAAATTCCAAACAGAGGATGATGAAAAGACAGGAGAAAAAGTTCTCACTTGTTACCTGCTTCCCCAGCAGCCTTCTCCTAGCCTAGGTAAGAGACTACATTATGAATGCTGTCTGCAGTACTGTGTACTGCAGAGAGTGATGTAGGGAAGAGAACGTGAACCTCCTCTGCTTGGCTGGACTGTTCTTGGTTACTGTGGTAGCTGTAGTGTACCTAAGCTTCTGACTGGCTGCTGTTGATTTCCAAGGCAGATTGCTAAAACTGCCAAATTGCTTCTCTACCATGTGGTGAAAAAGCTGCAGCCTAGTCTTCAAATCTTCTGCTTATATTTACTGACTGAGGAGTTCATAGTCTGTAAGGTTTGCTTCCTGTCGTGTTGATGTTTTTGTGTTAGTACTTCTGATTTGTGCCTTAATCCTACCTTTTTTGTTAGTTCTTGGGTAAGATATGCTAGAGCTGAAACCTTCAGTACCTTTTGTAGAGGCTGCCGTGGATCTGGTAGGAGACATACAAGAGGTGACAACATCTGGAGGCTAGATCTGATGTCTTCAAAGCCTCTGCAGCTTGATGCCGTGAGCAGATGAGACAAAAGTGCCCTAATGAGTTGAGAACTGTCTTTCATCTAAGACCACATCCCTGAACATTCAGAAAGTAGCTCCCAGTCTGTTATTTTTCTTCCCAGAGAATCTTTTGCAGAACAGTGTGGATGAGAGCTGGACAGACACCAATTTAAACAGAGTCAGTGTGATTCAGTTTCTGGATGAACCCAAAGTGGATGATGAAGAGGAGTCTGGAGCTGAGAGACGGGTAAGGAGTTTTCTGGTGGCTTGCTATCTTCCTACGGAAGCATGGGCACAATCTAGTTTTTTCCTAGGACAAGGAGCAATTATGGTGTTCCCATCTCACAGCTCCTATGATATTGCTGTAGGTTTGTACTAAATTTTTGCAGTAATGAGGGCATTAGGTGTCCTGAGAAGACAAAAAGGTATAAAAGAGATTTATTTCCTTGAGAGCATTTATGCAGACTTACAGTTTGGTGGTTGTCCCATGGGAACTGAGTTATGATTGCTAAACTGCCCGCGGATCAGTCAGGTAGTCTAGAGATCCTAATGGTCACAGCAGTGTCAGGACTGGACACTAGTTGGACACTTAGTTGGTGCCCTCCACAGGGAAAGGCTGTACACCCAAACTTGTGCTAGGCAATCTTCTAGCCTGGAGCCAGAAGTAAGCCTGTGCTGTGGACAGTAGTGCTACTAAGGTAGCTAAACATTATAATTGTAGACAGGCAGCCTCAAAAAATATGGCAGATCATTTTACTTTAATTGCAGATGCAAAGGGGAGGATAGAAGTTTCACTTTTCAGCAGGTATTCTATTGGTTTAAATCTCCTGCTGAACTTCTTCCTTTTTATCTTGTGGAGAGACATTCTCTAGAGATCTGAATCCTTCTAATGAAATGTAAAAAATGTATCTGTCCTTCCAGCATGGAGATAATTTTCCTACTGGTGTTTGGAGGTTTACTGGTTAGGTTTGGGTGTTTTTATTTTTTTCTTCTTTCTTTTAACACTCTTATTAATTTTATAATACTGTTTTTCTTGACTTTTAGCTTGGATGGACCTAGCTAAGCATCACAAATTCTGCTGACACACAAGCTTGTCAGGCATATTAAGAAGCACCAGGCTGATTAAGAAGAAAATCTACCTGTGTGTTCCTTTAGGGGAATTCTGTGTTGACTGATTGGCATTTACTAAGACAAACACAAATAAAAACTTCCTGTGTTTATAATTTCTTCCAGACCCTGTGTCAGATGGAGAGGAGGTTAATGTCTGTGAGATGGATCTGATCAGTGTCATCTTCCATTTCTCTCCTCTTCCCAGCTGCACGCTGTAATAGCAGAGAAGTCCAGATCAGATTCTGTGACATTTAGTTCGTGTCCAGCTGGGGCTCTAGTGGTCTGATAAAACATGTCATTTGAACTGATTCAGTCTTGAGGCATGACACGTATTCCTCTGACTGTTTAATCTCATGCTCTGCATGCGTGCTTTTTCTTTGCTAGGGCCTCCAGCGCAGAGCAACCCCTCATCCCAGTGAGCTGAAGGTTATGAAGAAAGTGATTGAAGTTCGGCGCAGTGAGGTACATGCTGCAAAACCTGGCACAGACCTGAATTCACCTAAGTCAGAAGTGAGTGCTGTTCACTAAGAAATGGATAACCATACAGAACATGTAGCAGATGTGGGGAATGGAGAGGCAGTGTTTGTAAGCTGGGCAGAAAGAACTTAACTTTTGGGAAACGTGGGAATGGACTGAGCATGGATTGTCTGCATTTCATGAATTAGAACCTACCTTGTGGTGTCTGCTGGGGCCACTGAGACAGCACAAGATGCAGCAAGGATACAGAAAAGGCCATAAAGGGGATTGTGTGCCTCAGTGCCACTTCTGTCACAAAACAGGGAGAGAAAAAGAAGGCTCTGATGTACTGAATAAAGATTGATGGGAATAGAGTACTCGGGGATGTTGCCTTTCTGCCTAGGTGTGATACTGACAATAAATGCCCACATAGATGATGAAACAGGGGTAGAGCTAGGAAGGTAGTGGGCAACTTGAAAAAGGTGGTTCTGTTGGCAGTGGACCATACCCCACCCTGCACCAATCAGATTATACTGATCCATTTCCTACTTTGGTTTCCGTCTTGACTTTGCAATCTATCATCTTCCCAGGAGAAAAGACTAAGTGCCACATCAAATCGCAGTGAGGACTCGCACCTTTCTAACAGCACCGCCTCTGCTGACTTCAGGGGAGAGGAGCAGGGAGAGGAGGGACAAAGGAGCTGGCCAAATGGGCAGCTGTCTGAGATGCAGGAGCCGGAGAAGGTGGTAAAGCCAAAAGCTGAAGAGGAGCATAAAGAAGCAGCTGTCCAAGAGGAGGAAGATGTAGAAGTGGAATACAATGAGGTAGGAATCTAGGAACTGCATCAGGGTCATGTTAAAAAGTGGAAGGATTTGAAAGTTTCGGAGAAAATGATAAATGGATTTACAGAGTGTGATTTGGGCATTGCTGGAGGCAAGTAAAGGCCCTGGAAGCTAACTGCAGGTAGAGATTCAGGGAGCCTGGGGGAGCAGGGTCCATCAAAGACTAGGAAAGATAGCATGGGAATGAGGCAGGGACTGTGCAAAAATCAGGGTTACAGGTCTGAGTGCCCTCAGTCCATGAGGCTGACAGATGTGTCTAGGTGAAGGAGTTGGTACAGGGGATGGGGTGAAAACAAGTACGGGGAAATTTGAGTGTTCCTTAATCTTCTTTAGCATTAAAGCAGAAATGCTGACTTTGCCTGTGTTGGTAGTAGAGGGACAGCAGATTTATGTGCTGCCTGCAGCTATGGCTGTTATCTGAGGCTCACAGCCTTTCTGGGGCTTTGCCATTGCAGCCCACTGTACACTTTGCTGAGGACACACTAATAAGGAGTGAAGATGAGGATGAAGACGAAGAGCGACCATTCCCAGTGGAGAAACAGAGGCTTATCCGCAAGGACACACCCCATTATAAGAAACACTTTAAGATAACTAAACTGCCCAAGCCAGAGGCAGTGGTGGCACTCCTACAGGGGCTGAACAGTGATGGAGTCCCAAAAGAGGAAGAGGAGCTGGGAAGCCGCAATAACAATGCGGAGCCTGAGGATCAAGAGGAAGCATGGGATGAGGATGACAGAAAAAATGGAGCTTTATCTGCTCAGCCGTCGGTGAAGGTAAGGTCTTGAGGGGAGGGGGAAAGGTCAGAGGGGTGCCAGACCACCCTTTTGCTGCTTTGAACTACCAGCCAGGTTGATGCAGTACCAATGAAAATGTTCTCAAGAGGCTCCAGCACTTCAGGAGAAACATGCTGAGGGCAGGAGAACTGAAGTTCTTTCTGGGGCTCATACAATTGTCCAAGAGCTGTGCCATGTTGCTTATGTCTGACTTCTCATGCTATGTCCAAATGCTTGCACGCTCCCCTTATGTGCGATGTTGTGATCTGTGCTGCAAGAACAGTTCTTTTGTCCCATCACTGATGGGTTTTTTCATTCCTTTCAAAAAATGACCTCCTTGCTTGCTGGTTGTTGCACCTCGTTTGCTACAGGATGAGACATGTCCCTGGATGGATGTAATCTCCTCAGGCTTATGTTCAGACTGCTAACAGTTGCTTTTCTGCCACAGTTCAGGTCCTGAAGAGGAGTGGTAGTGAGAGCAGATAGGAGCATGCCATTCTCATTGGTTCTACCCAGTGCCTGCCCAGCACAGGTGCAGTCTGATGAAATGTGTATAGGGACTTGAGGGAGCCTGTGTTACGGAGTTCTGCCATTGCCATGGGGCCACAATGAGCCTTTCTGGTCATGGTCGGGGCTGATGAGTTAAAAGGTCCTTGGCTCTACTCAGGTGAATCACCATGTTTCATCAGGGACATCCAGATTCTTGGTTGAGGAAGATGCTCACAATAGAATAGGAATATACTTATGAGGGACACTACCTGAGGTCAGACCAGTTCGTACTGAAATTGGTACTGAAATTGATGATTTTGTGAGGTGTACTTAACAGGCAGGGATTAGGATGCAGCTGAATCTACATTATATAGAGTATGACACCAGCAAATCTTATGGGAGAGATGTAGGTCTCTGAACTGGTGTAATATGCTGGAGTAAAACGTATTCTTGTTGTTACTGCACACACTCCAGACTATTGGGATCTTTTCAACCCCACGCTGGAGTTCAGATGGCACAGGGAAAGTTCTTGCACTGAAGTTTCCATTGGAGCCTTTCTTCAGTGGATGCTTGCCTTGATGTATCTGAGCTGATATTTGATCCCTAGGGATGAGAAATGCAGTTTCCTTACCATTTGCAAAGTTCTTCAGAGTGAAAATGCATTGTTGCTGCTGCTTATAAGAGTGTGTGAAGCCATCCTAAATCACCTGTATCTAAGACTTGCTGTACATGTGAAATGCCCTGACCCAAAAGGCTCATTTATTTTAGTCTGGGACTCAAAGCCAAGGACACACTGGCCCATTGGCAAAACCTGTGAAGACTACATAGGTGTTGAGATCATGGGTTTGGTATCGCTGTTAAAAAAAAAGTTGTCCTTAATAGAGGCTAAACCTTCTGCCTGGAAATCACAATTCTCCTTTTCTTGGGGCTGGGTTGAATGCTTGCTCCATGAAGGCAGGTTTGTTAGCTTGCCTCCTGAGCTGTCTTCCAGAAGTAGGAATGTGGGGAGCAATGTCGCCACAGAGTTTCAAGTGAGGAATGCGGTATACATGCATTAAGTAAGAAGGTAGGACAAGGTGTGCAGGAGGTCAAGTCCTTAAATCAGAGTTGCTTGTTTTCTTTTTTTGTTTGTTTTGGTTTTCTTATTTTTTTCTTTTTTTCTTTTTTTTTTTTCTTCCCCAAAAGTTGGTTTTCAATAGGAATTCTAAGATTTCCTGTATCTGGGAGCAGGATGACTGAGCATCTGACGCTTACTTTCACCGGAGGCATTTCCCTTCAGAGGAGGGACCAGTGTAGTTTGATTTGGGATAGCTTCATTCCTGTGCGGCAGCTAGGTGGCACCAGAGGGCCCTTTGCAGTTTTCTTCTGTGTTGGTTAATGCTTCCTCCTTCACTGAAAGACTTGGTACAGAGTGGGTAAAACCAGCTAATGGTGTTTAGCTTGTGAGCTTGATGGTCACAGCCTCAGTGTGTCAACACAGACAAAATATGGCCTTTAAGATGTGGTTTCCAGTTAGCTAGGCCAAAGAATGCTGACACTCTGCATGTTGTGAGCCATGGTCGCAGCCCTGTCGCAGGTACTTGCTGGTAGGTGGTAATCAGCAGTGGTATGAGTGGGGTCTGCTCTGGTGCTGTGTGGCCAGACCTATCGGAGTGGTGTGCGTTTGTGTGTTGGGTGGTGGTGGTAGTGGTGGTGGGTTTGGTTTATGCTCCACTAATCCGCATGCCTCTTTGCTGGTTCCTGTCCTAACAGGGGGTGTCGTTTGATCAAGCCAATAATCTGCTGATTGAACCTGCTCGCATTGAGGAGGAAGAGGTCTGTACCACTCCTACTGTTCTCTCTCTGCCAAAAATCATTCAATCTGCTTGATTTGCTTCCCAGGCTCACCCATTGTTGTAGGGGAAACTCTGATCTATCTGGGTCAAGTGGCTTCTGGACCTGACTGATTGTAAAAATACAATGATTGTTTCCTCCCCTGCTTTCACCTCCTTTCCCTACTTTCCATACCTGAGGTGAGAATGGCTGCTGCAGATCAGGAATGAGATGGAAGAAATGTGAAAAACCAAAGGGGGCACAGGTGGAAAGTTCCTATTTGCTGTGCACTGAGGAAAAAGAAGGTGGAAGAAAATAAATGCATACATTCAGGAGTGGTGGTAACTCAGGAGTAGAGGCCTCAAGAATCTGCTGAATGCTGTGTATGACCCTTTGGGGTAGGGAGGATAATCAACCTCAGGACACTGCAATTGCATGAGGAAGGTGGACTGGAGCTAATGATTCTTGTATCTCATGCATCCCCTCATGCAAAGTCTTCACATGCAGCACTTTGGGATATCAGAAAGGAACAGGTGGCATTAGGGGGGCTGTAAGGTCCCTGTCATATGTACGGTGTTCTGCACCCAAGCTTGAAGTCCTTTGTCGTGCTGCCATAGCTCATCCTCTGACTTTGATTAACTTCCTGAATTCATTTACAAGTTTTCAGTAGGCTTGCCTTATCCTTTGTGTTAGTGGGCTTTCTGCAGGTGGTGTTTCCAGAGAAGTCTTGGAGGCAGAGTGCTACTGCCTCTGGTAAGAGGCAGAAACTGTTGTCAGTACTAACTGCTTGCATGGAAGATACTTTCCTTGGAACAGTACATTAGTACCCATGTATTACTTGTGAGTGCTGTCCTATTTGTCTCTGTGAACTTGTCTCTGTGCTCCTTCCTCAGGTGTGAAATGGAGGCTTTTCTTTCTTGGTTTTGGAGTAAGGCTTTCTGGGAAGGAGGTGGCACATACTTCCATTGAAAAATCTTCAGGGCACACCAACACACCATGTATAAGCCAGATCACATTTCAGTCTCCTTATCTGTAGATCTTGGGAAAACACGTTCACATTTCTTGCATTTCTCTTTGTATAACTCTTCTGTCATCAGTAAAGAGATAAAAAAAACTCACTACAAGTGCTTCCTGGTCCCTTGATTAGCAACACACTGCTCTTGGTCCTCCTTTCTAGCTGCTAGACCTCGAATTCCATATGCAGAGTCTTCTTGCTCCTCAAGGCGCAGTAGTCCAAGAAACCTCAGCCTTGTATTGGACACAGTCTGCCTGCCTCTTCGTTTTGTCCTGCCCATGTTCCACCTACGTCTGATCAAAGTGCCTAGAACAACTTTGAGTCAACTGGGGAGGGTAGCTGGTTAGATGCCCCAAGTTGCTCTGATGTCCCTGCACTATCGTTTCCTTCTTTATACAGATCTGTTGCCTCACTGTAAAAGACTGGTGTGGTAGTGCCATGTAGGATGTGAGATGGTGGTGCAGCTCCTAAGGACAAACATTTTAGAGATCCACAAGATGGGTGGAGGTGATGGCCAAAGTCACCCTAGAGCAGAACAGCTTTGGGAAGCAGTTGATTGTCCCACAGCTCATGGGGAGCAGTCAGCTCAGTGGATAGTTGCTGATCTCTCCAGTCGGTGATAATCTGTCGTTTTAGTGGAGTCATGCTGAGCACAAATCAGGACAGCAGGCCGTATGGAAGAGTTAGTCTCCAAAAGCATCAGTGAAAGCAAACCGTGGGACTCAAGCTGACGGTTCTGTGAGAGCTGGATTTGTGCACTGTCCTGGTGGGACACCTCACTCATGCTCAGAGTGCATCTTTTTGCAGAGTGCATCCCGTGCCATCTTTTCCTAGAACATCAACTGTGATGTTCTAGGAAACATGTACCTCTCAATGAGTAGGGCAGCAGGAGAAATATTTAGGGCCTTAAAGACTACATAGTGTCTGAGTAGAGAATCAGCTTGGGAAGTGACTGATACCAGAAATACAATCTACCTACTGTTTCCAGGGATGATTTCATATACTTGAGAAGAATCTGTTATAGCTAAACCAGTCTGTTATAGCTAAACCAATGGGCTATTTCCCTGAGCAAGGCCATTGCAGAGTGGAATCCCTCGTGTCTCTTGTTCAGCACAAAGTTCATAATGTTGCTGTCGCATTCCTTGTATAATTTTATGCAGCTCTTACAGAGAGGAAACTACTGATGTTGTTTTAGGATTATGGTTTAGAGTTAACACAAAGACTGGCCTCACCAGAGTAGAGCTGGAGACATCTGCGTGACTTCGGACAGCACTGTAATACAATAGGGAGCCTAGCGCTGTGCATGCAGCTGGTACTTCCAGAGTTCCTTTGCCTGTTAGGGTAAGTGGTACTCTACTGCAGGGGAAGAAATAACTTCGTAAAAGCACAGGACTTATTGCTATCTGGATTCTACTGCTGACTTAGTTCCCAATGTTTTGTCGTAGTCTCCGTCTCTACTATAGAAACGGCTGTATCTGGGTTGTAAAGGAGGCTTCTGGAAGAGAAAAATAGTATATCAAGCTCCTATTTGAAGGCATGAGTTTGCACCTGAAATCTGCTTAGTTTCAGAGAATTTTCGAAGAAATAGTCCAGAAAGAACTGCTGTGCAAATTGAAGATGACAACAATGCAAAGGAGGTCCCAAGTTCTGCTTAAGTGAGCAATGCTGCTTTGTCCGCAGTAACGGCTGGTGTCATCCTTCTGTGTTTGCCTAGTGTTAACTTGTCTTTTACAGAGCACCTGAAAATATGAGTCATGAAGTGCCCTGCATGGGCAAGCTTGTGCTGATTGAAGAGTTTTATACATTTTTGCTTCTTCTGACTTGACGTTCTCGCAGCTGTACTAGATTGTATAAAGAGGATGTTTTGGTGATTTCCATCCCTATGAAAAAGCTAGGCTGATCTTAGAGGTTGAAGGTTCTTGACTTCCTTGCTGGAGGGTGGAAAAGATCCTGTCAGCTTCCTCTGCTCAGATGCCAGATCTTGTCACTCTGGAGTCAGAAGCAAGTCAAGTCTTCTCGTTAAAGAAGTCTTATCCTGTGGAAATTGCTCAGAAATGCTACCATTTGTGTTTGAATGCAGGCTTCATGCTTGGCACAACAATTGTTGTTTGCCAGAGGCAGACTGTGACAACACAGCGTGGTCCTGAAGCATCCAGTGTTAAGTGGGGTTGAACTTTGAAAAGTTTTTTAAAATGTTTAATCATCCCATTGAGCTAGGAAGATGTGATGTAATTTCTGTTCAAATTTTTTTTGGCTTTTGATTTCTTGCAATACATTTTTTTAACCTTTTCCTAGTGAGATGAAAGGTCCCTTAGTATTCTTTCTTATGCTATCGCCCTATAACAGTTTGGATGTAGAGACTGTAATCTTCCCCTCTTAGATGTACGATTTCTCATTCAGGTCTATTAAGTCACAGTTTGAATATGATTCACCTACAAAATGACAGATTACTTGTCTGATTGCAGCTCATTCATCATAATATATCGCTGTCAAGTGCAAATCTTGTCTCCTATGGAGATTTCTTAAGGACTGAGTAGTAAACTGTAGAATGATTTCTCACTCACGTGAAGAGCTACCTGCAGTTTCCTTTTTGCTCATTTAGTTCCTTTCTCAAAAAAAAAAAAAAGCAATAGAGAAGTGGGTTTTAACAGAGAGAAAAGACACCTTGTTTAAACAAAACACTACACTTCAAATCTGATCCTCCCTTTTGAAACAAGAAAACAGGATGTATACAAGAGATACAGGTCACATTGCTTAGGACCAGCATTACATAAAAAAACTAGAAATTTCAAAAATGCCTCTAGAAATAAATGGGGAATTTGCAAGCCTTTAAAAATGGTTCTCTACTGGAAAAACGAATTACATTTTCTGACTGTGTCAATAGCAGAAAAGAGAACTTGTCGAATAGCTTTGAGACCTTGTAATGAAGAATGTAATCTCCAGCTTAGATCCAGGAACTGAAATGAGAAAAAAATGATGATAGGTTGACGTTTACAGAAGATACACTTTAACCAAAAACAACCTATATTCAATCCAGAAGCAATTAGCTAAATTTAAGGCTGACATAAATTTGGAAGAAATCCTGAAGTCAAGTCTCCTATCATCACCAACTAGCAGCAGAATCACAGCATGCTTGAGATTGGAGGGGACCTCTGGAGGTCATCTGGTCCATTCCCCTTGCTCAGTCAGGGTCACCTAAATCTCCACGGGGCGAGACTCCACAGCCTCTCTGGGCAGCCTGTGCCAGTGCTCTGTCACCTGCACAACAAAATGTTTCTTGACAATCAGAGGGAATCTCTTGCGTTCCAGTTTGTGCCCGTTGTCTCTTGTGCTGGCAACCGGGCACCGCTGACAAGAGCATGGCTCCATCCTCTTTGCACCCTTCCTTCAGGTGCTTCTAGACATTGGTAAGATTCCCCTGAGCCTCCTCTTCTCCAGAGGGGGCTGAGGCTCAACAGTCTCAGCTCTCTCAGGCTCTCCTCACAGGAGAGGTGCTGCAGGCCCTTCCTCGTATTTGTAGGCCTTTGCTGGACTCTCTCCAGTATGCCCATTTCTCTCTTGTACCGGGAAGCCCAGAACTGGACCCAGCCCTCCAGATGTGACCTCACCAGTGCTGAGCATAGGGGCAGGATCACCTTCCTTGACCTGCTGGCCATGCTTTGCCTAATGCAGCCAAGGATACCCTTAGTCTCTTAGTGACAAGGGCACGCTGCTGGCTCCAGGGTCTTTTCTGCCAAGCTGCTTTCCAGGCGGGTGGCCCCCAGCACGCCCTGGTGCCCGGGGTTCTTCCTCCCCAAGTGCTGAGTTTGCACTTCTTGTTCAACTCCATGAGGTTCCTATCAGCCCATTTCTCCAGCCTGTCGAGGTCCCTCTGGACAGCAGCAGGATCCTCTGGTGTGTCCACCACTCCTCCCAGATTAGTGTTTTCTGCAAACTTGCTGAGGGTATACTGTGCCACATCATTTAGATCACTGAGTTTGTACTGTATTTCACAACTCAGTCAAACATTTTATTTAATATAGATTGTGTTTTCCACTTTCCCAGTACATACATGCACACTCAGGTTTCTTCTACTGGGAGGCTGTTCCAGATTTCTACTTCTTGAATGACTGGAGAACTTGATTTCGAACTAAACTTGCACTTGTTTATTCATTGTTGTCATTATATTCTTTTCCTGAAAAATCTTTTCTGCTGTCTGACCCTTTGTCCTTTGTGCATTTTTATGGATGTCAGTCACAACTCCTTCCAGCCTTCATTTTGCTAGATTAAAAGAAGATTCTTTTGGTCTTCTCTTCTATGATTTATTCTCTATATCTTGTCTTTCTCACTGCCCTTTCATGCACCTGTTCTACTTGAACTCAAACTTGTTGACTGTTGATAAGATGACAGAGTTTATTCAGTCTTCATTACCCTGTATTCCATAGTTTTTCTTCCACTTACGGTGTGGCAGATTCTGTTTATGAATAGGAATTCTCTTTAGCTACCTTGTTTTTATTCCTCCATTCAGTGTCAAGGTTCTCAGTGAGTTTTTGTTCTCCAGACTGCTAATATAATCTCTTAAGCATATCTCTGATTGTATGTTTTAAAATGAGCGATGTCAGGTTTAGTGCAAGAATTTTCCTTCTATCTCGTTGTCACTTTGGACAAACACTTTTCTAGTGTGCTGTCCTTAGCAGCACAGAATGGAAATGAAGCAATTCTTAGTGTGAGGCTAGTCAATGAAACAAATTTTAGAAGAGTTTCATAAATTTCCCAGTATTCTGTCATTTAATTACATACTGCCATTTTAATTCCATATTCCTAAAATGGACCTTTAAAACAATAAGAAATTTCTGGGCTGCAAAGGAGTTTCAATGTGAAAATTTTTAGTCAGAATTATACAAAATGAATGACTATACCAATGATTTTAACACAAAAGAGCATCAATAAGAATAGGAATAAAAATCCATTACTGCTAAAGAGAGGAAAAAATATAACGCATTTCAGTATCACTCATTCTAGCTCAGTCTGCAGGATTTCCACGTCTAGGTTTTTGTTCTAGTTCTGGGAATGGTTCAATGCTCTGTATCTGTACCTGGGTTGGGGCAATCCCAGATGAATACACGCTGGGAGAACTCACTGAGAGCAGCCCTGTGGAGAAGGGCTTGGGGGTTCTGGTGGACGAAAGGCTCAACATAAGCTAGCAGTGTGTGCTTGCAGCCCAGAAGGCCAACTGTGTCCTGAGCTCTGTCAAAAGAGGTGTGACCGGCTGGGGAGGGAGGTGATTGTCCCCCTCTGCTCTGCTCTCACGAGGCCCCACCTGGAGTACTGCATCCAGGTTTGGGGCACCCAGCACAAGAAAGCGAGTCCAGAGGAGGGCAACAAAGATGATCAAGGGGCTGGAGTACCTCTCCTATGAAGAAAGGCTGAGAGAGCTGGGGATGTTCAGCCTGGAGAAGAGAAGGCTCCGGGGACACCTCCTTGCAGCCTTTCTGTAATTAAAGGGGTCTTATAAAAAAAAAAAAAAAAAAAAAAAAAAAGGTGGAGAAGGACTCTTTGCTCGGGTAGATAATGATAGGACACGGGGGAACGATCTTAAACTAAAAGAGGATAGATTTAGACTAGACATTAGAAGGAAATTCTTCACTTGCCCCATCCCTGGAGGTGTTGAAGGCCAGGCTGGATGGGGCCTTGGCCAACCTGATCACCTGAGAGGGTGACTTCCCTGCCTATGGCAGGAGGTTGGAGTTAGATGATCCTTAAGGTCTTCCAACCCAAACCATTCTATGCTTGTGTATTTGGCAGAGAATCAGTTGCCATTCTATGATTTTATCTTTGTCCAATACTGATTTTTTTTATCTATGCAGTTGAGTGTTTTCATTTCCAGAAGGACTCTGTCCTGTTGTGTACCATGGTTTAGCCAGTCCAGTTCTTTCAGGAACCTCTCTTTTGCTGTTGATGTTTCCATGGCTGTAGGAAACCTGTGTGCCTATTGTGATGAGGAGGAAGGACTAGCTTCTTAAATCCCTATTTCTGGAATTAATGGAGGAACTAACTATCTATATGAACCTATATGAACCCAGAGGTTTTTACAGTTCAAAAGTCATCATCAAGAGGTACATTTAATATATTGCATTCTTTCCATCATCCTCACTTAATGTCATGTCATCCATTGTCTTGGAGCCTCTTTGGAGAAGGGGGGTCTGTAGGAGTACACCTGAGCATTTAGCTTTGCAGGTCACCTGTCCTGTCTGCTCTTCATGCTACTGTCAGTCATTAGTATACTGCCATCTCTGCCTTGCCAGGTATCCATTCCCCTTGTAACTAACAAAACATTATAAAGGAGGAATAGGAAAAATCAGAGCCAGAAAATCTTCAGATCAGCTCTTCTGCCAGGGCAGGATCTTTCCTTCGTGTTCCTTTTTCCGTTGTTCATTTTTAATTTAGTTCTCAACATCTCATGCAGTGATGTCTTACCTTCCATTTGCTCACTGATATTTTCAGCCTGTCCCTATGTCCTCATGAGTTACTGTTTACTGAAGCCAGACAGATTTAGCTCTTCTAATCTTTCCTGGTGAGTCAGTGCCTCTGGCTCCTGAACTGTTGTGTGTCTCTTCTGTAACTACCTTCTATTTTGCTGGGGTGTTCCTGGAAACGGACACAGGGTTGGATGTGGTATCTGTGTAAAGACACCTCTCTTGGTGGGTATGCAGGTCTTTATTTGGGAATTATGAAGTGCGGTTTTTAGTGAGGCATTGTGATCCTTTCACTGGTATTTTCCCAGGTCCTTGTAATATGTTATTAAGGATTTCTGAACTGTTCATACCATTGTACTAGATACAGTGGAGCTGCTGTCCATGAATTTGTCTCATCTCTCCAATCCCACTGATACACTTTTATTCTACAGTATTCACTGGGAGTAAATTGTGCAATTTAATTGTAGTTTTGCATTGAAAAGATTTTCTTTTAAGACTGCTGCTGAAAATTCATTGGGTATCCAATGGCAATCTGGTCTAGTGGAAGGTGTCCCAGCCCATGGCAGAGGAGTTGGAATTGGATGATCTCTTCAAGGTCCCTACCAACCCAAGCCATTCTGTGATTCTGTGATCCCTAATTCCTTTGTTGCTACAAGCGTGGAATAATCTTTTCATATAAAGTCATTAATGTCATGCATGAAAAAGATTTAAAAAATATATATTTTTATCCCATCCTCTCCCATACTGGAAGGATGCTATGCTCCTCTCATAAAGAACAATTAGCATTTTCTTCTGTCAGGGATTCAAAATAACATCCGGCCTGATAAAGATCTCTGCAGAATCCTACTTCATGGTTCTTCTTTATTTCAGTTAGTTCTTAGTTTGTGTAATGTAAAACTAAACCCAGCATCCTGTGATGTCAGTGAGAATGTCTTGTGATAAGAAGTTTCATGTTTTACAAAAGCCTGCTTATTAGATTTATACTATTAATCTGTCAGCCAAGTTTAGAATCTTGTCAAGGAATGGAATAATGGTGTAGGTGTTTTTGCTTGTTTGAAAGACCTAATTTTCATAATATTCAGCTGCTTGATATGCATGTTATTTCTGTCTGCTCAGTAAGGGACATGCATACTAGTTCTTCTGTTTCTTTTCTGGAAATGGTGCTAGGATGACTGACTGGTAGTTGTAGGCATAATCTTTTAATATCGTAATTTAACAGCACAACGTAAATGCTATTTCAGGGTATCAAGTTTCCAGAATTTTATAAGTACTCTGTAAGTATATTGGAGACCTTGGTCAATTGTTAGGACTCTTGGGTACAGGTTATCTAGTTCTTCTAATTTTTAAGTGATTATTCATTTTGATGGTATTTAATGGATTCTCTAGCTCCTGTTGGAGTGAAATGTGATTTATGTGATATGTATGCATTATCTTATTTCTATCTAAATACAGATCAGAAGTATTTATTGAATATTTGCCTTTTCCAAGTCACTGTTGACAACCCAGTCTCATCTAAAGTTTCAAGTGGAGTAAATCCAGGGATCAGACACTGCCTCTAAATGTATAGCATGCTATAAAAAGATGTCTATGCATGCAGAAACTTGCTGCCTTCTGGAAATAAAGCCCTTAAACCCTCACTCCTTTGCGTAAGTCTGGAGGAACAACGTGGTCTTTCAGCAGGCTCTGAAGAGCAGCAGTTCCATACTTGGTCTGCTGAACCCTCTAAATGTCTAGATTTCTGCCTCTGTATCTGCTGTGCCCCTGTCAAGAACAAGTTGCAAAAATCCTTAGTTGACAGTTTGTAGGACACAGCACTAAATACTGTTCCAAGTCTGTTGGGCAATATTCAGATATCCCTGGCTGCTAGAGAAAAGTAAGCCTGACCATATGCGCAATGCTTCTAGTTTCTCTAGAAAGGTATACGTTTACTCAGTGCAATTTGGAAAATCTCACAGGATCAAGAGAATCTGTTAAAAGATAGCTATATCAAAAATCTGTGAAAAATAGGTTAGACTCAAACCAGTCTTTAGAATCAGAGAATATTCCGAGTTGGAAGGGACTCAAGGATCATCGAGTCCAACTCCTAGGTTCCCAAAGGACCACACAAAATATCTGACCATGTGTTTGAGAGCGTTGTCCAAATGCCTCTTGAATTCCAGCAGGTTCAGTGCCGTGACCACTTCCCTGGGGAGCCTGTTCCAGTGCCTGACCCTCTCAGTGCCTTCACCCTCTCAGTGAAGAGCCTGTTTGTAATATCCAGCCTGAACTGCCCCTGTCACAGCTTCAAGATGTTTCCTTGGGTCCTATTGCTGGTCATCAGAGAGAAGAGATCAGCACCTGCCCCTCCGCTCCTCCTTGTGAGGAAGCTGTAGACCACTATGAGGTCTCCCTTCAGTCTTCTCCAGGCTGTACGATCCAAGTGACTTCAGCCACTCCTCGTATGTCTTCCCCTCCAGACCCTTCACCATCTTTGTAGCCTTCCTTTTGGACACTCTCTAACAGTTTTGTCTTTCTTATACTGTGGCGCCCGAAACTGCACACAGTACTTGAGGTGAGGCCGCACCAGCGCAGAGTATAAAGGGACAATCTCTTCCCTTGACCGGCTAGCAATGCTGTGCTTGATGTATCCCAAGATATGGTTGGCCCTCCTGGCTGCCAGAGCACACTGCTGGCTCATATTCAGCTTGTTGTCAACCAAAAGCCCCAGATCTCTTTCTGTGCAGTTGCTCTCCAACATCTTGTCCTTAGTCTGTGTGTATAGCCAGGGTTGCCCCTTCCCAGCTGCAGGACCCGGCACTTGCTCTTATTAAACTTCATATTGTTGGTGACTGCCTAGTTCTCTAATTTGTCCAGATCATAGATCTGGACAAATACATAGTCACATACATAGTCACAGCACCAAGTCTGTCGGAGTTTCAGAATTGTTTAGACTATGCTGTCAGTGATACAGTCTGAATTCTGATTTTTGGGTAGACCTTTGTGGAGCCAGAAGTTGGACTCGATGATCCTTTTGGGGCCCTTCCAACTCAGGATATTCTATGATTCTGTGACCTCTTTGCAAGGTCTCACCACCCTCGACTAAGTCAACAGCTCCACCCCATTTTGTATCACCAGTGACCTTGCTCAAAACACCTTCAAGTCCTACATCCAAATTGTTTATGAAAACATTGAAGAGGAATCGTCCTAAAATGGAGCCCTGGGGAACCCCACTACTGACAGGTTGCCATCCCAATGCAACCTCATTTACAAGAACCCTTTGTCCGCAACCCATCAGCCAGTTGTTCACCCATCTTATTATGCTCTTATCTAACTGTATGCTGGTCGTTTTGTCCAGGAAGGTACTGTGAGAGACAGTATTGAAAGCTTTACTGAAATCCAGAAAGGTTACATTGACCAGCTTCCTTTGGTCATCTTGATGGGTGATCTTATCGTAAAAGGAAATTTGTGAATTCATGTTGGCTACAACCGCTGTCTGTGTTGTCCTTCAGGTGTTTTTCAATAACTCCTAGAATAATCTTCTCCATAATTTTACCAGGCACTGAGTGAGACTTACAGGCCTGTAATTGCCAGGATCTTCTTTCTTGCCCTTCTTGAAAATTGGGACCACATTTGCCAACTTCCAGTCAATTGGGACCTCTCCAGATTCCTAAGACCATTAAAAAATAATTGAGAGAGGTCCTGCAATGACATCAGCCAGCTCTCTCAGTACCCTGGGATTAATTCCATCAGGCCCCACAGACTTACATGCACCCAGGTGGAGCAGCAAATCCCGCACAAGTTTGGGGTTGACTGGGCATTTATCGTTCCTGCAGTTATGGTCCTCCCATTCAGGGCAGCTGGGGTCCCAGAGCCCATCACTGGTGTTGAAGACAGAGGTGAAAAATGCATTAAACATCTCCGCTTTGTTTATGTCCCTGTTTGTTAGGTGACCATCCTCATCAAGTATCAGACCAATGTTTGCTCTGGTCCTCCTTTTCCTGTTAACATACTTTAAAAAACCCTTTTTTATTGTCCCACACAATGCTCTCCAGCTTCAACTCTAATTGAGCCTTGCCCGCACAAATTCTCTCCCTGCAAAGGTGAGCAGAATCCCTGTAACCCTGTAGAGGTCTGTGCTGCCATCCATACCTGGACAAGCTGGAGCACTGCCCGGTAAGGGACCTTACGAAGTTCAGCAAAGGCAAATGCAGGGTCTGCACCTCGGGCAGAGTAACTCCATGCACCTGTAAAGGCTGGGAGCTGACCTGCTGGAGAGCAGCCCTGCAGAGAAGAACCTGGGAGTCCTGGTGGACAGCAGGTTAACCATGAGCCAGCAATGTGGCCTTGTGGCCAAGAAGGCCAACAGTATCCTGGGGTGCATTAGGAAGAGTGTTGCCAGCAGGTCAAGGGTGGTGATTCTGCCCTTCTACTTAGCGCTGGTGATACCTCTCCTGGAGCATTGTGTCCAGTTCTGGGCTCCCCAGTACAAGAAGGACATGGAGCTCCTGGAGTGAGTCCAGGAGGGCTACAAAGATGATTAGGGGACTGGAGCACGAGGACAGGCTGAGGAAGCTGGGCCTGCTTAGCCTGGAGAAGAGGAAACTGTGAAGGGGATCTGATCAATGCGTACAACTATCTGAAGGGAGCGTGTCAAGAGCATGGGGCTGGACTCTTTTCAGTGGAGCCCAGTGACAAGACAAGATGCAATGGGCACAAACTGAAACACAGCAAGTTCTGGATGAATATGAGGATACATTTCTTTACTGTAAGGGTGAACAGAGCACTGGAACAGGTTGCTCAGAGAGGTTGTGGAGCCTCCTTCTTAGGAGATATTCAAAACCCGCCTGAGTGCAATCCTGTGTAATGTGCCCTAGGTGATCGTGCTCAGCAGCGGAGTTGAACTAGATGATCTCCAGAGGTCCCTTCCAACCTCAACCATTCTGTGATTCTGCGTAGTTCTCCCATGTCACCCAACCTTGTTTCCGGTGACCGTATACTTTCTTTTTCTGCCTAAGCACTTGAAGAAGTGCTCGAGCGAGTCCAGAGAAGGGCGACCAAGCTGGTGAGGGGTCTGGAGAACAAGTCTTACGAGGAGCGGTTGAGGGAGCTGGGCTTGTTCAGCCTGGAGAAGAGGAGGCTCAGGGGCGACCTTATCGCTCTCTACAGTTACCTTAAAGGAGGCTGTAGAGAGGTGGGGGTTGGTCTGTTCTCCTACGTGCCTGGTGACAGGACGAGGGGGAATGGGCGAAAGTTGCGACAGGGGAGTTTTAGGTTGGATGTTAGGAAGTACTTCTTTACCGAAAGGGTTATTAAGCATTGGAACGGGCTGCCCAGGGAGGTGGTGGAGTCACCATCCCTGGAGGTCTTTAAAAGACGTTTAGATGTAGAGCTTAGCGATATGGTTTAGTGGAGTACTTAGTGTTAGGTCGGAGGTTGGACTCGATGATCTTGAGGTCTCTTCCAACCTAGAAATCTGTGATACTGTGAAGAAGATCCCTGCTCAGCCAGGCCAGCCTGTCCCTACTGCTTGACTTCCAACATTTTGGAATTCCCTGTTCCTGTGCTCTTAGGAGGTGGTACTTAAAAAATGACTAGTAATGTTGGACCCCAATGTGTTTAAAAGCACTTTCCAGGGGACCTCACTAACTAGTTCCCTGAGCTGTCTGAAGTCTGCTTTCCCCCTGTCCAAGGTTGAAGTTTGGTGGCAGTTTTCCTCCTGTCGCCAAAGATTTTAAACTCAGCTACTTCGTGGTCATTATGGCCAAGGCGACCACCTATTGCAACTTCACCCACAAGACCCTCCCTGTTTACAAGCAACAGGTCCTAGAGGGCACCTTTCCTAGTCAGCTCTCTTAGTACAAATACTAAGTTATCATCAATCACAGAATCGTCTAGGTTGGAAGAGACCTCCAAGATCACTTAGTCCAACCTCTGACCTAACACTAACAAGTCCTCCACTAAACCATATCACTGAGCTCTGCATCTAAAAGTCTTTTAAGGACCTCCAGGGATGGTGACTGAACCACTCCCCTGGGCAGCCCATTCCAATGCCTAACAACCCTTTCAGTGACGAAGTTCTTCCTAATCTTCCTAACATCCAAACATCCAACCTAAACCTCCCCTGGCGCAACTTTAGCCCATCAAGGTGCTTCAGGAATCTCCTGGACCTTTTTGTCTCAGCTATGTGATATTCCCAGTTGACATCTGGCAGGTTGAAATCCTGAAGTCCCCCATAAGGACAAGGACAGCCGATCTAGAAGTCTCTCTCAGTTCCTTAAGGAATAATTCGTCATTGTCATCCTGGCCAGGTGGTCTGTAGTAGACTCTTACAATGACATCTCCTTTATATTTGTCTGTTAATGCTTACCCAGAGCCTATCAACTGCATTGTTGCTAACCGCAAGCTCTGTATAGTCCAGTGCCTCCGTTACATAGAGTGCCACCCTCCCGCTTTGCCTGCCCTGCCTATTCTTTCTGAAGAGCCTGTAACCGTCCATTGTAACACACCAGTCACAGACCTCTTCCCAACAGGTTTCACTTATGACAACGATGTCATAGCTCTGGAACTGGACCAGGGCTTCTAGTTCCTCTTGCTTGTTTCTCATGCTGCGTGCAATTGTGTAGAAACATTTCAGATGTGCTTCATTGAACCTAGCCCCTCGTGGGGCAGACTGAAGGGTCTTGCTAGCACACAGTCCCTCAATTTTTGGCATGCAGTCCCATAGCTTATCAGTGGCAGGACCAGTTTTGTCCCTTTCCTCCTTCAAATCTAGTTGAAAGCGCTATCAATCAGCCCTACTAACTTTTGCCTTTGTTTGAGTGTGTTCCCCAGAGACTTAGAGGCAGAAACACAGATGAGACTGAGGGAGGTAGAGGAGAGGGGAGGGAAGGGTAACTGTTGGTTTTTACTTTGGTGCAATCAGTATGATAAATGTTTTTTTTCCTATTCTCCAGTTCAGGGAAATGCCAACTTCAGGCTGAAGTGGTGGTCTTTGCCATTTTCCCACGTTACCCCTGTCCGAGCAGCACATTTCCACTGAGGGCATGCATGCTTGCCTGTCTGGGAGGAACACCAGACATGTTGCCCACTTGATGAACATTTGCCTGTTCTGCTGCTGTAAGGAACCAGAACCAGATGAGCAGCATGTTTCTAGGTGGGGAATATCACAGATCTGTTGTTAAGCCTGAGATGAACCACTGTTGGGTGGTGGGTGGATCTGTGATTCTAAGAGCATAAATGCAAGAAGAGAAATAAATACACAGAAAAGTTATTGACAAGAGTGTGCAGGGGTGGTAACAGTGCCATCCCCTACTGTTAGGACAAATGTTTTCTTGAATGAAAGTCAAAGCAGCTCCAGGACAGTTACACTTTTAGGAAGGCATAATTTAGTATTTCAGTGCAAAAAGCAGTGTCTTAGCCATTATATGAAATAAAGTCATAGAATATCCCAACTTAGAAAGAATCCACAAGGATCATCAAGTCCAATTCCTGGCTCTACACAGGAGCACCCAGAAGTCAGACCATATGTGTGATAGCATTGTCCAAAGGCTTCTCAAACTCCAGCAGGCTTGGGGCCATGACCATGTCCCTGGGGAACCTGTTCCAGAGCCCAACCACTCTCTCAGTTAAGAACCTGTTCCTAATATCCAGCCTGACCCTCCCCTGTCCCAGCTCCATGCCATTCGCTCGGGTCCTGTCACTGTCACCAGAGAGCAGAGCTCAGCGCCTGCCCCTCCGCTCCCCTTGTGAGGAAGCCGCAGGCCGCCATGAGGCCTCCCCTCAGCCTCCTCTTATCTGCGCTGAACAAACTAAGTGACTTCAACTGCTCTTCATATATCTTCCATTCTAGGCCCTTCATCATCTTCTTAGTGCTGAATGTAAAACTAAAAGACACGTATAGGCTACTGGAACCTTTTTTGTAAGGTTTCTTTTTTGTCAGGTACATACTAATTTCATAGTCTTTCCATAGACTTCAAACAAACATTCACCAGTTTGGTTTCTTACCACAATATTTTGTGGGAGAACTTACTTGCTTTGGGAGTTGGAAATCTTCTTTCTAGCCTAAATATGTTTATGTCCCATGCAACCCAATTTGCTGTTGTTCCAGCAGTGTCTTTAAATTTAGTTACACTTGGTTCCTCACTGGTGTTTTGTTTTTTCAATTTACATTGATAGACCTGCGGTTCTTAGCCCTCAGCACAGTTGACTTTTCTGGCAGATTTCCTGATATTTTTGGTCTGGTTTCTGTGAATTTGTGAAATCCGTTGTTTTGTGGTTTATCTTTCAGTTAGTTTCAACAATCAACTTAGCGTGAAACTGAAAGTGACTTCAACCAGTGACATCATATATTCCTTGTTCATTGTCAAAAGCAAGTCAAAAACAATAATCTTGTCATATTCAGTCACTGAGCAAAATCATCAGCTATCTTACTCAGAAATATCTGGATCCTGTTATTAGAATTCTCTCTGATCTACATATGGGAACCAAGTTTTCTGTAGACAAATTGACAATTTTTAATCAAATTAGATAAAAGCCTTTATAGCATTATCAAAATCCAGTGAGACTGGAGAATATAATGAGTATTTTCACTTAGATCCTAATAGACTTTTTCACACAAGAAGAGTTTATGTAATGTATAAGCGGTTTTAAAGTGTGCTATCAATGATATACAATGCTATTTTATGCCCACCACATTTTTGTCTCAACTGAATAATCCATGTCTTTCAGTACTTGGATTTAACTCAGTCTCTAGGTCTTGCACTACAGACAATGTATGTATGGTCTGTCTAGAATCCAGGGTTAGCTTGTGAAGATTCTGGCACCTTTCTACTACACCATTGACTGGGCACAAAGGAAATGGCAAAGATCCTCAGTGTAATTCTGCGTTTCCTGGGGTTTTTGATCTTAGTAGAATGTGAAGGCCCCACAAGCTGTTGCTTTTGTCACTGTAGAAAATGAAGAAAAATTTGAAGGGAGGGCATTAAGGAAGGGCTCTCCTGCTTCCTTTGTTGACTGCCTTGTGGCCTGGCCAAAGCCAAGTGGATCTGATGTTGAAGCTAGAAACCTCTGCAGCAGCCGCTCTCTGTTCTGGACTTTGTTTCCAGAGAAGTGACATCTGGAGGACAGTAAATTTGGTTCTCTCCAGAAGTCTGTGTAGGTTTCCATCACTTGCATCACCAGCTCCTTGGTCCTTGGCCCTGACAGATCCCCGAGGGAGCCCTGCCTATCCCATTCCTTTCCGTTTCCTACCACATGCTCCTTACCTTCCTTCTCATGACTTGGGGCAACACAAATAGTTCATGCTAGTGTCCTGAATATAGGCAATTTCAGTTCAAGTTTGAGGAGAGTTTTGCTATTGAAAGGGGCCTTAATTTGGTACGTGGAAATGGGAGATAGGAAGAAGAGGCTTCTGGATTGCACAGCTACATTTCTGAGCCTGCACGTGCAGAGGGGAGAAGAGGAAGGAGCCACTGAACAAGACAGATGGCTTTTCCAGAATCACACATTGATTTCCATCAACAGAGTAAAGCCAAGTATCTGTCCCAGTGTATTCTGGAACATGTGCCATTCTTGTTACTGCATGTTACATTAGGGTGATCCTTAATCTCCCAGTAGCTGTATGGAATTGCACCTCAAAGAGAGCAATGTGGTAGATCTGGGCTGTGATATGAACAATATCCCTGTTTTCTTATCCAGTCCTATTCCACTCTTTATCAGTTTACTTTGTGGTGGACATCCCATTCCAGTGTGTTCAATACAGGCAAACTAACTCTTGGTCTTGAGATATAGTTCAGAACTAAACTGGGAAAACTGGTTTGTTTATACGTATCGCGACTTTGGTACCTTTGAGGCATCGACACCACAGCTTACACAAATACATGAGCAGATGCATGCAGATAAAGTCTATACTCTTGTGCTTATTCTCTGAAGTAGTCATCTCTTGCTCTTCAAGATGTTTTTGGCATCTTCTACGCCTGCGCTGACCTGTAACCTGTGTTCATTCTGCTTCCAGTTGACATTGACTATCGTGCGGCAGACAGGGGGGCTGGGCATCAGCATCGCAGGGGGCAAGGGCTCCACCCCCTATAAGGGTGACGATGAGGTAAGACCTTGGACTGCATAATCATTGAAGCACCCACTTTTCAGGGACTAGTTCTCTGTAGATGGACATTGGATTTCCATATGTAAGAGCTTTGTGGCGGTTGGACTGGGTTTTCACAGAGCAAGGTGGAGAGCAACCCTTGACCTGCCAAGGAGTAGGGGGCTGGAGCACAACTTCTCAAACATTCAGGCTACTGACCGCCAAGAGCAGCAATGAGAGCAGCAGTTTCTTTCCCACTTGTGTCCTGATGTACAGGACTCAAAAGGAGAAAAGTATAGGGTTGTCTTCCACACGTGATAGCATCAGCTGTGCTGTTCTCATCCTACTGGAAAAGGATTATTGTTTCCTTCCCTTTTCCTTTTTGTCACATGTGGGGTAGCCCTGGAACGGGAATTTTTTTCCCCTTTCCACTAACTCCTGAACGGAGTGATGTGGATGTCTTGTCCCCACAGCCAGGGTATGGGATTGGCAAGGGATTTCCCCTTTCCCTTAAGTTGAACGGGGTGGACTACTTTCCTTCCACACTTTACATGGTTGAGGAATGGACTCCACTTCTTTTGACATAGAGTGTCTTTCCAGGGCATCTTTATTTCCCGTGTGTCAGAAGAGGGACCTGCAGCTCGTGCAGGGGTTCGTGTTGGGGACAAGCTTCTGGAGGTAAGAACCTAGCTAATATTTCTAATGACTAGAGAGTGAATGGAGAGATGTAGGTTGATGCATAAGTGCATTGCACTAGTCTGTAAGCCAAATTAAGCATCAGGAACTGCACAAGGAGAAAACAAAATCCCCCCTAGCTCAAAGAGTAGGTTGTTTAATTAACATTGCCATTTATCTTTTAGTTACCTGCCTGGGGTTTGCTGCCTTGTGGGGATGGTAGAGGTGATGGGGAGGATGAGGCTTCCTGTGGAAGAGAATTCCCCTTCGCAGAAAGGGCCTTTCCTGTGCTTGGCAGGGGCTACCTTGGAGACGTATTGCAGAACCATAGAAAATCCTGTGTTGGAAGGGACCCACAAGGATCATCAAGTCCAATTCCTGGGTCCACACAGGAGCACCCAAAAATCAAACCATATTTCTGAGAACATTGTTCAAAGCTTCTTAAACTCCAGCAGGCTTGGGGCCATGACCATGTCCCTGGGGAACCTGTTCCAGTGCCCAGCCACCCTCTCAGTGAAGAGTCTGTTCCTAATATCCAGCCTGACCCTCCCCTGTCCCAGCTCCATGCCATTCCCTCACGTCCTGTCGCTGTCACCAGAGAGGGTCAGCGCCTGCCCCTCCGCTCCCCTTGTGAGGAAGCTGCAGGCTGCGATGAGAGCTCCCCTCAGTCTGTTCTTGGGGCTGAACAATCCAGGTGACCTCAGCTGCTCCTCATATGTCTTCCCCTCTAGATGTGTCACCCTCATTTGGGCACTCTCTAATAGTTTTATGTCCTTCTTATATTGTGGCACCCAAAACTGTACACAGTACTCAAGGTGATGCCGCACTACCTCAGAGTAGAGTAAGACAATCGCTTCCCTCAGTTGGCTAGCAATGCCATGCCTGATGCACCTCAGGATCAATTGGCCCTTTTGGCTGCCAGGGCACACTGTTGACTCATACTCAACTTGCTGTCAACCAGAACCCCCAGATCTATTCCTGTGGGGCTGCTCTCCAGCCTCTCATCCCCCAGTCTGTCCATATATGCAGGGTTGCCCCATCTCAGGTGCAGAATTCAGCACTTGCTTTTGCTAAATTTCTTGCAGTTGGTGACTGTCCAGCCTTCTAATTTGTCCAGATCTCTCTGCAAGGCCTCTCTACCCTCAAAGGAGTCAACAGTTCTTCCTAATTCAGTGTTGTCTGCAAACTTGCTTAGTATGCATTTGAGTCCTGCATTCAGATCGTTTATAAAAACATTAAAGGGATCTGGCCCTAAAATGGAGCCCTGTGGAACCCCACTAGTGACTGGCTGCTAGGATGATTTTACCCCATTCAGTACAACCCTTTGAGCCCCACCCACTAGCCATTGTATTATGTATTTAGGCAGCACGTGCTTTCTGAGTACAGGGAAGCTCCCTTGTGGGGTAGCAGGTGAGGTCTGTCGTGTCCCTCTTGGAACAGGGTTGCAGCGCTAGGAGATGAGCTGTGTTTTTGTTGGACACTGACTGCTAAGACTGGAGCTGTCTTTGTAGGCTGTTGGAAGATCTCCCCACAAAGGGAGGGTTGTGCCTGGCTCTTTTTGTCCCCAGGTGAATGGCGTATCCTTGCATTGTGCTGAGCATCATGTGGCAGTGGAAGCTCTGCGTGGATCAGGAAGCTCTGTCTCCATGACAGTCCTGCGGGAGCGGATGGTGGAGCCAGAGAATGCCATCACCGTCACACCGCTTCGCCCTGAGGATGACTACAGCCCTCGTGAGAGGCGAGGTGGCCTACGCTTCCCAGAGCGGCCTGAGGGGACACCTCCCACGGAGAGATACTCCACCTGCCTTATGCGCAATGAGAAGGGTCTGGGCTTCAGCATTGCTGGTGGCAAAGGTTCCACACCCTACCGGGCTGGTGACACGGTTAGTAACGATTCCTTGGGAGGGAAGATGCTCAATCCCAACTCTCAGCACATCATGAGGGAGCAGCATGGGGTCTTCCTTACATTGCTTGAGGCAGCATAGGAACTCTGCCCAGGAACTCTGAGTTGCTGAGCCAGGCAGTCTGTGTCTCGCTGAGAGCCAGAATCTACTCTTAAGTCAGGGAAAGAGAGAAGTTCAAAAGGAGGCGGGGCTGAGGCTCACAATTCCTGCCAGTGACATTTAATCCTGCCAGTGTCCTCTTGACATATTCTGGGCTCTTGGCCATATGAAGACTTTGCTGCAGGTGGCTCCAGAAGCAGAAGAGGGTTTGTGCTGAGTGAGGAATGAAGGGGAAGTGCCAGGGCAGGGGAGGGCTCTGCAAAGGGGAAAGAGCTGAGACCTGCCTGGTGTCAGGGAGCGATTCTGGGAAAGCAAAGCTCTGGTGTGGGGAGGTACAAGGCTGCTCTGACCTTTCTGATTGTCTTTCAGGGGATCTTTATCTCACGAATTGCAGAGGGTGGTGCAGCCCATCGGGACGGGATCCTGCATGTAGGAGACCGGGTCATCTCGGTGAGTGCGGGTATGCAGGGAAGGGCAGGAGGGTCTGGAAGGGGTCTGACTCGCTGCTCTTGGGACAGCAGGCACAAATGAAGCTTCCTGCCCTTCCTCAGACAGGAGATGTGTTCCTGTCTTTGAAGATGGATTTTGAGGGTCTTTTTTTCATCTCCATGGTCTTCTGTGAGAGCACTTAATATTGCTGGTTCTCTCCCTGTCTTTTAGCAGCCTGTGACTGGCAGTGGGTACAGTTAATGTCTCCTTTCCCTGAGTGGAGCGTGTGAGCATGTGCCCACAGGGACAGTACGCAGTAGTCAGGGCTGTACTAGAGAGAGGTAATATGGGTGATATGACAGCACTGCCCTAGCCTGGGGTCCCTCCAGAGCCTTGTAGGACAGCCTTGGAGAGCTGTGCCATAGCAGGATGTGTGGGAAGGGACGTTCTGAGGCACAGCTGACAGCTGCTCCCTGCGGGGTGGCAGGGGTCAGTATAGGCTGAAGAGGAGGGAGGCTGCCTGATGGCAGTGTGGAGCTGGGCAGGGCACATTGGAGTGCTTCCCCCTGCTTTCATTTCAAACTCTGGCCCCAGTTTCCCTTCCTGTTTGTGCCAGTGATATGGATCTCACTGCTGCCTCTAACCTCAAGTCTGCCTAATGTGTCACCTCCTCTCCCTCGTGTGGGGGAGAGTCTGCTGAGTCTCCTGACCCTCTTCCCAAGCTCGCATGCTGCCTCCATGTGAAAGCTCCTGCATCCTGGTGCTGGTGGTGGGTTTCTGATCCAGCTGTTGTGGTAAGAGCATGTGTTACCACAGAGCTGGTGTGAGTAAACACTGATACAGCCTTGTCAGTGCTGGCTTCTGTCTGCTCTATCCCTAGGCTGGGGGCTGTGTTGTATTTGCTCTGGCACAAAATTTTAGTGGAGCTTTAGCCCAGGTCTGACAGGCATATCTTGACAAGAGACTTGAACACCGTGGTACAGCATCTCTCTGTCCTTGCTAGGGCTCCCCACCCCCTCCCAAAATCAAGCATTGACCCCGACTGTTGCCAGACAGAATAGCAGAATCATAGAACGGTTTGGAAGGTTGGAAGGGACCTTAAAGACCACCTAGTTCCACCCCCCCCTGCCATGGACAGGGTCTTCTTTCACTGGATCAGGTTGCCCAAAGCCCCATCCAGCCCAGCCTTGAGCACTTCCAGGGATGGGGGCATCCACAACTTCTCTGGGCAACCTGTTCCACTACCTCACCACCCTCACTCATCATGAAGAATTTCTTCCTAATATCTAATCCAAATACCCTCTTTTAGTTTAAAGCAATTACCCTTTCTCCTATCACTACGCTCCCTGATAAAAGAATCCCTCCCCATAGCCTAAATTATTTTGGTTTTGCTCATCTTTTGATGCTCCACTGGTACAGAGGCATGACTGAGAGGCGTGATTACAGGCACACAGACCATCATGTGGTGTTAATTGGCTCTACCTGTGGCAAGAAGGAAACACAAGATCTCAGAATGGAGTCAGAAGTCAAACCCCATTTACCCCTCCATTAGCAGCTATATTTATATCCATGGGCATCTTCATAGGAAAGCAGATCTAATTCCCTAGTAATAGCTTGCAGTGTCTTCAGACTGCTTTGTATGAGCCCAAGGCTTACAGAACTCAGGAGCACTGTTAGGTTTTGACGTGGATGAAGGTTTTGCTGTCCTTAGTCCTCTGACACACCTCACTGCAACAATATGTGCAGTGTTATTGCATAGGTAAGGAATATATCCATGAGCATGGTCTTCTGCTCTCAAGGATATTTCCTGTGCTCAACTATGTGCAGTCATAAAAGCTGTGGTGTTGAGCGTCAGTTGCAGCTCAAATCTTGCGATCACTTAAGAAATCAGGTACAAATTACTATCTTTCAGGAGAATCCTTACCTAGTCTAGACTATTCACATAACTTCTGCACCTTCCAGCAAGTGTCTAACTGTAGCAACTCCAGCAGGTGTGCCTCCTGGTAGCAGCTGCTATTCTGCCTTTCCTGCTTGTGGAGTTCACAGTATCCACATGGTGGTGGTAGCGTTAAATCCTGAGGCCTCTCCTATCTTCTTGGTGATAGTTGTCCTTGAGATGTTCTGCTCATTCTAAGAGACTCATGAGCAAGCTGTGTGAGTTTTGCCCTGTCTCTGGCCAAATCTGCTGCTAGGTCAGACCTGTGGAACTGTCCTGGCCCAGTGATACTGGATGTTGAAGGAGTGCCTGTTCACTTCAGAACAGTGCCCACACAGCATCACACAAATTCTGTCTTTACCACAACTCTTCTGAAGCATTGATGGCCCATTTTTATTGGAGGGCTTTTCAGGACATGATGATCTACAGGATATGATGTGTAGGTTGCTCGTGTTCCCCTATGGGGAAAGCAAGAGGGCCCTGGTTAAGATACAGGTGGTTTCACAGGTCCAGCAGGCAGAAGCCTGTTTGCCAAAGCCATGGTCTCCTAGTCATGCTTCTGTATCACTTTGCCAAAGATTTTTTGTTTTCTTGGGAGAAGAAATACAGCACAGCTTCATATTCTTCCCCTGTGCTCTATATCATCCCGGACTTCTCTACAGGGAAGGACCAGGATAGCTCCTTTTACATTCTTCAGGGAGCTTTGAGTACATGGATTGAAGAGCCCAGCCTAGATCTCTCTTCAATGTTAACACCCCACAAAACTCACCGGTGATTGATTACTAATTCTCCAGCCTTCCTCATGTTCTAGTGTCTCTTATGAATAGCACCCTGACACAATTGTGACAGGCATCTTGAGAGTCGTCTTGGTAGTGGAAGATGGGACAGAAAGCAAATGGGACAGGGAGCTGCATGGGGGAATGTTGGAGAGTTTGAGTCATTGGATGGGAATCTAGCAGGGAGGGTGCAGGACTGGGAGCAGTGACTAAGGGCAGCTATTTTGGGGGGGATAGAACTGGGAGTAGAAGGAAGAATACTTAATCTGGGGGAGACTGAGAACAGTAGTGGTACCAAGTGATATGTGAGGGTCCTAAAGAGCAGTCTGATCACTAAGAAATTTGCTAGAGATCTATAGCTCCCTGTGGCATGGACAGATGATACTCTTTCCCTTCCTCTGTGCATTCTGATAGCTCAACTGCTCCTGTTGCCCTTGTTCTCTTGTTATGTAGAGACACAGCAATAAGGGCCACTGAAAACTAGCTATCCAAGAGCTGAGAAGGTATGATTGCCAGGCAATAGAGAAGCTCATGCAGAAAATGCTGTCAAGAACTGTTGTATATGACATACCTCTGACTCGGGGAGTTCTTGTGACCTCATTCGTTGGAGTCTGAGGAAGTACTACTGTATACTTGTGCTCTGACCATTCTCATCAGTGGTGGAAGAATAACAGAGCTCACTTTTCAGAGTGGAATGCATGAAGTCAAGAGTGCATGCTGCTACTGCAGGTCTCTCTGTGAAACATGTAGGGCCTTCATCTGGTGATAAAAGCCTAAGGGCCAAGCCACATCTGCATGTCATCTTCGTTAAAAATTGCTGCATCCCTCAGACAGGAGGACCTAAGAGGATTCTTCCTTACCAGTCCACTAGATGTGAGGCAGCTGCTTTTCCCCATTCCCAGGTCCAGCCCTACAGGCACAACTGGCCATGGATTTGCACAGACAGGAAAGGAGGAAGTACTTTTTCAGGCTTCCATATAAAGATGAATGGTTCTCATAGGGCATGAACAACACAAATGGCTTAACCCTGTTTCTACCCAATGGCTAATCAGGTTTAAGGTTTGCTTGCGGAACATACACGTGCACTCCCTCACTTAACCACCATGCAAATTCACATTTGCAGGTCTCTTCAGTTTCTGGCCCAAGCATCAAGTTCTTCAAAGCTCTTTGGTCAGACCCTGAGCCTTTTATTCAGTCTCTGGGCCAGCTGCTGGGTTTTTCCAGATACTGGATTCCTACTTGCTGGCTAGTTCAGCATGAGTTTTACTAGTGGGTCTTGCGCTAGTACATATGCAGAATAAAGAACAAATTCACACAGTAAATAGGAACAGGATATGATAAAAAGGTAGAGCAGATTGTGGTGATCAGGCACAGGGCTTGCCCAGACAAGTATACTGTCGAGCAGCCTGCTTGCCTGTGATCAGCCTTTCTTGTTCTCTACCTTCTCTGTTTTCCCATACTCCTTCTTCCCCACTCCTTGGCCCCTCCATTTCCCTATGTGTGATTCTCCCCCTAAACATCCCATCATAAATTTTGCATATTCACACAATCCCTTTTAAAACTTCCTGTAGTGAGTTTGCTTTTTCCTGTGAGAGCTGTTCTGACAACCCATGATAATCTTCATTACCAGGTTTTTGGTCACACTTCTTCAATGTTACCTTTTGAGTGATTTAGTGATCCATCCATGAGTGTCTTGAGACTTATCTCTGTCACCTGCTTTTCATTAGGTTTGTGCATCTCTCTGTTTAATTTATTATCTTTCCTGCTTATTGCCTTTTATGCTGAATAGCCATTACCCAGGTACTTTTGCATCCTTCCTAGAGCCTCTTCCTGCATGTATGTGCGGGCTCGAACATCTTCACATCCTTGTTAGGCCTCTGTAGTTGGTGCCAAAGATGTCCCTTTGGGACAGATGTCCGAGTATCGGAGGATAGGCTGTGGAGCTGAGAGTTTCCTGACCGTGTCACAACTAGGAGTGTAGGGCTATCTCGTCTGCTTTTTATGTGATAGTCAGAAGATAACTAGTGAGCAGGGTAATATTGCTGATAGTCTGACAAAAACCCCACTGTAGGCTGAAGCCTCCGTGTCATAAGCAGAGTAAGCACACTTGACTGTGGATCTGGATAGTGCAGATTGGTTGAGGGTGGTGGTAGTGTTTATGAAGTTTCTGGACAAAGCCTTGTCAGACAGTGCACTGTCAACTTTGCCCAGAAACTGCTTTCTTGAAAGGAGCCTGGGAATAGTTACAATATTTCTAGGAATTAGACAGTGAGGAATCAGGCTACAAAATCCAGTTGCTGTGGCTGTTAAAAAGTCATGTTATTATTTCATAAGCTGATCAAACTCCATCTTAACAGCTATTATTTTCATGTCATTGTTATTCATTTTGGAAAGCTATTCCAAAAACTATGGACTAGAAACCTTTCAATTTTCAATGTTAATGTTGTCATGGCAAATTTGGTGCTTCTGGCAGCATTCTTTAACTTAGCTTTTCTCTTGATGCTCTGTCCCTTGTACAGAATAGCCTTCCTCTTGGAGAACAGTCACATCCTTCCCGTTCCTTTGATTTTCTAGTCAAGCTACTTTGTATCTTATTTTTGTAGGAAAGGCTTTCTGTTCCCCTTCTTGTCCTACAAGCATTTCTCTGTGCATTTTGATAACCTATGTTAGATTTCCTTATTTTGTTAGTGTGAAGTATGAGAATAGTATACATTTTTTCAGATGAGGTCTCTTCAGTGCTTTGTACAAATGACATTGCTGCTTCCATGTATGTACTGGAAGCATCTCTGTGTCCAGAGCATTGTCTCTTTCACCAATACCGTAGCAAGACTATATTTGTATTCTTGATATTATTTCGCATAGCATATTGGATAATGTCTTCTTGTCCAAAATATTTCTATTTTTCTTTTTGTGTCAGCCAGACAGTCACTGTTGACTAGCTGAGTCTGTTTCTTGTTGCTTCCAAATCTTTTTATACCCGTGGTACACTTTTTATGGCTTAAAACTGACAACACAGGACTATCCTCCCAAGACTGCCTTAACCTTGCCCAGCATGAGGGAACAGTGGCCCAGTAGCTAGCACACATCAGATTGTGTCCTTCAGCTTTTCAGTGCCTATGTCTGGGCTCTGAGAGTGGTTGATATGGGCAAATGCCCTAGTTCAAAGGTAGCTGATGCCATGGTGCGTTAGTGTACTGTGACATCACTGCTGGGAATCACTGCTTTTTGCCTTCCTCCCATACTAAGATCTTTGAACCCATTCCTTTAATGCAACCTCTTGGGTTTCTTTTGTCATGGCCAAGTAAGAAAGCTGGCATGCAAAGCCAAAAAGGAGTCGTAGATACTTTCCTGATAATGAACGAACAAGGGCATAGTCTTGACAATAGCTGTGTAGCACTCCAGGAGGTACAGCATCATCATACTTGGTGTTTGTAGTCCTCTGGAGCATCACTGATGCTGATAGGGCCTGGAGGTTTGGAGGGGAAGGTGAAAGGTGTTGGTAATCTGTCTAGAAAGGGGATGGTGGTCAGCTGGGAATGAGCAGGTGCCCACGTCCTTTTGCCAGATAGGAAGAAGTGGGGTAAGTTACAGAGTGCTTTGGTTACAGACTTTTGGGAAGGGGCAGGTTTTCACAGAATGGGGTCCCTTAGGGTGCTTTGCTAAGGCTTAAAATGACAGGGTGTACTCGTGTGATGGTCTGACACTGAGTTTGCGGGTTGTTCTAGATCAATGGGGTAGACATGACAGAAGCCAGGCATGATCAGGCAGTAGCGCTGCTTACCGCATCCTCCCCCACCATCGTGCTGCTGGTAGAGAGAGAGGGTGCAGAGCAGCTCAGCGAGGGAGACTCACCAGGCGTGCCACGAGTGCGCATGCACTCCCCACCACCGCCTCCCAGCCATGGGGAGAGCCCACCTGAGGAGACACCTTCCTGCAAGGAACTGCAAAGGAACCATCTGTCTAAAGGCCTGGAGGATCAATATCCCATTGAGGTGAGCCTGTCTGTTAGAACATGGGATAGTGTAATCTTCGTACTTTTTCATATGAAAAAGTGGTAGTGCGATGAGGGCTGGCTCACTGGGTTGTTGGAGCACTGAAAAGTAGTGGGTAACCCTCTTGTCCTGTGGGAGATTACTTTGTGCTCACTCACACAGAACATCCCTGACTCCATGTTTTTCAGTGTTTGTGGTCCCTATGTGATATCCTTTATTCTCTGTAACACTACCTCTTGTTCCTTCAAGGAAATACACCTTGTAAAAGCAGGTGGCCCCCTGGGACTCAGTATCGTAGGAGGCAGTGACCATTCAAGCCATCCATTTGGGATTCATGAACCAGGTGTCTTCATTTCAAAGGTAAAGTCCTATGTGGGCAGCCTAGCAGTGAATGATCCTGAGTTATTTAATTATTGAGGTTCAGATGAAGGATTTTGATGTGAGAGTATTACAACTCTTAGCCAACAAATGCTATCTATCCATGTGCTCACAGATTTTACTCTTTCTTGACTCTATAATTTTACAAGGAATGGAAGTTAGGTTTGTTGGTCTGTAGCTCTCAAGATACCGTCTAGAGCACTTCTTTGTAGACTTGAGTTATACTGACACTGTCAGTCCTGGTACAGTAAATGGTAGTGACGTCTACCATTTATAATGGTAGATGATGCACTTTTGACAATAGTGCTGCAGTTAAACATTTGAGTTCTTTCAAAATTCCTGTGAGAAAGTTATTTCCTGTTTAGTCTGGCATCAGACAGAGCAAACTAGTGAAAAGATGACAAAGGTTTTACGCAGGTTAAAAAGCTTATATGGGACCATAACACATCGAATGACATTTTAGAGCAAATCTTACTTCATTTTGTGCCAGTGTTAAATTTTTCATTGGTGAAGTAGCTTGATACTTGTTGTGGTTTTTTGAGATAGAAGCAGTTTAATGAAAGAAAAGCAAAGTCTGTGCACAAAAGCAAAAGGAAAAAAGGTTATTCTTTATTTCCCATCAGCAAGCAATGCTCAGCCACTTCCTGGAAAGCAGGGCCTCAATACATGTACTAGTTGCTCCAGAAGACAAACGCTTTCATAATGAGAGTACCCCCCCATTTGTCTCCCTTCATCCCCCTCAGCTTTTATTGCTGAGCATGACATCATATGCTATGGAATATTCCTTTGGTCAATTTAGGTCTGCTGTCCTGGCAATGTCCCCTTCCCACCTCTTGCCCACCCCAAAGGCTACTGGCCTTTGGAGTCAGGTTGGAGAGAGTCTTAATGCTGTGCCAGCACTGCTCAGCAACTGCCAAAGCGTTGGTGTGGTATCAGTGCTGTTCTAGCTACAAGTGCAAAGCACACTGCTATAATGGGCTGATGTGGGAAAAGTTAAATCCAGCCCAGCCAGAGTTAGTATGATATTTAAAAAAAAAAAAAAAAACAGTCCTACAAGATGATTACTATATTATCACCTAATTGAAAGTTAGCACCATGTAATAACATTACAGAACATATTAATGGACTCCAAACTGGGTGGCAGTTTTCAAGAGGTAGGATGTCAGTGAATGGGAGGGCTCCCAGATGGATTTTACAAGCATTTGTACCAGACCTGATGCTATTCAGCCTTAGCAACTGTGTGAACGTAAATCTCAAATTGCAGCCAAGAAACTGAACAAAAATATACTGCAGTTGTAATTCGTAATGAGGAGGAAAGATTGAAGTCGATCACTTTTTCCTCTTCAAAGAAATACACTAATGTAACTAAGCATGAGGTTTTGTATCTAGATATAGTTGGTGCAGACCAGTTTTCCCTTTTACACTATTTTTTTCTGGAAAGCAGTAACTTTGAAAAGCATAAGAGTATCATAATAAATGGACTGTAATGTGAGTTCCTACTGTAAAACAGTCATCCAAGTGATACTCGGACATGTAATAAGGGACAGTGAAGGGAACCAAAACTCAACTGAAGGCAGTGCTGGCTAAGCCAAAACCAAAATCCACAGTCAGTCGAAATACCTGCAATTTCAAAAGATTTTAGATGGAGAAGAGGAAATAAAAGTGACAAAGATTATTCAAAGCTACAAAGATTTTTCAAAATTGGAAAAAAAGTCATATAATGAAGGGAGGAAATTGTGAAGTACCAAGGGGTGCTTTTTCCTAATGAAAAAGAACTAAACTGTACATCGGGGAAAAAAAAGGTCAGACAGTATTGGGCTGAAAACTGAGGAGAGGTTTGAAGTAGCAAGAATAATTATTCACTGGGAAAATTTTCGAAGATGGTCATAGTTTCTGCAGCCCTGAACACCTTCAAATTGAGGTTAGATATTCATCTGGGAGATAACTGTTAAAACACAGTTTTCTTCTGAGCAGAAGGCAGTGGTGCATAATGACCTGTGATAATCATCCAGTGGGTTAGTTGACTACTTCTGGCCTTAACAACAAAAGTGGAAATGCCATTTGAACATTGTCCAGTAGCAAATAAATGGTACTATAAGCAGTACCAGCTGTATCAAGTTTTGCCAGATGACTGAAAATCTGTGTCCTTTCTGCTTTTGTCACAGCCTCCATGCTGTCTTGATGTATGGACAATTTTCACGGCATTTTTTCAATCTTTGCAACATCAGCTCAACTTTTGTGACATTAAGGCTGAGTTTGTATCTCTCTGGCTACTGTCTTGCCTTCCAAGGTACTGGTGATTTAGTACTTTTTTCCCAATGCTTCAGAAGGTCTCCAAATGAGAAAGAGGAAAGAGTTTGAGTGGGAGTACATGGACGAGCATTTACACTGCGCATAGAGGATAGAACTGACCTTTTTATGGAGGCTTTCTGAAAGTCAGTAACACAGTAATGCACCTGAGCAGCTTCTTCACAGATACAATACCTCTTGGGGAACTTTAGCTGTGGAAGTCAAAACATGCCTGGAGGCATGTTGGAGGATAGCATAGGGACATGATAAAAATTGGCCCTTACAGCTTCCTCCTGCTGAGGTTGTAACACTTACTTGCTGTTCATTTGTTTTTTAAGCGTGTCCACAGGCTTTATCAGTGTATCTCCAAGGAGAGATGGAATTTTCTTTTCTAGTTGTAACATTAATGATTCTTTGTAGGTCATTCCCCGTGGGTTGGCATCTCGCAGTGGACTCCGTGTAGGGGACAGGATTCTGGAAGTGAATAGTATTGACCTGCGCCATGCTACCCACCAGGAAGCAGTGAATGCCCTGCTCTCCAACACCCAGGAGCTGACTGTGTTAGTAAGACGAGATCCACCACCACCTGGTATGCAGGTAGGTTCTGAGTAATAGCACTGGGGTAAACCGCACTCCCTTCTTGATAGAAGGCTCAACTCTGAAGGCAGTTTCTTATCTAGTTGGAAGTCTGGGTCTAGGATACAACCAAACTTCTGGCTAAAGATTCTGGATCCAGAGGAAGGCCACAAGGATGATCAGAAGGCTGGAACACCTTTCATATGAAGATAGGCTGATGGAGTTGGGGTTGTTCAGCCTGGAGAAGAGAGGCTCTGGGGAGACCTTAAAACAACCTTCCAGTACTTAAAGGGGGCCTACAGAAAAGAAGAGGAGGGACTCTTTCGTCAGAGAGTGTAGTGATAGGACAAGGGATAACTGTTTAAAACTAAAATAGGATAGATTTAGATTAGATATTAGGAAGAAATTCTTCATGGTGAGGGTGATGAGGCACTGGAACAGGTTGTCCAGAGAAGTTGTGGATGCCCCATCCCTGGAAGTGCTCAAGGCCAGGCTGGATGAGCAATCTGATCTAGTGGAAAGTGTCCCTGTTCATGGCAGGGGGGTTGGAACTAGGTGGTATTTAATGTCTCTTCCAACCTAAATCATTCTATGATCCTGTAATTCCTTTGTGGAGGAATCCATTCTCATGTAAGTACATACACAGTTGAGGGCTGTGGAGGGTCTCTTGCCAGGACCATGATGATACTGTGATCATAACTGATCATTCCCAGATTTCACAAAGACTGGTCTTGAACAGGAGACAGAAATACAGAAAGGGCAGAGCCACATAAAAAAGAATCAACTGTGCCAAATGAGTGAAACCAATTCAGGTCCCTTTTACTATATTTAGAATATGGCCAATTACTGAAACTTTTTCCTCAACAATCCCAGCCTGAACTTAACCCAGAAACAAGGAAGACTGTTTCTGTATTTGCAGGAAATATGCATTGAAAAGGCTCCAGGAGAGAAGCTGGGCATCAGCATCCGGGGTGGAGCAAAAGGTCATGCTGGAAATCCATTTGATCCCACTGATGAAGGCATCTTCATTTCTAAGGTACCAGACCACGAATTCTGCAACTTGGTTGCATGCAAGGACTGGTAGGGAGAAAGGTGATTCCTTGTGGGAATTTGTTTCGTGTGCTCTCTCCACTTTTCACTGGGTACACTAATTCTCCTTTAGTTTTTAGTTTTTTCTCCATCCACTGAAGCATGTGCATGTGTTTCCTTTCATATTTCCTCCTCTACAACAGCTGTAAAATTTGTTTTCTCATTTCCTGTGTTTACCTTTATTTTGCCTTGCACTCTTTCTTTTGTTCTTTTTCTATTACACAAACCCACGCTTCTTTCTTTTTCCCCTCAATTCCTATTGCTTCCCCCAAGTGCTCGTGGCCTTTCTGCCCACTGAAACATGCATTCATTTTCCTCCTTTCATTGAAAGCATTATGAATTAATTCCTGACTGCGCCTCATGTGCAGTGCACCATGTGTGTAATTTTTCCCTTTTCTTTGTCTGCTTGTTGTGCGTACTCATTTGTCATGTTGCTTTTCCCCAGGAAGTAACACACATTTTATTTTCAACAAAATACTATATATAAGCTTATGCTTCTCCTGACCTTCATCAAAAAGTACTGCATCTTCTTTCTTACCCAAGGGAGCATAGTGACGTGGAGTGTAATTTCACATCCCTTGCTTGCTTTGGATGTTCATATTAATGTCACTGTTTCCCTTTCTAGCTCATATGTTAGGGTGGAAACTCTGCCCCTACTCTAAAGAGTCCTTGCTGGACGGTAGACACTCCATAGCTGCCAGTTAATCCTTTGTAGTAATTGGCTGCTGTCACCCAACTCTATGGAGGACAGGCAGCTTCTTTAGGGATCCTTGGCAGAATGAGGACTGGCCACAGGTCTGTGATTATAATTAGAGATTTACGATTTCATTAAAAAAAAAAAAAGTTAACAACCATCATAGCTTGTTATCTACAATTTCTTACACTTAGTGTTGTCTGTAGGTTCGTGCCCAGTGTGGCGCGCCAATAAGTACACAGTCGGAATCCACACGAAGGTCTTTTAATCAAATAATTAATTATATAACTCTGCAAAGTCAGGTGCTTGGCGATCTTTCACAAAGCAAGTACACCTCTGACTCGAATCACTGTAATTTATACACAGCAAACTTGTGAAAACTCTATCTTTGGCTACTTTTGATTGGCTATTACAGCTCACCTAACTTATCTCCACTGAGTTTGCGCATTACAGAGGAACAGCGGGGGGGGGGGGGGGGGGGGCACACTAAATCCCACATTAGCATACATTAGCATTTTGATCTATGTAATTTTAATATGCTAATGACCCTCAATGAGCAAAAGATTACTATAGGTCAGTCTGGGGCTGTTTTTCTCCTTGTTTTTTACCTTTTATCGCTTATCTTCCTTGCTTCTGCTAGCTCAAGGCTACCTGTCTCTTTCAGCTAAAAGACTACACAAGCTACAGGCCTTACTATTTTCTTCAAGGTTTTCTTGTTTTTTTTTTCCCCCAGCTTTGGGACTACATTAGCGTGGCTTATAGTTGCCCAGAATTTCTAGAATTCTCAGTTACAGGGGCTTTTCAGTCATCTGGATGGACCCTCTTACCAACCAGTGTGTGATACAGTCATAGCCTATCGGATAGTTATTGATGGTTTTTGGATATCCTCGCAGATTATCTTGAGGGTCATCACGCGGCACTTGCAGGGCAAGCAGGCGATCAGGCCCAGTCAGCATGGGTTTATGAAAGGCAGGTCCTGCTTGACGAACCTGATCTCCTTCTATGACCAAGTGACGCGCTTGGTGGATGAGGGAAAGGCTGTGGATGTGGTTTACCTTGACCTCAGTAAGGCTTTTGACACAGTTCCCCACAACATTCTCCTCAAGAAACTGGCTGCTCGGGGCTTGGACTGGCGTACGCTTCGCTGGGTTAGAAACTGGCTGGATAGCCGGGCCCAGAGAGTTGTGGTGAATGGAGTCAAATCTGGTTGGAGGCCGGTCACTAGTGGTGTCCCCCAGGGCTCGGTACTGGGGCCGGTTCTCTTTAATGTCTTTATCGATGATCTGGATGAGGGCGTCCAGTGCACCCTCAGTAAGTTTGCAGATGACACCAAGCTAAGTGCATGTGTCGATCTGCTCGAGGGCAGGAAGGCTCTGCAGGAGGATCTGGATAGGCTGGACCGATGGGCTGAGGCCAACTGTATGAAGTTCAACAAGGCCAAGTGCCGGGTCCTGCACCTGGGGCGCAACAACCCCAAGCAGAGCTACAGGCTGGGAGATGAGTGGTTGGAAAGCTGCCTGGCCGAGAGGGACCTGGGAGTATTGGTTGATAGTCGGCTGAATATGAGCCAGCAGTGTGCCCAGGTGGCCAAGAAGGCCAACAGCATCCTGGCCTGTATAAGAAGCAGTGTGGCCAGCAGGGCTAGGGAAGTGATTGTGCCCCTGTACTCGGCTCTGGTGAGGCCGCACCTCGAGTGCTGTGTTCAGTTTTGGGCCCCTCGCTACAGGAAGGACATGGACGTGCTCGAGCGAGTCCAGAGAAGGGCGACCAAGCTGGTGAGGGGTCTGGAGAACAAGTCTTACGAGGAGCGGCTGAGGGAACTGGGCTTGTTCAGCCTGGAGAAGAGGAGGCTCAGGGGCGACCTCATCGCTCTCTACAGTTACCTGAAAATCTTCATCTTCCTGTTCCTCTGGTGGCCCAGCCTCGTCTTCTTCACAGAAGAAGGCAGGTGCTGATCTCTTTTCTCTGGTGACCAGTGATAGGACCTGAGGGAATGGAGTCAAGCTGCGACAGGGGAGGTTCAGGCTGGATATCAGGAAAAGGTTCTTCACCGAGAGGGTTGTCGCACACTGGAACAGGCTCCCCAGGGATATAGTCATGGCACCAAGCCTGTCGAAGTTTAAGAAGCATTTGGACTATGCTTTTAGTCATATGGTCTGAATTGTAATTTTTGGGTAGACCTGTGTGGAGCCAGGAGCTGGACTCGATCATCCTTGTGGGTCCCTTCCAACTCAGGATATTCTGTGATTCTATGATTCTTCCTGATGGTCTCCATGTTTACTTAATCTTAACTCCTGATGTAAAATCTTGATTCTGCCCATTCCTCGTAGGTGAGCTCCTCTGGGGCTGCTGCTCGGGATGGCCGTCTGAAGGTGGGAATGCGGATCCTGGAGGTGAATCATCAGAGTTTGCTGGGAATGACACATACAGAAGCAGTACAGATACTGCGAAGTGTGGGTGACACACTCTTGGTGCTGGTGTGTGATGGCTTTGATCCCAAGGCTGCAGCTGCCATTGAGGTAAAGAGTGAAGTGCAGGGTGCCCTTGTAGTGACCAGTACTGTAAGGATCCCACCTATTCTGCAAAGAAGATTGCTAGATTTTCCAGCCTTTTGCTGTAGATTTTTTTTTGAGTTCCCAGATTTCAAAGTTTGGTCTCCTGCTGTATGAACTGGAAGTGGTTGCTGGTTCATAAATCAGTAGTCTCCCAAGGCTGTATATCTTCTGCTGATTACAGAGTTGTTTCACTATATCACTGCACTGACTAAAAATGTAGTTTTCAAACTAATTGTATACGGTATATTTTATACCCATTTTTTCTTGTACTGACTGATGTTACTTTTAAAGTAAATTTCTGTCTGTCTATTGGAGATCACCTTTCCCCACAGGTAAACATCCATAGCAAGCCTGTGTCTTATCAAATTTTTGAGGCTTAGCAAGTAAGCTTTTTTTTAATCCTTCACTAGATTATGTGCTCAGTTCTTGGTAACCTTACCCCTTTCTGTGCCTGTTTCAATTCAGATTCTTCTTTCTTAGCCCTCAATTTCCTTGTGTAACTGACCATTGAAATAAGGTTTTAAGTTGTGAAACAGTTCTGACTTGCCTAGGAGCATCTTAGTACTCTACATCTGGTAGCCCAGGATGTAGAATTTTTTTGTATGGTATACTATGGGCTTTCACCATGTTTATTCCCTTTTTGCTTTGTAGATGTCTCCAGGAATTATTGCAAACCCTTTTGCTGCTGGTATTGGGCGGAAGAATAGCCTAGAAAGTATCTCGTCTATTGATCGTGATTTAAGCCCTGAAGAACTGGAGATCCTACAAAAGGTGAGTATTCTGGCTACAGCTGGGAGAATGATGTAGAGTGGAAAAAGTTTCCAAAAATCTCAAGCATCTCCCTCAGTGCGTGGAATCTGCAGTATAATGGATAATGGACTTCCTTTTTATGGGATCAGCAGTTCCCAGCACTTTTATCAGGAATGCACTAGGACTTGACTCTGAAATCTTCATGAGGCTGCAGGTGCTCCATGTGAGGAGAGAGCACTGGGTGAAGTGGCTCTAATTTTGGTCTCTCCTAGGAGATGGAAATGGTGAGAGAAGCAGCTCAGTGGGAGAGAGAAGAAATGGAGAAAGTGGTGAGAGACTTTTCATGTAGTGGAATCTGTTCTTGACAGCAGTTCTGCTAAGTCTGTGAGCCCTAAGGAAAATGCCACAGATTACCTCTACCTAAATGTGATTGATGTGGGGAACTTTGGGCCGTCTCTCTCCATAGCGCACCTCTCAGTTACTGTAGTTGCTTTTTGGCTTTGCCATACCTTCCTATGTATTTCTTTGATGGTACTTACTGTTATTCGTGGAGTTTGTCTTTGTTACCGGCAGGTACTTTCTGACCAAGGTTTTCTCAAAGCTGCAACTTTGAGGAAAATGGCCTGTTATCTTGGAAGTCCCACTTTAATCAGTTCTGTGTATACAGCACTCCATGATCTGACAGAGCTTTTATGAACAAAGATGAAAACACACAGCTCAAAGTTGCACTGAGCTTGAAGAATTGACCCTGTTAATCAATCAGAAGTTTGTGCTCCTCAGTTTACATGGCCATTTTTCTGATTGGTCATGAGAATTTTGTGTTTCTACCCATTATTTCAGCCTTTCACAGAAATAGGTTAGTAGAGACAAGCCCCTCAAGTACTTAGATTTTCTAGTTATCCTTAAAACTGTAATTTATTCAGTCAGATCCTTTTGGAAAATTAAATTCTTCAGTACTGTCAGTTGTAAATCTGTTCTCCTGGCAGATAATGTGTGTACGTGTTGCAGGCATTTTTTCAGGTTTCCAATTTAGATCTACTTTAATATTTCTGTAGGTTCTATCTGTAGTTGTAATTCCTCAGCTGGATGGGCTTCACTAAACCTGTTTTTTTTTGTGTGGTTTTTGTTTTTACATTTGCTGTACCCCAAGAGTGCAGTTTTGTTGGCAGTTCTGGATGGAGATTATCTTTCTAGTTCAGTTAACACTTGAGATTTTATTTTTTTATTTTTTGGAAAAAACAATAATGGGCACAGGCTGTAATAGTACGGAACAATGAACAAGAAAACAGCCTTATGACCTTTCAGTCATGCAGTGTCTAATCATTAAACATATGTATTTTATATTTGTATAATCCTACCCTGTCTTCTGGTCCATGACTGGTATGGGCTATGCAGGAATATGACTATATGAAAGACTGGAGTAGAGAGACAAAAGGGGTTCAGCATGTTACAGATTCCCTTTTGAAACTTTTTTCATCTTTGATGGCATAAAGGTTGGTTAGATTGACATCACCATGTGCAAGAGTTGGACAAGGGTTGTCTGTCTTAAGGATCTGCAAAGTGTTCTGATGGTGTTTGAGACCTATACATATAGGGGAAGTTTTCCAGTGGACCATACAGAATTATAGAGTAATTCAGGCAGAAAGGGACCTCTATAGGTCTTTCGGTTCAGCTCTCTGCTCAGAGCAGAGCCAGCTTATCTAAGATTTATTTTTTTCTTATGAAATTCTCCTTCCTTGCCTAGGAAGGAAAGTAGAGTGGTATGTTGTGATTTCAGAAAACCTATTTTTGTAGTGTTACTGTTTCAGCAAAAAATATTCCTACCAGTTTTAAATTGGTAGCATATGGATCTGAAAGCTCTCTAATAGTCTTCAGATGTTAGAAGTCATTACCCACATTTCTAAAACCTCTGGATAAACCAAGAGCCAGTCCTGCTTCAAAACCATGTGGCTCTGTCTAAGCAGGTTGCATTAGTTCAGTCTTAGGTAGGTAAAGGCTTTTCCAAAATTTATGCTGAGATTACTTAAAAATACACCCAGAAACTGTCAAGACAAACAAACAAACAAATAACCACCAAAAGACAGAAAAGCTTTTATGATTGAGTGGATAGCCTTGGCAGTCTCTCATTTTAAAAAGTGCTGATGGTATTATGATTGCTTTTTATGAAAAATTTGAACTTGAAAGATTACAGTCAGTTTGAATATCCAGTATCACAGATAATACTTGTCCAAAATATATAACCAGCTCTAGTGTAGACTTTAGCATAAGTATCCCTAAATACCCCAGTGGGTCCTGTGATCCACCAGAGCATTATTGTCTTCTCATGTCTCTCATTATTGTCTGGAGATTGGAGGTGTGATGTGGGGCATTGATTATTTGCTAGTGGTAATGCACAGAGGTTTTCGAAGAGGCGAGCTAGGTGCATATCAGAATTTTCAGGTGGCTCCCTCTGCATTTCTCAGATGTATTTCCAGCCTTGGGATTTCTGGACCATCTGGGTGCTACTGTTTGGGAACAGTCGAGAGGGTTGGAATACACAATAGAATGGACAAATTCTGCTCCTTTTGTCCGCAGCCCTCACTCTGCAGCATAGCTTCTGGGGGAAAAGTCACAAAATGCACAGATACCATTCTTCTATTATGACAAATAACGCATATTATTACCTTCTTCTTGCAACTTTGAGGCAAGGCTGTAGTAGGGTGTATGAGATTAGTCACTGGTGACTCTTTCATGATATTCCTGTGCTGTGTTAACCAGCTGGTTTTAAGCCCTGCCTACAATTTCTGTCTTTCTATAGCCTTTTGGCTGTGATGCTATTAACAAGCACGTGATTTTTTTTAGGTCTTTTTCCTTGGTGGAAAGGAAAGGCCTGTGCTCTTTAGATTTGTTTTTCCATTCCTTCCAAGCTTCCCCAATCTATGCTCTGTCAAGATGTCTCTTCTAGCAATAAGCAGTCTTCTCCTGTTCCTCAGTGATGGTGCGGTTTGTGCTGTGTGGGCAGCTTTAGCTCCCCTTCCTTTTCCCCAGGATTGGCCCTGCTGAGGATCTTAGAGACATCTGCCCTCTTCCCCTCCTCTGGTGACACCCTGGCTTGTATTGTGTGAGGTGTCTGTTCCCATCCGTTTTGCTGGCAATAACCCAGCTCATGCAGAATGCCAGCTTCTCTTTCCCTGGGCCCAACTCACCTGCGGATTTCTGCTCGTCCCATCCTGGTGCCAGCCCTGTTCTGTTCATGCCTCTCTGTTTTCCCCTCAAATTATTGCCCAGCATGATGCTGACCTCTTTCCCTCTCTCTTTGCCTGCACTGCTTGGATGCTGCTCTGACTCTGTCCTGTCTCATGGAAGGAGTGGATGCGTAGGGAGCGGGAGGCAGCCACACAGCAACTTGAGGAGGAGGCGGCGGAGGTGAGGAGCATGGTGGGAGGGTTGGAGAGTCACAGAAAAATGCCACAACTGGATTTAAAGGCTAGAAAAATATCTAAAAGTAGAAGCACTCATTCCCCTCAATTTGTGTTCTCCCCTCACCCCTAACCCCCCAAAAGACTTGACTTCAGGATATAAGAGAAGATACCAGGAACGAAGAAGTCTTTAATGTGATAGAGAAAGTAATGCTGAAAAACAGTGGCTAAAATTTGAAAGCCAGACAAATTCAACTGGAAAGTAAACAAAAGTATACAATGAGTTTGAGTTAAGGTAGAGAAAAGATACCACTTTCTCAAATACCTCCATCTCCAGACTGAAAGTCTTTCTGGATGCTATTAAAAAAAAAAAAAAGGTGTGTATATAATATGCTTTTCTCCTCCTGTAAGGGAATGGATGTGTGCACACTGGGAAAGGAGAAATGGTGAGGATCTGTGCACCAGTGAATGACCAAAGGCCCATTGTGGCATGATTTCTGCAGTTTTTCTCAAGGCCAGCATCTATCATGTTTCCCTATGGTTGTGTTTGGAACACTTCCAGGTTCACTTCCAAGCATGGGAACTTCCTGCATAGTTTGGAAATAAGGCCTTGGTTATCACTAGGGGTGATTTCCTTTCAATTGCTCTCTATAGTTGATTTAGTTGACTTTTGGCCTGATCTCTTCCTGGTGTTTGTGTTGTTTTTGTTTGTTTGTTTGTTTTTGCTCCCCCCTTTGGCCCTCTCCAGAATATCACGAGTGAACCTTTGAGACTGGACTATCGGACCCTGGCTGCTTTGCCCAGCAGTGGCTTACAGAGAGTCAATCGCACTGTAAGTGAGGGGCTGTTGAGTTGTGGGTCCCTGCATGGGAGAAGCTGTGATCATCCCCTTACCTGCCCTCACCTTGCGCACTGGTGTGAGAGATGATGGTACTCTCAGCAGAACTGTAGTAGACTTCCAACACTGAAACAGGAGGGAGCTGTAACAGAAAGATTAGAATGAGCAAAAGAGGAGAGAGAGCAGAGAGACGAGTTGCTTTCCATTTTGGAAAGGGAAGCGGCCTCTGTAGTTGGTGAGACAAAGAAGAAGGTGTCTCAAACAAGGCAGAAAGAACAGCTCAACAGGAGAAAAGAATATGTGTGAATGGGAGTGTGTGGGGAGTTGTCATAGAAGGAGGCAAGCACTGAAAGCTGCAGAATAGGGAGGGGAAGATTATGCTGGACACGGAGGACAACAGTATTGTGTGCAGAGAAAAAAAGGGATGCAGAACGCTGATAGCAAATGTATTAAAGCAAAGTCAAGACCCATCTAGAGCTGCAAAAGGCAAAGTAGAAGTGATTGCATTATCACAGCCGTGGATACTTCCACCTCTCTGCATTTCAGTCCCTGTGGCAACTCAGCAAAGAGAAAATTCAGATTTCACAGATTTCACAAATTACTGTCATCCATCTTTCCTGTGTTGTTCAAAGTCTCAACTCACCTCTCCATCTCTGTTTCCTTTGATCTTGTTTTGTCCTCCCTGTATCATACCTATTCTACTGTGTTTCTGCGTACTCCTTCAGAGACACATCCTCATTCTTAACCTCTATTCCTTTCCTGCTGTTGCAGCAAGACCACCCCATTGCTGATATCATCAGAGACTAAGTATCTCTTGTCTTTCCACTGCCACCAGACCTGATGTTTTCTGTGTTCCCATTCCACTGTTTCAGGATCATCTCTTTTACATTTACATGTCTCCATTTCATTCCATCCAGACAGGTTTTCTCTCCTGTTCGTCTGTCCTCTCGTTGATTTCAGGCCATCTTGCTTTTCTACTTTCACACTGATTAGAGATCTTCTTTGCCACCAGCTTTGACTCATATTGTTCCACACCATGCTCCCCAGCTTTGAGTTTTCTCTCTTGGCTGTTCACACAGAAAACTTTTATCAGGAAAAGGTTTAAAGTATTTGTAGCATCTCTTAATGTAACTTAGTAGCTGGAAGCATGGAGATAGCCAGCGCCATGCAAGCAGCTGCCTCCTGCTGAACAGCCCGTGTCTTCCAGAGCAGAGCAGCATTTGGGAGCTTGTGCCTTAGCGGTCTTTGTCAGCCCAAGAATGCTGGGCACTGGAATGTGCAGCCGGACACATTGGAATGCCAGGGTGTAAGGGCAGCATCTATAAATGTCCCATCTCAGGGGAAGGGCCAATTAGTGCCTATGTTTATCTTCTTCCAGCTGTCTTTTGCACAGCCTTGTCTTTGCTTTGTTTGAAAAAAATATATCTGCTCAGACTGTGAGATATGGGCTTCAAGGCCAGCAAGGTTCTGGCTTTCCTTCAGTAACTGCACCTAGCCTATTTGATGACTGACTGGAAGATTCAAGCATGGATCAGTCCAGCCAGCAGAAATCCCTGCAGTTCAGTTATCAGGTTGTCTATCTGCAGATAGCCTGCTTGGATTAAGAGGGCTAATACTATTGCCCTATTCCCATGGTATGTTTCTTTTTCTTCCTATACTTAGCCCAACTCTGTCACCAAGTACTATTTCCTAAACAGCGTCTTACATATCTTCTGTTGCTGTGTAATGCCCTGCAAGGGAGTGCAGGGCCTGCTGTTCTTCACACTGTTGAGCAGGAGTAGGTGCAGACCTCTGCCATATCTTTGCTGTAGTTTGCAGGTGGAATTTCTCATGGGGATGCCCCATGAGAACTGTTCCTAAAGAAAGGGCAGATGGTTGTCCATCTTGGATTAGTCCGTATTGCTGTCATTTTGTGACTAAGAGTTACAAAGGCTTACTGTGCTGAATGCCTGTTGTGTTTGTATGGCTTTAAAATCCCAACTACAAATGTTCAGTTGAAAGCTGCATAAGAATATTCTTCTCGGTGATGCCCTCTGGCCATGCCAGCTTCTCAGTAACTCTGTGTCTTGCAGAGCACCCAGTGCACTAGAAATTCAGGATAATACCATCACATTAATAAAGGAGCTGTTGTAGTCTCTCATTTTTCTGCATATTACAGGCATGAAAACTATACCCATGAAAGATTGTGTCTAGCCACAACAAAATATTTAAACTCTTATTTTGCTTTCTGGACTAAAAGAAATGGAGAAGACTTTACATCTGTCAGTAACAGGTCACCATTGTTATTTAATTAATAATCTGTACTATCTAGTCTGAATCTCTTCAGTTTCTAGTCATTGACTCTTTCTCTGTAGCAGTGAGATTTCAGGTTAGGGCAAAGTGATAGATCAGAACTGCAAATGCATTTTCCATGGAGGATGCATGGTAAAACATTACTGTCCTCTCTGCTGGACTGTGGAGTGACAGGGGCAACGCTGGGAAAAGCACACTGCATTGCCAAAATCTTTGCTTACCCAAAACAGAAATTGTTACGTGTTTGATAAAAATAGTCCACTATGGAGAGGAGGGAGCAGGGCATCCTGCACTAGAATACAATGCTGCAGCAGTAGTGCTGGAGATTAAAGGAGGAATGTGTGAAGCTCAGTTCCAGTCATGTCTGTGAACAAAACAGGGCTTTAAGGTCTAACAGACCTCATGCAGTCTTGGTGAGATGACCACCTCCACAGTGCCATAAAAGTGTCATTTATCTTTTTTCCCTTTGTGTGAGCAAGGTAGGCCTTGGTGATTGTGGGATTCACCTGGAATACACGTTGGTCAGTATTTGTACTCTCCTGTTTGGCAAGGGAAAGTGGCAGTAGTGCCAGAGTGGTCTGTCTGTAGGACCAGGAAACCCACCTTGCAGTGGTGGATTGCTAGTAGTGTTTTCATTACTGCATCCACAAGCAAACAAAAAAACAATGTTCCTGAAAATGCTTTTTGCCTGGTGTAACTTTGTGTGTACTACAGCTCTGCTAGTGTAGATTATGGCACTTTGGGAAAATAAGGTTGGATTTTTGGTTGGGGGTGTGTGATTTTTTTGATAGCAGTCTTACATTGGAAAGTGACATAGCTACAATAACAGTATTTCTAAGGGTAGCACAGGCTTCATTGTCTGAAGAAATGTGATATGAACCAGGGCTCTGCCATCTACTGCATTAGGTTGGGTTGGGATTGAGGGGCTGGGGGAGGGCCTCAGAAATTCCTGAGCCTCTCAGCTGCCATTGTAGTCACCAGCCCACCCAGCCCTTGAGAGCTATTTTTGTGACTGCTGCCATGACACAGGAACTGGAGAATGTGCTCTAAGCAGAAGGGGTCTTTCTGCTCCACAGCAGGCAGTTGGACAGAAGGAGTTTGGAACATTGTTCTGTGATTATCTCTGCTTCCCTGAAGAAGGCTTTGGCTGGGGTAACAAGCACTCTTTTATAGTATTAGAAGAGGAAAGGTCAGTGCTTCATCTTGGATGGGTACAGTTGATCCTAGGCAGAACTGGAACTCTGTTTCAGTTCTGCCTTCAATAAGAGTGCTGAAAGAGATCAGTGCTCTGTTAGCTATTATTTAGCTCTCTGGTACTAGCAGTTGATATGCATGTTGATGAAATGGGACCATAGAAGAATGATTGTGCATGCAGATATGATGGATCTGCATGGGGTGAGCAATATGGAGTTATTGTGTGACTGTATGGAAGTGCACTGGAGCAAGATGTGAGATGTTATTCTGTAAGATAGTGCTGGAGCTACTTGAAAGTGTGCTGGGGTGAGACAGGTGATGTTTGGCTATGTAATGGTGGAGCTGAGAATGTGCTGTGGTGAGGTGGAAGACTGTGCTTGTGCAGGTTTTGGTGGTCACTTTAGCTAAGGAGCAGCAGTGTTGAGCTGCTGAAATGCAAGCTGGAATATGTATGAGAGCTGGAAAAATGCAGGGAGTATGCATGTGCCTGTTGATTACTTGGTGTATGTATTGCATACTGTGAGAACAAGTCCTTTTCTGGAAAATGTATTAAGGATCACAAGATCGGTGATAGAGTAGAAGAAAGGGAGGGGATGGTAGTATGGGAAGTAGTACTGAAGTTCTTCTCTTCCCTATCCTTCAGCGTCAGCAGGTGCTCTCTATTTTCTGCCTCCTCTCCTTTACTCTGTTCTCTTCCTGTCTTTCTGATCATTTTGTTTCCTCGCAGCTTATTCAGTATAATAGGGCCAGCTCCAGAATGGAGGGTGACTGCGCTATGCTGTCTCCGCCAGTGGCCCAGGATAGCCGGGACTCCTCCCCAGAAACAGCTGCAGGCCTGATCAACAGACGTGTGCCTGGCCTTCCCCAGGACCCTGCATCACCCAACCAGTGTGCAAGTGGGGCAGAAAAGCCCCAGCTAGACAAGCAGGATCCCACGGGTTGTCCCCTGTCCCAGGACCAGATGCCAAAGACGCCAGAGCAAGAGTGTATGATCGACTCTCAGCCAATCCTCTTCAGTGAGAACCCCTTTGTGGTGGCTAACCGAAAGGGGAAAGCAGCAGGCAAGGCTTGTCTGGGGGGCCCACCCCTGGGCTATGGCAGGGAGGGAGTGCTGAAGACCAACCTTTACTTCAAGGCAAGCAGTCCCATGGCATGCTGTGTGTGGCATGCAATCACACAGTTAAAGCCACCTGCCTCCTACTAAACCACTGCGCATGCCCTGGGCCCCAGATGCCAGGCAGCACGAGGCCTGTGCAGGGGCTGGTCCCATCTAACATACGTGCTTCTGTGTGCAGTGGCAGTCATTCACTGACAGTCAGTGAATTGTCCTCCAGCCACTAATGAACCCCAGTTATTGCCAAGTATGCATGCTGCTAAGCCCCTCTTTGTGAGGAGGCAGTGATGTAAGGACTGGGGAGGACCTTCTCTTCCCCCCTCCCTCCCCAACTCCACCAGTGTCTCTGTGGGCAGGCAAAAATCAGGAGCAGTAGTGTTCCTTGTCTACAGTAGTTGTGAGAGCAGGAATTTGGCAGGGCTTGTAGAAGAAGGATAATGGTGTCACACGTTTGTATCTGGGCCTGAACAAACACAGACATTTTTAGACCCCTGAAAGCTAAGAGGCAGTGCAGCTGACATAGTTAATCTACAGCCCAGGAGCATGCTGTTCCTTGAAGTGACATGTTTCGATATATCTAGGCTTTCAGTCTTCAAGGGAGAGCTTTGCTTTTCACTGTGGAAAATCTGTTTGTATTTAGCTTCTTTATTGCTGCACAGCAAACGAATAGCTGAGCAAGGAGGACTAGGCCCAAAAACTTGCGTGCTCCAGATTAGCACCACACCCACTTCCCTTCTTCCTTTCTGAGCCTTTTGGGAGATCCAAAGAGCAAGAGAAGCAAAATAACACTAGGCAAACACCATACCGCACCCAATACACGCACACACACACACACACAGAAGGAAACAAAACAAAACAACACCTAGCTATAGTTTCCTTAGATGTTTATAGCCTAGTTCCTTGGTGACAATTTGTTTTTCACGTATGTGTAGGCATTTTAAGAATAGGACAAGGCATGCAGTGGAATCTCTGTAACCTCTCAGTATATTCAAAGTCTGTGGTATGGACATAATAGAAATATATCCACCTTCAGAGTTAATGATTCAAAAAAGTAGGGGTTACAAAGCACTGGCCCTTTTTGAAGGCAGGTTTTATGCCAGATCAGCTATCATCAGTCTGGAGGTGGGTGTCACAGTTAGCTTGAGCTAATCTAATTCCACATTGCTGCTGAAAGGGATTGATTCCCCTTGTCTGTATGTTCTCCTCCTGTGTGCTGACACCAGAATTGTGTGTCAGCTGCGTTAGGGAGTTTAAGTATTTTCTTTTCAGAATTAGTTTTTTGTAGAACAGCTCCCTCCTTGATGGATTGGTAGGCTGTGTGTTGTCGCACAAGGGAAGGGTTGGACAGAGGTACTAAGAAGCAGGGTGAGTGAGAGTGTAGCAGTGGCGTGGAAGTAGATGTGTTGAGACTGCCACATCTCTGTCACTAGAGTGCTAAGAAGAATCAGATGTTTTCTGTTCTTCAATATAGACCTCAGATTACATCTCCTGGCTTGGTCAGTAGAAATACAGTTGCCCAAGGCTGACCTGAATCCAGTTAACAGGATTCACTAGTACATGAGTATGCTATTAATTGCAAAAGCCTAAATTTACTTAAACAATTGTCTAAATCCCAAATACCTTGTTTCCATCTTTAGGCATCTAAAATACTTTTCAAATCATGCTCCTTATTCATGTGCACAGTATGGTAATTATCGGGGGCTCTGCTGTCTTGTTGCAGCTGTTGGGGCTGGCTGTAGGCTGGCTCTCAGCCAGAGCATTGCTGGCCATAGGCTCCTGCAGAGGGGGTGAGAGCCCTGTCTTTCCTATGCTCGTCTGTTCATAAAGGGTCTACAGTGGATGTGGCTGGGGATGAATCTTGTCTCCTTTCAGTTGGGAGTGGCTTTTGTTGCTTGGTGTCTGTACAACACAATGTCTGTCTAAACTGTGGTCCAGCCTGTTGAGGGCTAACAGGAAGTTAGGGGGAGAAGATTCCAGGAATGTCTTACAAGGCAGAAGGCTTCAACCTAATTCAGTTGGCCTTGCAAGGCATTTTGATGTGATCTGAGTTCTAATGTTCAATGTAATTCCCTTGCTATTTCTAGTACTTTTTGCAAGTTTCTGCCACGTAACAACTGTCATTGGACCAATGCTAACTCTAGTTTCTTGCGGTGAAGTGGCCAGTAGCTGGCATCAGGCTGGATATCAGTGTTCTCCCTTGCCTCCTGGTGTCACTGCAAAGGGAGATACGTGGACATTGCTGCTGTACGGTAACTATGTTTGTCTTCTCTCTTGCAGGCTCCTGCGAGCGAGTCTGGGACAGGAATTTCCCGGAGGGAAACCCCCTATTCTCCTAGTAACCAGCAGGTGAGACTGCACCCAGGACTGGCAATGTGGGGAAGGGCAGGCTGGCATGTGTCCAGGAAAAGACAGCACCAGGGCAGAAAGGCAGAAGAAGCCAAGGTTAATTTCTGTATTTCAGAGTGATACCTTTGTGGTGGTGAAATATCCACCACAGGAGGCATCTAGAGAGCTAGGGAAAGAGCTCTGCTTTTTCAAAATATCTCAGAGACGTAAGAATATAATTAGCTAGTCATAAACTCAGTGGAGAGTTATTGCTCTGAGGGTTAATTTAATTCTTAGGGTAATGAGCCGGGGGAGTACCTAGAGTGACTACAAAATGATAGTTGTCTTATCTTTTTTGAGAATGGCCTCACCAATGCTTTACATGAGACTGTATTAAATTATGTCAATTGGTACTTTAGAAGAAATGGAGAAGTCAGGATTTGGAGAATCATCTCATGTCTGTAAACCATCGCTACCTGGTCTCCCAGACTTATCCCTAGTTTTGTCTGTGACTCTGCTGGCAACCCACATTATCTCTTCAGAAGAAAATCAAATCTGCAGCAGACAGTTATAGGTTAGCCTACGTTTAGGGAATGATTTTCTAAAACACTTTGGTTAGAGGCTAGTTTTCAATCTGAAATGTGGGGTGTTTTTTTTTTTGTCTTAATTTCATGCAACTTTTGATGTTTGACAGCATTATTTATCCTTGCAAACTCTTCTTACCCATATCAGCTATGATCTTTTCTTTTAAATCTTTCAAAGTCTTTGATTTCACTTTTCATCCTGTGGCAGTAGGTTTCGCAAGTTAAGCCTTTTGAAATGAGACCACTCTTTTTGAAAGTGGATTTTGAAATTTTCCCTTTACAGGCATTACGTGTAATTGTATTTTGTAATAAGAGGTTGTGGTGGTTTTACTCAGCTGGGCAGCTGAGCTCCACCACAACTGCTCTCTCACTCACCTTTCTCAAAGGGAAAGGGGGAGAAAATACAGTAGAAAGGTCTCAAGGGCTGAGATAAGGACAGGGAGATCACTCAACAGTTATCGTCACAGGCAAAACAGTCAGCATAGAGACATTAATGAAATGTATTACCTATTACTAACAAGCTAGAGCAGTGAGAAACAAACAAACAAAACTACAAACACCTTCCCCCATCCACCCTCTTTTACATCATCCCCCTGAGTGGCACAGGGGAATGGGGAATCGGGGACTGTGGTCAGTCCATAACACTTAGTCTCTGACGCTCCTTCACAGTCACTCTCTTCCCCTGCTCCAGCATGGGGTTCCTCCCACGGGATGCTGTCCTTCCTGAACTGATCCTGCATGGGCTTCCCACAGGCAGCAGCTCTTCAAGAACTGCTCTGATATGGGTCTGCACCATGGGCTCCATCCAGCAGGAGCAAAATACTCCAACATGGGTCCCCCATGGGCAACATCTCCCCCCAGATCACCTCCTCCTGCGTGGACTCCTCTCCACAGGCTGCAACTCCAGCCCAGGGCCTGTTCCGGCAGGGGATCGCCACAGGCCACAGCCTCCTCCAGGCCACATCCACCTGCTCCACCGGGGGCTCCTCCACGGGCTGCAGCATGGAGATCTGCTCCGTGTGGGACCCATGGGCTGCAGGGGGACAGCCTGCTCCACCAGGGGCCTCTCCTCGGGCCGCAGGAGAACTGCTGCTGCATGCCTGGAGCACCTCCTGCCCTCCTGCTGCACTGACCGTGGTGTCTGCAGGGTTGGTTCTTACTCCTGCTGTTGTGCAGCAGTTTTTTCTGTTTCTTAAGTCTACTCTCACGGAGGCGCAAACAGCATTGCTTACTGACTTGGCTCTGGCTAGCAGCAGGTCCCTTTGCAGCTGGCTGAAATTGGCCCTTGTCTAACACGGAGCAGCTTCCGGATTCTTCTCGCAGAGGTCACTCCTGCAGCCCCCGCATACCAAAATCTTACCACGTAAATCCAATACAGAGCTGTAATGAGTTGAAAATGGTACTGTGTACTCTGTTCTTACTCCTTTTGCATCTGTTGCATTCCTTTTGGAGTATGACTGCATTCCTACTATTCAGACCCAGCAGCTAACAGATCTTTGGCTTAGTCATATCAGCAACCTGAGCTTGACAAAAGCTATCTACTTTTTTGCTTTGTTAATTTTTAGCCCGCTCAATGAGGTGAATCACATCATCTTGGGGTGAGGTGACCATTAACACTGACAAAGGAGAAGGGTCAGGACCACATGGCTAGGGGTAGCAAATACAACTGTGGAGCTGTAGTGAGCAATAGCTCACTCCATCTTCTGTTGCCTCCGTAGCCTATCTTGCATCTTCCTTGATTCTTAGATCCTTTGATATCAAGTGAGCACCAGATACACAGTAAGATTGGAAAAAGATACTATTCGTTAAAGTAATGGTATTTCAATGCATTCTGTTTCAGCTCCATATGTTTGTTTATTTGCTTTTTTGACAGCAGATCCTCAGAGGTGTATTTTGGGCAGTTTACCTGCCAGTTTTCTTTGAGATTAAGGTCTTTTTATCAAGAAGTATTCTTGGGGTGAAGATGATACTCCTCATTCGGAAAGAAATCTAGATATTGCCAGCAATGTGCACTTGCAGCCCAGAAAGCCAACCATATCCTGGGCTACATCAAAAGAAGCATGACCAGCAGGTTGAGGGAGGTGATTCTCCCCCTCTACTCTGCTCTTGTGAGACCCCATATGGAGTACTGTGTTCAGCTCTGGGACCCCCAGCACAAGAAGGACATGGACATACTGGAACGAGTCCAGAGATGATCAGAGGACTTAGAGCACTTCTCATATGAAGAAAGGCTGAGAGAGCTGGGGATGTTCAGCCTGGAGAAGAGAAGGCTCCGGGGACACCTCCTTGCAGCCTTTCAAAACTTAAAGGGGGTCTTAATAAAAAGATGGAGAAGGACTCTTTGCTTGGGTAGATAATGATAGGACAAGGGGGAACGATCTTAAACTAAAAGAGGATAGATTTAGACTAGACATTAGGAGGAAAATCTTCACTGTAAGGTAGTGAGGCACGGGAACAGGTTGCCTGGAGAAGTTCATCCCTGGAGGTGTTGAAGGCCAGGCTGGATGGGGCCTTGGCCAACCTGATCACCTGAGTGGGTGACTTCCCTGCCTACGGCAGGGGGCTTGGAGTTAGATGATCCTTAAGGTCCCTTCCAACCCAAACCATTCTATGATTCTGTGATATTAATTTACTCTGAATTTAAAGAACATCCGCTCTCAGTTAAAAAACAAGCACAGGTCTCAAAGGGTGGCCCTGTATCTGCTCACAGAGTGATTTAGGGTGGAAGGAACCTCTGGACTAAGACTCTGCTTGGAATAGACCCGATTAGATCAGGTTACTGAGGTCCATGTCCACTCAAATTCTGAACACCTTCAGAGACGGACAGTCCACATCTTTCTAGACACCATCTCCAAAGTTTCAATGTTTGAGTACCGTCACTGTGAGTTTGTTGTTTTGGGTGGCTTTTTCTTGGTTTGGTTTGGTTTGGGTTTTTTTGAATTAAATTAGCATTTGGCTAGAATGTCCCTAGTTCCAACATGTCATGGGCAGCTTTTGTGATACCCCTGATGCTTTTTGTTACTGACTCAGGTTCTTGAAGATGTTTTGGTGTCACAGTTAGTGAAGCATTAGTCTTGCTAGTGGTACTCTCCACCTGTGTTATGTACATGAGCCTTCTGTCACAATTACATGATTTAATACTTTTTGAATCAAAGCCTTGTACAGCAGTCTCCTGCATGTCAGGTAAGATTATATCTGGTAGATTTAGTTCTCTTTGGACAGTGAATGTTACACAAAATGGAACAGGTCCCCTGGATGATACTGAAGGACATAAGGCAATTACTAGCCTTGTGGCTTGCACGTTTTCTGGGATTTCAGGAGACTGACCTTCAGGTTGTTGCTCCAAAGTAGAAATTCCAAGAAATGGCATCGCTAATTGTTTGTCTCCATCTATTTTTAATGTAAATTCATTGTTTTTGACATCTTGTAGTCAAACCAGAATTTACAGGCTTATTTCAGAGCTCAGAGAATTATTCGGAGAAGTCAAGTCCTTTGTCCAGAGGCTGGCGTCGTGATGGTATCGCCTGGCCTTGAGTTCTGCCAGCTTCTCATGGGGAGCAAGCAAGGTGGGGGAAGGAAGGATCTGTTTGTGGTGGGGTTGGATGTATGTACAGGGGACAGCAGTGGGGCTTCCTCCACAGCAGGCAGCAAGGACCTGCGGGGGGCACTGACATCTCTGGGTAACTGCAGTCTCTGTGCTGGGAAAGGTACTTGTCTCAGCCTCTCATGCAGGAACCCTGGTATCTTCATTTTCTCTCCATTTTCTCCCCTGGCGATCCTCTGGCGTTACCTCTCTCCAGACACCTGCAGCCACTCGGCCTGCTCACCTGTCAGGCAGGGAGACCCGCTTTGTAAGTGCCTGTTGGTGTGCAGTGTGTGCTGCTGCTCTGTGCTGCTCTCACCCGGCACCGCTGCTCGTCTCATCTTCCGCCAGCTCTGTGCTCCCCAGCTCTTGGTCTTGGTGTGCACCGCGGGCTCAATGCAGAGAGCAGTGCCCAGAGCAGCCAGCCAAGGCATGAGAGGCTTTTTCCACTAGATACTGATGATATGGCATCTGGGAATGCTTTCTGGCAGAGAAGCTGTGGTGCTGATGGCTTTGCTCGAGTGCAGTAGCAAGTGCAGAGTGCCGGGGATGTAAACAAGGGCCAGGATCAGCTGAGCTGGAGCAGAAGAGGAGAGGGTGGGGGTCAATGCATGGAGATGCACAGAGAGCTGTGAGTGCCTTCTCACATCACAGAGGAACTAGGAGCAGTTCCTCTTGTGGGAGGGCTCTGGACATGGGCTCCCCACCTGAGGAAGGCATTTCAGGGGTTGATACAGGACTTAAGATTTTTTTCTGGTATGGGGAGAGGGGTGTGGGTAACGAGTTTTATATCTTTTTTTTTTGTATGGAGCAGGGTTAGCTAAAGGGTTCTGGCTTGGTCTTCACATTTACACCTTTATTTCTGTTTTCAGGCTTCCATTAATTTCATTGCATCACAGGATGATAGTAAATCAGTAAGTACATCTGTTACGAGACTTTGTTGTAATGTCCCTATGCGTTCTGCAGTGCGTAGAGCTTACCTGTTCCTTCTGTGTGTGCTTACTTTCAGCCGTGTAAGTTTCAATGTTGCCTCATGTACTCTCCTTCAGTCCTCCGTTATACGTCAAGTTTATACAAATGCACTTAAATATTCGTAATTTGATAACTTGATGCAAATGTTCTTGCAGTTTTTATTCCTGTTTATACTTGCAGCTTTCACTCGTGTTTTTTGCTGGCTTATTCAAGTTCTGCTCCTAATCTCTTCAGTATGTGATGTTTTGTTCACTTCCACACAACAACCAGCAGTGATGGCATCTAGGTCAAATCTCAGACTTTTATGTCCACTCTTTGCTCCTATCTGTGTCTGCATTTCTAATTGGAGGCCTGGCTGGTTCTCTGTTCATTTGCGCCTCCGGCTTTTGCCAGTACTCATTTATCACTGATGTTTCCCAACTGCATCTCCCATTCATGATGCATACATTCTCCCAGCTCCGACATACTTGTGCCGTACCCCTCTGACCATTGTAGCTGCCACTTTTATGGCAGATTCTTCCTTGTGACCTGGGCTTTCTCTTTGTTGTTCCTGTTATCACCTTGACTTGTCTGAATCTCTTTGCCTGTACAAAGTACTTGTACCAGAGGCATTGCTTGGTGTTTGGTGTTTGCTTCAGTAGCTCAATTGAATTGAACTACTTGAATTGAGTAGAATTGAGCTCAGGTGCATGGATTTGTCTTATTCACTTGCATGCCAGAGACACATTGCTCCCCAAACTTCTCACCTCTCTTCTCTCTCTCTATTCCTCTGCTTTTTCCCCTACTATGTGATATTGACACAAGCAGACCAAACCAGGTGTCATTCAGCCTCTGTCTCGAGTGCGTCAAAATGCTGCCTCACATAATTCGGAGGACAGGGACAGCCCCAATCCCTTCCAGCAACCTGAGCCGTGCTCCAGTATCCAGAACTCTGTAAGTGGCCTGCAGTTCTTTCTTACTAAGCTTGTCCTAGGCTGCTCTAGTGCCACTTTTTCTGATGGGTAGGCTGAACACAGCCTCCCAGTGGTGTCTGTGTAGTTTAAAGATCATGTGCCTTAGCTAAAGCTGGTTTTGAATTTGCATCAGACTGGATGCCCTGATTAAGAACCCGTACTCTACAAGTAGAGTAATAGTCAATGTGTCCTGTTCAGTTTTCTAACATGAAAGAGCCTCACCAGCCTGCCTTGTGTCTTCACTTATCCATTCAAAAATCTTGCATTGTTGAAACTGAATTGTGGCTGAAATCCTCACAGCAGTTAGTTTTAAATCCTTATTTATGAACTGTTGCATTCTGTTGAGGCATAAATCATTCAGAACCCTTTTCTGTCAATGTCTTGCATCTTGGAGCAAAAGCCAATGTCATCTCACTGATAGTAAGTTTTTTGATTTGCAAAATAATTGTTTTTCAAAGACTATTTTTATCTGGGATGTATGTTGATGGGAGAGAAAGATTAGCTATTTTGGTCTTTGCCTTGGTAAGAATTGACATGACTTGTGTACCTGTAATATAGCTCTTCCCTTTTATTGAAACCTATATGAAATTATAGCAAATTACAGACATTTCTCTGAATAAGTGAAGGGAAAATTTGAGATCAAAGTCTATTCTTCTCCAGATTATTGATCCCTGAGTGGGTTGCCACTGGTTTAGGAGGCTATGACCATTAGCCTTGAAGTGTGCAGAACTATGGACTGGTCATTTTAGAAGCAGAAGCACAATAGCCACTGGGGGGAAAAAAAAAAAAAAAAGTAGAATGAGACTGATAGATCCCTTCCCACGAGGAAGTCTCATTTAGTCAGAAATAGTAGATAAAGCCAGGGCTTATCTTCCATTTTTAGTAGACTAAAATTGGCTAATTCAGTTCTAAGTAAGGGTCAGTCAGCTGTATATCTGCTGTATTCCAGTGTCCAAAGCCCATTGATTCAAATAAGTGCATTCTAGTTGAATTGGTTGGAAATCCTTAAGGATCAAGAGAGTAGTCTGACGCCTTGGCCAAGAGATCAGTCACAAAATTCTGGTGAAGTCAGTGTGGATCTGTACCACCAGAAGTATCAGTCCTCCACCATCCAAGAAATAAAATGGGGCTATGTTACATGTGCTGCTTTATACAGTGTCCACTGCTCACCTTGCTGTACAAGGCTGCCGTAGCTGTCCCTTCTGTATTCCAGGCTTTGCAGGCTGAGGATTTTGCAGTGTTTCCCTCGTTTTCTGTTTGTTTTTGTTGTTGGTGGTGGTTTTTTATAAATCTGTGATTCTTTTTATATTCTGTATTTGTCCCTTTAGCCAAAGCCACCTTCACCACCCTTTCCTGACGAGATTCCCATCAATGTCAAGCAAGCATACAAGACCTTTGCAGCAGTACCCTTGTCACACCCTCTGCTCGAGACACAGGTAACTAGTGCTGACTGGGGTGAATGTTGCCCGAACAGTGGAACACACAGAAGATAAAACATTGCAAGTGAGCACGGGAAGTGTGAGGATAGGAAGGAGGTAGCAACTTGTTTACCCCAAAGAAATATGCTGTGTGTGATGTTGAGGATGAACTAGGTTCATGAGTTAGATGTCTTGACTCATCTTGTACACAGATGATTTCTCAAGTTCTAGCTGCTGTATCATGGTTTAGGAAGCAATTACTGATCCTGAAGTAGCTCACCTTGTATTTTGTACTACTAAATTCAATTCTTTTCATCCTCCTCAAAGCAACCTATCATTCCAGGATGCTATTCCAAACCTTTTTGAATTTTAACAGTACTTATCTCCATTCTGTGGAGTGGATGAATGAAATAAAGTGCAGAGACCTTTGACAACTCTGCATTTCTGCGAATCTGTGTTCTGGTCTTCTTTGTCATTCATCAACTTTTTTCATGCCTCCATGGTTTCTGATTCTAATTTGGCAATGCAAATGTTAACCAAGATTGGTCACGAAACTGATGTTTGTAGTCTCAAGACTACAGATCTTTGCAGTTCTTTGTTTAAAAAATTATATTATCAAATGAGGGTATTAGATTAATCCTCATTGCAGCTGTTCCATTATACTTTTTCCATTTATTTTCATGTTGTATTTTCATCCTTGAATATTTGTCCTGGAGCTTTTTACAGTGCTTAAATTAGACTGGTGGCTCTGCTTCTCAAATTGTTTTTGCCTGCTTCTTGATTCTGACAAGATATTGGCTATCTTTTAGACATAAATGTCCACCTAGTCAAACAAGTCAATTAAAAAAAGATGCTTGTCAGACTTTGAGTTTCTTGGGTCTTCTCATTCAGAATTCTTGAACAGTGATCTGCAGGGGTGAGATTTTTGATAACTCTTGGCAGTTCTCATTTTACCCTTACAGTTTCTGATTTCTGGTATACGGATGGATTTTGTGGATCAATTTCTTCTTTTCCCTGTAATTCTACTCTTCCAATATGCTGTTATTTTATTCTGCTAAATAAGAATTTCTTTTCTTCCTGATAGTGAAATTTCCACTTCTTAGAAGTAAATTTTACGTAGTTATATCTTTGATTTAAAGAAAATCTCCATCTTAAGCTAAGCCTTCTGCTCCTGTTTGGTTCACTGATTTCCCTGTAAGTTTCAGTTTCTGCCCTTTTAAAATCAAAAATTTTTGTCACCATCTGTTTCTGTTTATCCCTCAATTAACTTAAATCCTCTTTGCCCACTACTCAGAATTGCTAAGTCTGAAGCAGCCTTGCCTTGTGTTAATTCTGTGACTGTTCTGTGAACCAGTTCATCAGCTGATGTCCCTGACTGCTGCTGTTTTATATTGCATCATTGACACTTAGTTGTGGGCGAGGAGTGATGATAGAAAACCCTCTGTCCAGAGTGTGCCCACTTCTCTGTATCCTTAGGAATTGCCTGGTCAGACCAGCACAGAGAAACCCAAAACTGCCCCAGAGGTGAATTCTGGTGACTGGAGCAGGAACTAGGAGAGGGACTCAAAGAGGATTCAGGCTTTCGGGACTGTGGATGTGGAGACAGGATCCCAGTGCGGGCACACACTGAAGGGCTGGGGAGGAGGAGGAGGGTGTGGGTATGGAGCATGTGAGTGGGGTGAGCACGCACAGGGCATGCATTCAGGGTGGTATGGGAAGAGAGCCTTGGCTTGGTCGCTCTGTGGACAGTGCTGGTGCATCTCCCACAGGTGCCGATGCCAAGTGGACTGCACAGCCCTGAACAGCGATCCTTCCGTGAGAGGCAGAAGTATTTTGAAGTTGAGGTTAAGCAGCAGCAGATGGATAAGCCTCCCAAGCGTGTTTCCTTGGTAGGAGAGGATGACCTGAAGAAAATGAAGGAAGAAGAAGGTATGCTTCAATCTGTGCAGGGAAATTTGGCCTGTTAAGTGAATCCTACCTCTATGGGAGGCATGAGATAGCACACACACCAGGAATCCAAGACCTGCAAAAGCGTGTGGGTGGTTATTAAAAACGCATGGTAACTGCTTGACATATGTGAACTTTAATGAGTTTATTGGCTGCTCCACTGTTACTGTGTAAAACACAATCTCTGATCAGGACAACTCTGAGTACAAGAATTAAAAAAAAAAAATCCTGGGGAAGAGAAATCTCACAGTGAAGATTGTCCAGATAATAAATGAAATTTTAGCTTACTCAAGAAGAAATATCCCAGTAAAATACTTAAAAATCATATATTACACCCTCTGGATCTCTGCAATTCTAGCAGTTACCCAAAGATTTCTGCTGTTCTGTGCTCCCACTGCCAGCAAACTACAGCTTTAGAAATTTCTAAATCTTGTCATAAAGATCCCTAGTCATGTTTTGAATTAGGCACGCTTACTTGCACAAGTGTTCCACTTGCATTTTCTTATTTTAAAAGCATTTAATAAAAGAGGCCAAGCATCGTTATTACTTTGCAGTTACAGTAGATTGGTCAGAACACCTGCCTGCAGAGAGTAGCCTATTCACAGGCCCCTTTTGTCCCTGTTCCTCTTGGGTCCTGTGCAGCTACCTGCCTGCCTAATGGTTCCCTTTGACTCAGTGCCAGGAGGAGGGGGTTCCTCAGCACTCCAGTCCTGGTTTCGGCTGTGATAGAGTTAATTTTCTTCCTAGTAGCTGGTACGGTGCTGTGTTTTGGATTTAGGATGAGAATAATGCTTAAACATACTAATATTTTAGTTGCCACAGAGCAGTGCTTACACTTAGTAAGGGACTTTTCAGCTTCTCATGCTGTCATGCCAGTGAGGAGGATGGAGGTGCACAAGAAGCTGCGAGGGGACACAGCCAGGGCAGCTGGCCCAAACTGACCAAAGGGATATCCCATATGATGTCATGTGGAACAATAAAATGGGGGGCGGGGGTTGTTGCTGCTCAGGGAGTGTCTGGGCATCAGTCAGTGGTGGTTCTGCATCACTTTTTTTGTATATTCTAGTATTCTCTCTCATCCCACTGTGTGTGGGAAGTGAGTAAATGGCTGTGTGGTGCTTAGCTGCCTGCTGGGTTAAACTACGGTAAGCCTCTAGGAGTGGAGGCTTATTGACTAGGGAGGGCAGGACTGAGGGAATGCAGTAGAGCTCGTTACATCTGAAACATTAGTGGAGTGGAGGAGAAACAAAGGAAATGGTGAAGAGCACAGACTTGAAGGGATGATGAGCATAAGTTCCTGCCCAGAGGCTTCATCCCTGTGGGGTTTTAGTGAGTGCCTTGTGGTGTAAGATGAGTCTGTATTATTTTGACAGCTCGAAAGCTGCAGCAGAAACATACCCTTCTGTTGGAAGAAGAAGTGGAAGAGGATGAGATGATAAAACAAGTGCCTGAGATGAGCATGCAGTCCAGTGTCATCATTGAAGGAGTTGAGTACAAAATTGAGAGACTAAATGGAAGGAGCATCCAACCTCCAGGAACTCGGTAAGACAAGGCTGCTAGCTCAGTGCCACCTACATGTGTCAGAGGTGTCTCAGCATCAGTAATTTTCAGGGAAGAGGGCTGGACATTACCTCAGCTTCAACATAAAACCACACAGTATGGAGTTTTGTTTTTCCAGCTCTTTCTTTTCAGAAGAATACCTTCTTCAGCTCTGTGCTTTGGTATGTAGAGCCATTAATTTTTGGTAATAGCTAACTTGTGATAAGCCTTGGTGCTGGACCTAGCTTTGATTTTTTAGGGTATTGATTCCTGGTTCTCCTGGACTTGTTCTCCATGTTGTTTTGATGTTGTTTTCTCATTCTTGGGCACAGAGCTGGGGAATGAGAAAAGGCTTCTCATAAAACTTCAAATAAAAATAAGGCTGCACTAAATAGAATAAAACTAGAATAAAACTGCAGCACCCACCTTTGGATTTGTCCTTATCTGACTTAATGTACCTGAACTTATTCAAAGCATTTGTCACTGTCCTCCGTGATATCCTTGTCTCTGAGTTGGACACACATGGATTTGACAGATGGACAGCTCAGTGGGTAAGGAATTGGCTGGATGGTCGCACTGAAAGAGTTGTAGTCAATGGCTCAGTGTCCAGGTGGAGATCAGTAACAAATGGTGTTCCTCGGGGGTCAGTATTGGGACCAGCACTATTTAACATCCTTGTTGGCAACACAGACAGTGAGATCACAGAATCACAGAATCGTCTAGGTTGGAAGAGACCTCCAAGATCACCTAGTCCAACATCTGACCTAACACTAACAAGTCCTCCACTAAACCATATCACTAAGTTCAACATCTAAACATCTCTTAAAGACCTCCAGGGATGGTGACTCAGCCACTTCCCTGGGCAGCCCATTCCAATGCCTAACAGTCCTTTCAGTAAAGAAGTTCTTCCTAATATCCATCCCAAACCTCCCCTGGTAAAACTTTAGCCCATTCCCCCTCGTCCTGTCACCAGGCACGTGGGAGTATAGACCAACCCCCACCTCGCTACAGCCTCCTTTAAGGTACCTATAGAGAGCAATAAGGTCGCCCCTGAGCCTCCTCTTCTCCAGGCTGAACAATCCCAGCTCCCTCAGCCGCTCCTCATAAGACTTGTTCTCCAGACCCCTCACCAGCTTCGTTGCCCTTCTCTGGACTCTCTCGAGCACCTCCATGTCCTTCTTGTAGCGAGGAGCCCGAAACTGAACACAGCACTCGAGGTGTGGCCTCACCAGAGCTGAGTACAGGGGGACAATCACTTCCCTAGCCCTGCTGCCCACACCGTTTCTGATATAAGCCAGGATGCTGTTGGCCTTCTTGGCCACCTGAGCACACTGCTGGCTCATATTCAGCCGACTATCAACCAATACTCCCAGGTCCTTCTCTGCCAGGCAGCTTTCCAACCACTCATCTCCCAGCCTGTAGCTCTGCTTGGGGTTGTTGCGCCCCAGGTGCAGGACCCGGCACTTGGCCTTGTTGAATTTCATACAGTTGGCCTCAGCCCATCGGTCCAGCCTATCCAGATCCTCCTGCAGAGCCTTCCTACCCTCAAGCAGATCGACACACGCACCTAACTTGGTGTCATCTGCAAACTTACTGAGGGTGCACTCAATCCCCTCACCCAGATCATCGATAAAGGTATTAAGGAGGACTGGCCCCAGTACTGAGCCCTGGGGGACTCCACTAGTGACCGGCCTCCAACTGGATTTGACTCCATTCACCACAACTCTTTGGGCCCAGCTATCCAGCCAGTTTTTAACCCAACGAAGCGTACACCAGTCCAAGCCACGAGCAGCCAGTTTCTTGAGGAGAATGCTGTGGGAAACGGTATCAAAAGCCTTACTGAAGTCAAGGTAGACCACATCCACAGCCTTTCCCTCATCCACTAAGCGTGTCACTTTGTTATAGAAGGAGATCAGGTTCGTCAAGCAGGACCTGCCTTTCATAAACCCATGCTGACTGGGCCTGATCACCTGGTTGCCCTGTAAGTGCCACGTGATGACACTCAAGATAATCTGCTCCATGAGCTTCCCTGGCACTAAGGTCAAACTAACATGCCTGTAGTTCCCCGGGTCTACCCTCCGGCCCTTCTTGTAGATGGGCGTCATGAGAGATCGAGTGCACCCTCAACAAGTTTGCTGATGACACCAGGCTGTGTGGTGTGATCAGCATACTGGAGGGAAGGAATGCCATCCAGAGGGACCTTGACAGGCTCGAGAGGTATGTCTAGTGAACTTCATGAGAATCAACAAGGCCAAGTGCAAGGACAAGAAGGACACAAAAGTATTAGAACAAGTGCAAGGTCCTGTGTCTGGGCCAGGGCAATCCCAAGCACAAATACAGGCTGGGTGAAGAATGGATTGAGAGCAGCCCTGAGGAGAAGGACCTGGGGTTGCTGGTGGATGAGAAGCTCGACATGAGCCAGCAATGTGCGCTCACAGCCCAGAAAACCAACCATGTCCTGGGCTACATCAAAAGCAGGTCGAGGGAAGTGATTCTTCCTGCTACTCTGCTCTCATGAGACCTCACCTAGAGTACTGTGTTCAGTGCTGGGACCCCCAGCATAAGAAGGACACAGAAGTATTAGAATGAGTCCAGAGGAAGGCCACAAAGATGATCAAGGGGCTGGAGCACCTCTCTTACAAAGGCAGGCTGAGGGAGCTGGGGTTGTTCAGCCTGGAGAAGACCTTATAACAACCTTCTAATACCTAAAGGGGGCTACAGGAAAGCTGGGGAGGAACTCTTTGTCAGGGAGTGGAGCGACAGGACAAGGAATAATGGCTTTAAACTAGAAGAGGGTAGGTTTACATTAGATCTAAGGACGAAACTCTTTACTATGCGAGTGGTGAGGCTGTGGAACAGGTTGTCCAGTGGTTGTGGACGCCCCATCCCTGGAAGTATTTAAGGCCATGTTGGATGGGGCTTTGAAGAACCTGGTCTAGTGGAAGGTGTCCCTGCCCATTTTGTGTGGGGTGAGGGTGGGCAGGAGTTGGAATTAGATGATCTTTAAGGTCCCTTCCAAGGTCCTAGGTGACCCTGCTTGAGCAGGGGGGTTGGTCTAGGTGATCTCCGGAGGTCCTTTCCAACCTCAACCATTCTCTGCTCTGCTCTCGTGAGACCCCATCTGGAGTGCTGTGTTCAGCCCTGTGGTCCACAGCACAAGAAGGACACAAAAGTATTAGAACAAGTCCAGACGAGGGCCACAAAGATGATCAAGGGTCTGGAGCACATCTCCTGTGAAGACAGGATGAGAGAGCTGGGGTTGTTCAGCTGGGAAAAGAAAAGGCTCCAGAAAGATTCTATAACAACTTTCCAATATCTAAAGGGGGCTTACAGGAAAGCTGGGGAGGGATTCTTTGTCAGGGAGTGTAGTGATAGGACAAGGAGTAATGGCTTTAAGCTAGGAGAAGGTAGATTAAGATTAGATATAAGAAAAATTCTTTAATCTGAGGGTTGTGAGGCCCTGGAACAGGTTGCCCAGAGAAGCTGTGGATGCCCCATCCCTGGAAGCGCTCAAGGCTGGGTTGGGTGGGGCTTTGAGCAACCTGGTCTAGTGGGAGGTGTCCTTGACCATGGCAGGGGCGTTGGAATTAGATCATCTTTAAGATCCCTTCCAACCAAAACCATTCTGATTCTATGGCTTTCTCTTCTGAGTCTGTGTTACAGATGTTCTTTTTTTCCCAAACACTTTTTTTGGGGGTCAGTTTTACAGAGGCTGAAAACACTCATCTTGGGGTTTTTTTGAGTCTTATTTCTCTCCATTGTTCCTATCCAGTCTCTGTTGAGCAACTTCTCACATGATGAATGCACTGAGAACCTTCCACCTTCTGTGCTGCCCTTAGCCTATTACTCGTCAACTCTAAAGGACAGCAGCCAAATGCACACCAGCTGCTTGGTTTGATACGAAGGCCTACTTATCCCTGCTTTTTTCATACTGAAATGTGGGAGGCTAGAGAAGAGTAAGCCTGGTTCCATCAGATTGCTTTGCTCAGTCAGCAGTGATTTTAACAGTGGAAGGCTCTGAGAATGTGTTCAGCTTCAAGCTTACAGTGCTTATCTGTGTAAGAATAGGCAACTGCTTATATAAGACTTTTGATTCATGCTTGTACAAAGTAGAGGTAATGGAATAGGCTGAATGTGTGCATCTTGAATTTTTTTTCTTGTCATGCTGAAACAGAAACTGGAATTTAATAAAAATAAACTTGAGCAGTAACAATAAGGGCTCAAACATTTAATAAGCTTTCTGACTGCCAGCTGAGCTGCAGTGACTGGGGGCATGTGCTTAACCTCTGGAAAGCAGTGCTGTGTGACCTACAGTTCAGCCTGACATGCAGCAATTTGGTTATGAGCATAAATCCTCAGTGTGTCGAGCAGAGTGTGCATAGAGTGGCTGCACTGAGAATCATGGCTCTGAGATCTCACAGGATTTGTCCCTAGCCCAGACATGCATTCACTTACAACTCAGGAGGATTGATCGTCCTTTGTTAACGTTTATGCATATCGAGCATCAGCAAACGAAAAAGCTGGAAGCAGCCATTCGATGTACATGATGGGGCTGCCCATTGTGTAAAGGGAGCTGGAAAGAGCCAGACTAGGGCAAGGCAAGAACTTGTCAGCAAGCACAATGTATTACATTTGAAGAGTGTGTGTGTTAGTGGAGGGGGCATGGCTGACTTCCAAATCACAGAATCACAGAATTGTAGGGGTTGGAAGGGACCTCAAGAGATCATTGGGTCCAACCCACCTGCCAAAGCAGGTTCCCTAGAGTGGGTTGCCCAGGTAGGCGTCCAGATGGGCCTTGAATATCTCCAGAGAAGGAGACTCCACAACCTCCCTGGGCAGCCTGTCCCAGCGCTCCGTCACCCTCACCGTGAAGAAGTTCTTTCGCATGTTGGTGCAGAACTTCCTGTGCTCCATTTTTTGGCCATTGCCCCTTTTCCTATCCCCACAAACCACTGAAAAGAGGTTGGCCAAAATGAGGAAAATGAATTCTGAACATAGAGAACATGAATAGTTATGAAATCAACAAGGAAATGCTTGCAGCAATGGAGAAAAAGCTGTTCTGCAAAAGCATTAAGGGTTGTGTCTTCAAACTGAACTAATTACTGCATTCTAGAGCTTGGATATTCTGAACACTCATTGGATATGCCAGCCTGCGATACTGTTAGCTGACATGCTTTTTTGGTCTAGGTCCTCAGAGTTTAATGAGAACAACAGCTCACAGAGGAATTCACTGGAAGAGGCAATGAAGCCTGAACAGAGAACCAACTCTATATCTGGGTAAGTAGATGAGCAATATCCTCTGCGTAGAAACTGCCAGATGACAGAGCAGGTGACTCCTACTTTTTAGCAAATACAGGGTGTGAAAGGAAGAATTTTGTGGAGAAGGGAAATTGATCGGAACCAACTTCTTAGCAGAAGTTTAATTTTGTGTCCTCCTTCCATCTCCCAAGATGATATCCTTGGACCTAGTTGTGGTACAGAACAGTTGATTGTGGATGTTGATCATCACGTTTCACCTTCAGAAGAGCAGACAGAGTTGTACTGAACCAGGCCTGCCTGTTTCTCACTGCTTTTCTCTCTCTGCCAAGGCTGAGTCCATTAAATCTTGGAGCAGGGGATCCAGTGGCACCTGTGCGGACAGCCAAAGCTGAACGGCGACACCAGGAGCGATTGCGAATGCAGAGTCCTGAGCTCCTGAGCAGTCAAGAGAAGGAGCTTTCTCCAGCAGAACGTCGTGCTCTGGAGGCAGAGAAACGAGCAATGTGGAGGGCAGCACGGTGAGACAGATGAACTGTCACTATTCTCTTCACTACGCTAGTTCAGGGAAAGGGGAGCTGCTGCATGTCTTGGAATCCATGGTGTTAAAAATGGAAAACAAAGAAACCTCCCTATGTCATAAGCTGGGAGAGGTTGTAGTTGCACTTTGATTCTGTCAAACAGTGCAAAGCATCTACTGCTTGGCTGAGCTCATCTGCTTCTGACAGCTACATGAGTGAGATGTCTCATAGTTCAACAGTGCTCATACAGTCATGAAGACTGAGTTTTATAAAATACACAACTCAAACAGCTTTATGTGATGGTGACTGTATCTCTTTCCTCTCAGCACACAGTTCCCCCCCTCTTTTGTAACACGTGGGGAAAGATAGTATTTATCAAAGCTGTGAGGTGACACATTCAAAATGAAAAACAGAAAGAGCATTTCACATATTCAGTGTTGCTAAACTGGTAGACTCGCTGAAGCCAAGAAATGAGCAACATGAGGACGTTCTTATCCTCACAAACTTCCATGAGCTGTGAAAGAGTGATTAAAAATTTGTTTTGAAAGAGGTCTTCCTACCTCAGATCTTTAGATTGGGGGCTAGTCCAGACCCTTACTGTGTAATATAATTCCTTTCAAGAATTAGTCAAGCTGCTGCTGTAACAAATTATTTTTCTTCCCTGAATGCTCCTGTAACAGGCACTCAGATGATAACTGCAGCAGTCTTTCTGGGGGGTTGAGTGAGAACTTTTAGAAGAACACGACTGCTAGCAACTCATCGTTGCCAGACTGCTAGATAGGATGTTGGAGGGATTACTGTGAGTTGTACCACCTAGCAATATCAGTGTTTGTGGTTAGATTTGGATGATAATGGTGCTGCCTTCTTCTGAGGCTCTGAGGATGAAGAAATGTATAGTGGAATTATCAATGATGAGAGCTGACTACTTATGCTTATCTAGGGTTTTGATGGTACACATCTTCCCATTGTTACTTGATCATATAACAGATCTATCTGGTTATAGTTTTGCTGAGCTGGGCTCAACTGATGTTCACAGTACCAGGGCTCTTGTCTTTCAGGAAGAATTTTCTTAGCATGCTCCAGCTCCATTGCCTTAGATAATCCCTTTGGTCTGTCTCAGATTATTTTTTTTCCTGGAGCATTGCCTTAATTTCAGTGCACTACCCTGCAGTGTCAGAAAGCTGATCAAGTCACTGGAAAGCCTACCTGTTACACAAAACCTTAATTTGGAAGAAAATGATTTCTGTCTTCTTGTAGCATGTTATACCTTTGAAGCTGGCCCTGCTTTGAGCAGCTTTAATGTCAGATGACCTCCAGAGGTCCCTTCCAATCTGAGTGAATCTATACTCAACAGTCTCTCCTTCACGTGCACCCCAGACATGGGGGTGTCTACATACAGGTACAGCGATGAGTCAGGATCTCACCACACTGTGCTCTGGCAGGATTGTTTCCTTCCTGTGCTATTGTCTCATCCTCCAGATACTATGGGATTCTGTCTGCTACTCTGACTTACTGAATGTTCTGCTGTATTTGGCATCACACTCCTGTTCTAGTTGTTGTAGTTCCCATGGCTTCTGTGTCATGACTTGTCAGGAGGCATCGTTTGCAAATGGCAGTTCTGTATTTTCACATTAAGGCAGGAACAACCCTTTTACAAAAATACTGACACATGGAAGAAAGTTTATGAACAATGCCTGCCATAATAGAGGCATTGTCATTGTATTATAGGGCTAGAAACTGGGCAGGCGTTGTAGAACCAATATGTGGTTACAAACCATAGTGCATCCAGGCCTGGGGCCCCCAGCACAAGAAGGGTGTGGATCTGTTCAAGCAGGTCCAGAGGAGGGCCGTGAAGATGATCAGAGGGCTGGAGCACCTCTCCTATGAAGCCAGGCTGAAGGAGCTGCAGATGTTCAGCCTGAAGAAGAGAAGGCTTCACAGAGACTTCAGCTTTTCAGTACTTAAAGGAGGCTTATAAAAAACATGGAATGCAACCTTTTGCTTGGGCAGAAAATAATAGGACAGAAGGGTTTTAAACTAAAAGAGGGGAGGCTTAGATTAAGTGTTAGAAGGAAATTCTTCACTCAGGGGTGGTAAGGCATTGGAACAGGTTGCCCAGAGAAGTTGTGGATGGAGGTGTTCAAGACCAGGCTGGATGAGGCTCTGGGCAACCTGGTCTAGTCGGTGGCATTTCTACCCACATCAGGGGGGTTGGAACTAGATGGTCTTTAAGGTCGCTTCCAACCCAAGCCAATCTATGGTTCTATGCTTGATTCTATGATTTTATCTCCCTCATGCCTCCACTTCCCATGCATATTTCCTCATACACTGGAGCAGGCTGTATTAGCTCCGATTACTCCTAAGCCTAAACATTAACATGTCCAGGTAATTCTATAATAAAAGCCTTGTTTATGGTGGATATAAAGTGGAGGAACATGACATTGCATGTTCAAACATTTGAAAACATAGACATTACAAGGATTCTGCCATGTCACAGAATGTACATCACTTGCCTCAGGAGTCTGTGTTCTTACATGATCTTGTTACTGTTGCTAGCAGATAAAGAAATCTGAAAAATGCTGGGAATAAACAACTTTTCTTTTTTTCTTTTTTTTTTTTAACTGATCACATAATTTGCTCCTATAACATTACCATACACCTGCTGATGCTTCTTGGTCAGCTGGGCATTTGTCGAAATTGCTTAGATTACAGTCAAGTTTTACATTACACTGTAGAAGGGTTAGTGAGTGTTGAGTATAGTGTTTTTGTCCACTCTTGGCAGGAGATAGACCACATATCTTCATGCCTTTTAAGCATGTTTTGTTCACAGAAAATGAACTAGGGAAGGGAGAGTTAAGAAAATGCATGAGGAGAAGCTGCTTGGAGCTGCCTTGGTTTTGAGCTGTTAGATTCCGTGTAACTGTTTCGAAGTTATGCAGACCAGCTTCTCAGCTTCACTTTGCTTCTGATAGCAAGGTGTAGTTTTTTATTCAGCTCTCAAGAGAAGTGTCTGGCTGATTCTTTGGGTAGCGTTAAGTCCTTGCTTTTATTGGCATCAGCAGGAATCAGTCAGTTACCATATTGAGCTCCTTTTGGTAAGACAAGGATGGACTGTCCCCTACTACCACAGATCTCACAGATCTGGTCTTAGGAGCCATCTTCTGTAAATGCTAGAGCAAGTGCAATGACATGATGGCAGCTGGGGCTCATGTCTTGTTTCCAGAGGTCCCCAGGCAGCACCACATGTGCTGTGTGGGAGGGAGGACTGGATTGTCCTGCACATGGTGCTTCAGCCTCACTAATCTGTATTTTCTTTAAGTGCATGCCACTGGTTTTATTACTTTCTTTCTAATCTTCTATCTTCTGCTTCTTTCCAGTTCTCTGATCTGTGTGCTGTCACTTGTGACCCCATCAATTCGCACCATCTTGGGCTTTCCTTTTTCTCCCTGTGTCATCAGTGCCCTTACAGGACATGTGGTGCCCCCCCCCATCCTCACCTCACCCCCACACACCCACTCCCCTGTCGTCTGTAGGGAGAAACACACTGAGGACCATGCTACATAAGTGTTCTCAGTGCATGCAACTGCTGACAGTGGTGCCATAGGAAGAGTGTGACTGAGAAGGTACAGGCACATATAGAGGGGGAACAGCAGTCCAGCAAGGCCTATATGCATCTCGGCAGGTTTCCCAATGTGCGCATATGGATGCACTCATCTCTGCAATTGCAAGTGTTTCAGGGCCTGCGGCAAATAGACCCTTCATAATGTGCATGCCCGTTTTGCATCGGTGTGGCCTCACCTTGAGTAGTGTGTGCAGTTTGGGGCTCTGCAATATAAGAAGGATATAAAAATAATAGAGTCTGCCCAAAGGAGGGCAACAAAGATGGTTAAAGGACTAGAGGGGAAGATGTATGAGGAGCAGCTGAGGTCACTTGGTTTGTTCAGCCTAGAGAAGAGGAGACTGAAGGGAGGCCTCATGGCGGCCTGCAGCTCCCTCACGAGGGGAGCGGAGGGGCAGGCGCTGAGCTCTGCTCTCTGGTGACAGCGACAGGACCCGAGGGAACAGCATGGAGCTGGGACAGGGGAGGGTCAGGCTGGGTGTTAGGGAAAGCTTCTTCACTGAGAGGGTGGTTGGGCACTGGAACAGGCTCCCCAGAGACATGATCATGGTCCCAAGCCTGTTAGTGGTGTTCAAGAAGCATTTGGACAACATTCTTAGAGATATAGTTTAACTCTTAGGTTGCCCTGTATGGAGTCAGGAGCTGGGCTCAATGACTGTCATGTGTTCCTTCCAACTGGGGATATTCTGTGATTCCATGATCCCATTTTATCATGGTCAAAGGTGCATGCTAAAGGTGGTCAGATATATGTATGCCAATGTACACTGAGGCGATCAAATGTGCATGCACATACACACACTCATGTCCTGTATGCCCTCAGTCTGCTTCATACATGCACACACTTCTTTGAAACTACCTGCTGGGCATTTCCACTGGTCTGCTGAGTGTTTCTAGTCCTTTCCTCCCAGCACATGAGGGCCCACCTACTTAGGCTCTGAAGGCTAACACTTCTGGGTACATCATCCCAGACTGCCCTCTGGAGGTTGCTGCTTCTTCTACAGCAGTTGGTGTTGGGCAGGATCAGATATATAGGAGCCTGTTTTAATCAAGGCTATGCCTATTATCAGACTCACACTTCCCCTTGCCAGGGTATGTTCATGTATCTGCTTCTTTCTTTCCCTGTGCTTGTCCGCTGTAATGTTCATCACCATCATCTCCTCTTCCTTTTCCTCCTCCTTCTCTTCTTCCTCCTCCTCCTCCTCTTCCTCCTCCTCAGATCCTCAACTCTTGAAGACAGTATTAAACAGTACGAGCAGGATCTGGCCAGGAAGCTGTACCAGTCCCGACAGTGGGCACCTGCTCCCGGGGCCAGGCCAGCTCAGATGTCTAGTCCAGTGCAGAGTCACGCCTCAAGAATCCCTGGGTCAGGAAGCCAATCCAGGTGTGCACAGCCCCAACCCTGCTGGCTGCATGCTCAACTGTCCTGTCTGTGTCCCCACATCCTAATGCAGTGCTCCAAGCTGTAGCCTGCTAGGGGTAGGGAGAAGATTTTTAGCAGTTGCTGGTATCCATTTCCCTAAGGTCCCACAGACTATTAACAGTTAATGAGAATGAAGGGGGGATGCTGGGTCTGTGTGGCTGGGTGGGAGCAGACATTTCTGAGGGCTGAACCTACTTTTTCTTAGGTATTTCATAATCTCCTAATGGCATAAGAGGGTTAAGATGCAGCACGCTGAGAGCAAAGAGGAGAGTGAAACAAACCCTATTTATCTGAGTCCTGGCCATTCCCCTCCTTGTTCCCTAATTTGGGTTGCTCTCCTTCCTATATGGCACCTCTGAGAAGGCCTGCAGCATCTCATTGGGTTGATGCTTGGCTCCAAGCTCTGTCTCTTCAACACACATGACAGCATGCGTGTTTCAGGACAGCAGTCTGATGAGAGCAAACCAAGCTGTTCTCCTCTCCTGCTTTGAAAATCTGTCTGCCTCAGGGAACCAAAAGTGCCTAATCTGCCTTTCTGCACTCAGCTTACTGACTGTGGTCCAGTTGCTGGGCACAGAAGAGGGCATTATCTTTTACAGAGAAGGCAGTATCTGATGTCTTTTTCTCCCTCCCTCCTCCTTTCTGAGACAGGATGAAATCCCTTGAACAGGATGCTCTTAAAGCCCAAATGGTCATTGCCAAGTCCAAGGAGGGGAAAAAACGCAGCACTCTGGAGCAGCTGGCAGAGTCACCTTCACCTGTTCCTACCCCATCACCAACACCACTGGAAGGTACTGTACAGCTATCTGTATCTCTGAGGAAAAAAAGTTAATGCTTCTGTAGATTAACTTATTTGAAAACAGACTTGCTGAAAGCAGTTTCTTCGTTCAGCTGAGGTTGGAAGTGCCTTCTAAGCACATGACACTTCTCAGCATAGGAGATAATCCTGACACGTAGAAAACTTGAGAGACCAATACATTTGAGTTACGGTTCCAGGGAACCAGAGCAGAACTGAAAGGAGCATCATGACTAAAAAGGAGAGAGGCATTTTTTCTGAGATTGCGGTGCCTTCCCTGAGTCTAGTCTTTTATCACACTTAAATACTGCTAAGTGGAATGTGTGGGTTTGTGTGTGTATGTTTTGCATATAATACAGGCATTCACTGAATAATGTTTTTGTGTTATCTTTTGCAGATTGCAGTCCCAGGAACGTCACTTCACCGGGAAGGCTGGTATGACATATTCTGCTTGCTTCTGTTCTCTCACCTGTAATCCTGGGGTTTCTCAGTTACTCACCTTGGGTATGAATAGTGCATCTGGACAATGGGATCCCTATTTAAACATTTAATCCGAATCTGGCTGCGTGATGTACAGAACTGTGAAGAGGAGGGCACTGTGGATGGAACTCTGTCATACTGATTGCTAGAGGCATCCCCCTTTGTTACAGCTACTCTGTAGCATCTGTTTTCCATTTCTCTGTTTTACTATTTCATCCCTTTCTTGGTTCTTTTACGCCATTTCCATGTTCAGAAAGCCTTTTACTTTAGAGACTTTGCCCCCTTGTCTCTTCAATAGCACAATACTGAGAACTTTAACTGAAATCAACATCTTACTTTTTCTAAGCACTGTATAAATGCAACAGGACATTGTTGCAAAGAACTGTCAAAATCAGTAAGACCACAGAATGGTGGGAGCAGCTGCACAGAAAGAGGACCTAGCTTTGCCTAAGGTCACACAATACAGATAACTCCAAATTGAAATATCAGCCGTGCTAGAACTACCAGGAATCTTGCCACTGATTTTCCCACACACACTAGGTTACATAAGAACCCTGTTTTGTATGTGCAGTTTACTAGAGCATATGCTTTCTCTGCAACTTGGAGCACCTGTCTTCACACCAGAATAGATGAAAGACTGTGTCCATGAGTTGCCTTTTTTTTCAGAGGCTGTATCTAGACACTGTTGTCCATAACTGAGAATGACGCTCTGCTTCCAACTCTGCGTAGATCACTCACTGTGCTGCTCTCTCTCCATCCATTTCTCTCTCCTTACTCTCTTCTCTGTTTCTTCTCATTTGCTGTTCCTTCTAGTCCATGTCTGAAAAGAAGTTTGACTACCGGGAATTTGCTGCTATTCCTTCCTCCAAACCTGTTTACGAAATCCAGGTATAAACTGCATGCTGAATTTCTGCCATCTATTGGATGGGTTAGGGTTTGATGTGATAGAATTGCCGGCACTTGAAGTGATGACCTTCAGTAGAGAGGCTGAATGACTTGAGGAAGTCCTCTTCAGAGTCGCTGTGTATGGGGCAATGACGACTGACCATGTTGTATAATTGAGAGGTTATTGGAGACTTCAGTCAAGTTGTTAAAAAGTTGCTCCAGACAGTTTTAAAACTAGTGTCAAAGCCTTTGCAAATACAAAGTAACTGCATCTTCACTTTAACTGATCATGAAATATTAAGTGAAAGATGAGAACTAAAAGGGAAGAAAAAACTATAGAAATAATTGCCAACAAGTTGCAAATTGGAGTTAATGTTAACTTCAAACTGGAATGTATCCAGCATCCTGCCCAAGAAGCAGCTGTTGACAATTGTCTTATGCTGTAACGCTGCTGTAGATTAATTATGAAGTAATAGTGGTAAGAGGACACCAAGTCTGGGGCATGAGCACCTTGGCAAGGTTCCTTGAGGGGGGAAACAAACTCATGTCATTTAAGCTGCTTTGTCGTTCATGTGAGCTGCCTGTTTTTGCATTTGTCTGATTTAGTCATTAACTGATTGCACGTGACAGATGATTTGAGCAGATATTATACATCTGTAATTATTTTTTTGTTTTAGCTTTATGAAAAGACAACGAGGCAGATACCTGCATTTACATTGTAGTTTGCGTGGGGAGCTAGCAAATACTGGCATGTTAGGCTTTAACCTGCTGCCATGACACAAATGTTCCAGGTCCCAAGAGGTCTTTTTCCCAATGCCAGGCTGACTTTAGCAGAGTTCCAGTTTGAGGAGTCTCAGGCAGTTAAACATTTGATTCATATTCTTGGCTGACGGCTTTTGCTGGTTGTATTGCCCAGCCCTTCGTAGTCACTGATCTTTTTCTCTAAGAATCCCTTCCCTGTTGTGGTGCACACTTGTCCAGGTTTTGTACCAAGTAAGTGAGTAGAGAGTGGGAGTGGCAACTCAAGCCCCACTGGCAGCCCTGTGCTACCTGAGTTTCCCCGAGCCTCTGCTGAGGTCATAGTGCAGCACTGTGTCTTTATGCAGCTGAGAAGTTACCTCTAAGTGATAAGGCTACACCTCCAAGTGATCAGGCAGTTCCTCTGGACCTCTCACAGCAGTGCAGTTAATTACAAGGCTGCATTTCTTCCTGGCCATAGTCACGCAACTGTCAGTCACTTTGGATCAGCACAATGCTATTTGGCTGCACTGTGTTCCTCAGCAACACATGCCAAAGTCAACACAGCTCCCTATGTTCTGCTCTCTGCTGTTCACGAAGAACATGATTTCTACCTTGCATTCACTTTATTTCTAAGTCACTCAATGAACTGAGATCATCTCCCACTCTTTCCTACCCTCACCAATTTCACTGATTGCATAAAATAGGCAAAATTTATACGTAAATGAGAGTATTTCTCACAGCTGTGAAACTTCCTTAATGCTTTCCATAGAAGTGAATAGAGCCATCATTCTTTATCCTACTACAACTGAGTTTCTACTTGTGTTCTTGAGCTGAACAAGAAGACTCCTAAAAGAAGATTTTGATCAATGGTGGCCAAAAGTTTCAGAAATTTGTCATTATTAAACCTGTGGAATACTAAGCTCTTCTGAAACATTTGTATAGCTCGGAAGTGTTGAGCTCAGTGTAAGTATTGTGTACAAACTTAGAAAGAATACTAAAAGTAATAAAAGCAGCCATTTTTGATGCAAACAGTACTTTTACAGAGTACTTTGATCTTTCTGTCCTTGAAGTCCTATACACAGCTAGATCAAATTTTCTACTTGAGTGAAGTAAGCAGTACTTGGGACATTTATGCCAGTGTCCAGAGTAGTGCTGATTTTCAAGCCACCTCAAGTTTATGACCATGAGCAAAGTTGTTTTTTCATTGTGTTGTCACTCTGACCTGGTGAACTACAGACAGCTCTGGTTGGTTGTTGGAACAGGCTTCATTTTGTGAAGTCTTTAATGTTAGCAGGAACTGGTACAGTTTCATAGCTATCATTTAGCCATTTTTCTGTCATAGCTATCATTTAGCCATTTTAGCTGTCTTATGTCATTGCTCCCCTCCCATGCTTCTACTCCTTTTAAATTGTCTTTATGCTTTTTGCCTTTCCTGTCACTTTCTATCCCCTCCTCCCTACCCCTGCAAAGTAATGGGAGAGTAATGTGGTGCGCTGACATGCCTCTAATCTCACAATTCAGACACTGGGCTGGTTGACTTCAGCTCAAAAGGTTAATGTGTAATCACACACACAATTGTAGGGGTTGGAAGGGACCTCGAGAGATCATCGGGTCCAACCCCCATGTTGGGGAGTTGGGGGGTAAACATGTGAATTCACTGAGGGTCATGCCCTGGCTGCTTTATCACCAGAGCCTTTGAGGGCAAAAAGTTCTCTGTAGTGTGTTGGAAGGCTGGAGGTGGGGAATTACCTGGCACTGCTGTTACAGAGGTGGATGCTTCTGTCTTCTGCTCTTTTCCAGTCACCCGATGCAGCTGATGACCTCAGATACATAGATGACAGAAATAACTCAGGTAAGCTGATGGCCAGAGGATTCTTCTTTGTACTACTGCTTGTGTCCCATCACAGTTCTAGAGTTCACCTTTGCCTGCTTATGGAATCCCTGAGGACTTCAACTTCTTGCTGCTTGAAGCAATGACTTTTTTTTTTTTTTGTCCATTCTAGAATGAAACCTTGAAACTTGCTACATTCAGTTTTGGGTAGGATATCTGCATTGCACTTCAGTGATGGCTAATTTGTTGAGAACTGTGTGTTACAAGCATGCCTAATCTCCTTCCTGTTTTGTGTTCTGGAGTAACAAATGATAGTAGAACATGGGTGGGAAGCTTTGGCCTCTGGCACCTGCTGGCAGTGGATAATGTCCATTGTTCACAGTCTTCCTTGTGCTTATTCTGCTAAAGCAAAGAATCTCACTGCCAGCAGCAACAACTAAAGTCATCCTGGTTTAGGATTTGAGAGCATTTGGATGTAGCCAGGTGACTCTTCAGGTCACCTTGTGAATCTTTGTGCATGGTCACCTAAATAAACGCTAATTAAAGCTTTGACTCTTCGGACTGTGCTAGCTACAGTACGTCTTTCTGTTCCCAACTATAACAGACACGCTCAGACTATCTTCCACATCTTTTCAGGTGGCTCAAGTAGTAGTGTGGAGCTCAGCAGGGCCTGCCTCATCCTTAATAGTATTTTTGTTTCATTCAACAGTTGATGCTGGGTTTCTTCTGCCTATTCCACAGCTATTTATTTTTCTTTTATTTTACACAAGAAACAGTTCAGCTCTCAATTTTGTCTTTGCAAATCTCTCTTGGTAAAGGCTGCACTCCAGATTGCTGATTAACGTACAGACCATTTCCAAAGGAGGTTCTGCTGTAGAGATGTTCAACAAAAACGTACTTTCCTGAGAACAGTATCTATTTCTCATGCCTGTGTATACTTCCCAACCCTGTTTTTTTCTTTTGAGGTGGTCCATTCGCGTAGTCTCCATAACCTGCATAAGACAGGTCACAGAAGGATCAAGAAATAATCAGCAATTGCACAATGGTTTCAGACTTCACTATTGCCTGTCATTGGTCTGTTGCATCCTCATAGAGAATAGAGGCCATAGAGAAAAGATGGTGGTGCTCTATTAAGAGGTTTCTGTTTGATTGTTTCGGGTTTTTTTTGAGCCAGTCTTTAATTCTTATTTAATCCTTAAGTTACCATTGTATGAAGCTGTGATATACACCAAAAAGGATGCAGGTTTTCCAAAATCGATTTGGAAGGATAGCAGCTGAAGATGCAGCTGGACTTTCTTGGTATGGGTCAAAGGTTAGACTAGATGATCTTAGATGTCTTTTCCAACCTGAATGACTCTATGAAAGCTCTCAAATTTTTGTTTGTTTCTTTGTTTCCATTTTTTTCCCATCTCGTTCTTCCAGGAAATGCAATATTCCAGTCAGCGTATAGATTTAAAAAAAATAAATAAATTCATGAAGCATACATTGATTTTTGGGCAAATATTATCATTTGTTTTGGGACTCAAAAACCTCTCCTTTTCAGCAACAGTTCCAGCCTCCTGCTGGTCCTGCGTTTGCCTCTTTTCAGATATTTTTCTTAGAATATGTGGAGACAATATTTGGAATAAAATATTTAACTGAGAAAATTCGTGATAATTGGAGTGATTTTTATTTGTATTTTTCTTTACTGTAATGGGAAAAGGAAGGAAAAAACTATTACCAAAAATTAAAGGGGTATGTATTTAATACATCTTTAGTCATGTCTAATTGCTACATTTAGCGACACCTCTTCTGTGTACTCCTCTGCATGCATTGGGGTTATAATCACAATTTTCGTTGATCATGGAATTTTTATGGCTGTTTGACCATATTGTAAACTCATAAGCAATTCCTAACCTTTATGCTAGAAAATCAATATAATAGAAACTCCAAGAAATCTTACTGCTGACTGCAGGAAAGCATTAGCATATTCCTCTTCTTTACATCTTTCAAAACAACATTTCACTCTTTTCAGTGGTGCCTAGCAACAGGACAAGAGGGAACAGGCACAAACTGAAACACAGGAAGTTCCAGCTGAATATGAGGAAACATTTCTTTATTGTAAGGGTGAACAGAGCACTGGAACAGGTTGCCCAAAGAGGTTGTGGAGTCTCCTTCTCTGGAGACATTCAAAATCCGCCTGGATGCCATCCTGTGCAGCGTGTCTTAGGTGAACCTGCTTGGTAGGGGGTTGGCCCAGATGATTTCCAGAGGTCCCTTCCAGTCTCAACCATTCTGTGATTTTCTTTCTGCTCATTGCAGATGGGCTCTAAGAAACAGTCCTTTCCATTCTTGGGTCTGACTTCATGTCTGCAGCAGTCCCCCACCATCATCTTTTAAATGCGTTTAAAAACATTAAATCCAATGCTGTTAAGAGGCCATGAAGATAATGAACTATATACTAGCACTTTTAGGGTGGGACCATGCTATGTTCTTGCTTTATGATACAGCTTTTCCAAATCACTTACAGCCAGTGGCTTTTGCTTTCCAATCTTATGACCGTTAGGTTTCAGAAATACGTTCATTTTAACTTTCTATTGCTCTTATTACTGAACACCAATTTATGATATTTAAGAAGTTATTTTTCTCCACATGGTCTTTTTTATGTCTAATGTTTACAGCAACTTACATGGGAAAGATAGCTTCTTGTCCTACGCTTGTCTAATCACTACTTGTATTACTAGTTTGGTCTAGGACACTGCTCAGCAGCTCATATACATATAGGAAACAAAGATGATCCCTTCACCTTCTTCTTGTATGTTAGTTTAGCCTCATCGAGCCTCTACAGCCACCTCTCTGGTCCCAGGAACTGCATCCACCCTTTTGCTTTCCAAACTTCTTTTTTACAGATTCTTTACCACAAAAATGTCAAAATTTCACAAAACTGTAATCTCTAAATTCATACAAGTTGCAATGCATGTGTTCCTTTCCATTGTTTTCTGACTTCTGTCAGGATAGGAAGGACATAAGGGAGGCTGTACTGGTTCAGAATATGTCAGTATCTTTGGCTATAAATGATTATGTAAATTAGAGAAAGACAGTAACAATCAGAGAAAATGAGCTTGCTTGCATGAATCTTCTCAATTTTCTTCAATGACCTATTAATTATGGATGTCTTGAGCCAGATATTGTGTCTGGATTATCAGTGGAATAATCCTCTAAAAATTATCTAGCCTTTCTAAACTACTTATTCTGTCTTTTTTGACACTTTGTGGTATTGAGTTCCCTCACTATGCACTATTGCAAATGCAGGTATATAAAGAGTTATGCAGTAGCAGAATGTTTTCTCTAATGTTTCTCTAATGAATCCTAATGTTCTCCCATCTTTTCTGATATCTAATAATCAAAAGTGAAACTGTGTTCCTGAGAATTGCATTGTTTTCAGAAAGCTTCTCCTAATGACTATAGAATTGATGCAGAACCATGATTTCAATTTAAGGATGTTGCATTTGATCAGTATTATACTACTTTTTTTGAGCTTAAGCTTCATCCAACAGTGTAAAAGTAGACGTACTATGTCAGCACAAGGTTTGGGATAGTCTGACACGAGCTACTGGGAATGCCAAGAAAAGAACATAAAAGAAGCCTAACACAATTCTTTCCAGAATACTGCTCCAGGCTACAACAAACTGTGGTGTTACATTTTATAAGCCAGAGGCCTTTAATTTCAGAGGTGTTTGCTTCTTTCTTGAATCTACACACATTTGCAGTAATTTTCACCTTCCATGTTATTGCCCAGTCAACTCTGTAAAATCCTAATACACTTTTTGTAGCTGAGTTTCATTTGACTACTCTGATACACAGCTTGGAATAATCAGCAATTTTTCTCAATGCAGTCATAATCACTTCTACTCCTCATTAGTTACCAAAACCTGACCCTGCTATAGATAGCTACTCCATTTTGTGATGCCAGGTAATTTTTTCCTACAATTTTTCAATGCTTTATCTATTTATACACTAAAGGATGTGTCGTCTTATCCTATGGCAGCTTATTTTCATTAAGAGCTTTAGCTGAAGATTAAAATATTTTTTTGAAAAGTCCGGTACACTGTGTTGAGATCATACTTATTTGCATGTTTGATGACTCCTTTGAGAAATTTTAGTGGTCTAAGAGCAATGAATTCCCTCTGAGACACGTTGATTCCTCTCCCCAGTTTGAATTTATCTGCATGTCTGTCAATGCTTTTGTTTTATGCCAGCTTGCTTTGTTCGGAAGTCAATAATCTATTTGTCAATCCCAGAATCCTTTCAAGATACCAGTTTTGTCACCTATGTTCACTTGGTTCTGAGGCCTTTTCAAACAACAGGTTGATGCTACAGTTATTAGTTCAGGAAGGCTTCTGGATTATAACAAATATTCCTATGTGGGTAGTGTAACTAAGGGGACATTACATCTTGGCACATGGCTCTAGAGCAGAGGGTGGCCTACCAGGTACAGCTCCGCATCAGCAGACTGTGCACCTTTGATCTGATATACCTTCATAGACTTCTGTATTTGAGGTTCTCTATTAAATTCAATGACTTCAGGCAGGCTTCCCAGGAGCCAGTTTGTACTTGAAGGAAAAATTCTGGGGCTTCATGAAACTTTTTTCCTTTTTACACAAGTATCTCACAGTAGATGCTCAAGCAATATTATCACAAGGGGCTTATGTTCCAGGTGTATGTAAAAGTACATGGGGTAAGCTGCGCCAGTTCTTTTCAGGAGAGTAAGGAGCCACTTAACAGCAGTGTACTTCAGATGCGGAATACATCCTGAAAGGCCTGAGACCAAGTTAACTGAGGGTCAGTCCTGCCAGAATATCTTTTCTGGTGAGTTATTTTGGTGGGGGACCCAAGTTGAAGTCTAAATTCACAGAAAGGGCTTTAGTCATGCAACTTCAGCATTAACCAAGGCCAAAATGCTCACCTCTCTCAGTAGCTACTGCATACCATCCTGGTGCTCATACTGCTCTTCAGGGCTTGATACTCTTTTGAAACTAGCAAAATGCTTAGAGCACTAACATACGCCTCAGTCTCTTCAGTGTACTTGATTTTTTCCTAAAGCTTGGTGCTTCCATACTGTTTTCAGTGAATCCCGGGTGTTAGGGGCAGATATCACCTGAGGTGTGTGACTTTCTTCCCAGACTCCACAATAGTCAGTACTTTAGGTACAGATCGTCTAAAAGTTCTGGGCATGGTATTACTTCATATCACATCTAAAGACTCCAGCACTGTCTCAAATTCAGTACCTGGGTATATCCCTCTGTCATCATTAACTGTATCAGCTAAATACTTAACCTGACACTTTCTCCTAAAATCTCAACTTCTGTTGTTTGTGCAGTTCCTCAGGAGCAAGATGGGCAGCCAGAGGAAGAGGAAACGTTACTAACACATGATTCATCAACACCTACTGCATCAGCACTTGAAGAAATGGCTCTGTACAGCAGCAAACGCAAACTCCGACACAGCCGGCGCAGTCTGGAGACTGCTGTCCCAACGTAGATGATCTGATGCACCTGGGTGATAGAATAGCCCAACACAGGGCTCTTGAACTTCCTGTGCTCCAGGAACAGCACTGCCTCCTGGACTCTGGATGGGAACTGAGCACCCCAGGGAGCGTTGTGGTTAATTAACTTCCTTTAAGGCTGTGAACCACCCTCTTTTCTCACCCAATAGTGCACTGGGGCATGTCCTAAACAAAATGGGACAACACTAGACTAAGATGGCCAATTGAGAGGAGGTGTGGGTAGGACAGTGGGCAGCTGCAGTTTGTTAGCCTGTAAATATTGGGGGGGAGGGAGGGGGTAGGACAGAGAACATATGAGTGTAAGAGTGTGTAGGGCTCCAGCTGTTATTTCCTCAACTTGGATATTTTTTTAAATAGTTAATATGGGAGCTTCTACTCTGGTATGAATTAGAAGGAAGTTCCAGCCTTTGCTCCTATTTAATTTCTAGTCTTTTGCCAAGAAGCATCTCCTTCCACCTCCCACACTGTGTCACCTCACTTTCTTTTGGGAGTGTGTGGAAGTAGGTAGCTTGGAGGCAAAAAGGAAAAAAAAAGGAATTTCAGTGAAGTGCCTCCCTCTGACACTGACAACTGACTCAAGCAAAGACGACTGAACAAGCAGGAGCCTGTGCCAGCTCTAGGAAGCATCAGCTCCATTTCACTTGCCTCTGTGAGTGCAGCAATCTGTCCCATGTAGAAGAATGCTCCTGACACTATTTTGTGCTATTCTGGGAGACAGGTACCTACCTAGAGATACACATAATTGTGTGCATGCAGCGTGAACCACTCTACCTGCATGCTGCTCTAAGTGTCAGAGGAGGCCAGGTATCTGTCTTCTGTCCACATCATGTCTGATTTGGTGAACTGCGGCAGAAATGAGGAAGGAGTCGAAAAGGTGTAGCAAGGGTATAGCAGTGTGCATGTGTGACAGCAATAGAGAGCAGAGTAGTTGGGGGTTAGGATACGGTGGCAGAGGTAGGAGGTGTAAACAGCAGATAAGGTAGTGGGTTAGGATTCAGGAAATGGGGAAGGGTAGGAAATGGCATTGCTGGGGTCAAGTTAGGAGTAATAGGGTCTTACAGATAGGAGGATACTAGTAAGTGACTCCATTGTGTTGCCCGCTAGCTGTGAAATGAAATGTGATATCGTGAGGGGTGCTCAGTGTGGGACTCTCAAGGAGTGCCTGCTAGGCAGGGAGCACAATGAAGTGAGATGGATCTGGCCTATGCCTTGCAATAACTACACAGTTCTGCTTTCTGCCAGCTTGTTGTCTTCAGGCCCCTGCCCATGTAGAACAGGGCAAATACATGCAGGAGGAAAAAATAAAAATGAAAAAGGAGCAGGGGTGTGATTCCTGGTTTCCATGAAAGGGCCGTGAACAGTCTGTATCAAGTGAGCTCTGCATTTGTGGAGGAGACTGACACCGCTTATTGCTCTGAAATCAGTCTCTGCTGCTCTGCTGCCCACTACTGAAGTAAAACATCCCTTTTCTTTTTTTGTGATTTTTTTTGGTTGTTTTTGTCTGTTTGGGTTTTGTTTGTTTGTTTTGGTTTGTTTTTGTTAATGCCTCCAATAGAGAGAAAGACATCTGAACTTGACAGTAGTCTGATCTGTCTACCCAGGTACAATGGTGCTCTCTGGTGAACCAGTCCATCAGTAAGACCAGAGTTGTATCTTAAGCCTCTCAGTGGCTGGATGGGGCTTGGGAGTGGCAGGCACTTCTGCTTGTATATTTGCTGAATGACTGGATGCATTCTTTTTATAGTTGAAACTCTCCCTTCATGCCAAAATCCAGTGGATCATTTTTAACTGACTTCATGTTTTAATTTTACAGGTCTCTGAAGGGGGAACTCAGATAATCTCAAGCTGCAGCTATAGCTGCTTCCATCATCAGCAATTTGAGCTTTTCCTTTTTAAAATCTAATTTTAGCATATGCTTTTTAACAAGAGCAATTTTGGAAACAATCCTGGATTGGTTTTGGTGACTAACGTGATTTTTTTCTTTCCCTTTGTGGTACCTGGTGCCAGGTTCTGGGTTCTCTCCCCTTCTCTCCTGAGAGACTCTGAGGGAAAATTAGCGCATCAAGACTGTAACTAGTGAAATTTGTACAACCAAAGAAATCTATTTTGTGGTTCAAGGATAATAAAGTTTACTTTACATTTTAGAACCTTTAGTTAATGTGGTTTGCCCTGTGTGAAGTCTGCAATTTCTATACCAACACTTTCTTTCTGATGATTAGCAAACGTATAATCCAGCAATCATGCTGGTAATTTTCCTGCTTCTAGTTTCCTGAAAGGGGATGAAGTTTTGAGTAATAGAGAACAGCAAGGGGCTGCTGGTATATTGGGAATCAACAGGGAAACAAACACCTGTGAAATGCCTAAAAGGAATTAGGGTATGTTCACCTAAAAAAGTGACACAGACGATAGCCCAACTTAAGTGTCTTTATGCCAGTACATGTAGCACGGGTAACAAACAGGAGGAGTTGGAAGCCACTGTGCAGCTAGAAAGCTATGATCTAATTGGTGTCACTGCAGCTTGGTGGGATAAAGCACGACTGGAGTGCTGCAGTCAGTGGCTATAAACTGTTCAGAAGGGACGGGCAAGGAAGAGGGGGAGCAGAGGGGGGACCTCTTTAAAAACAGTGATGAACACATTGAGGGCTTATGGCTAAAAACTGGGGGCCAAGCAAACAAAGGAGCTTCATGCTCACAGGCCTGATCCAGCTAGGGGGCTTCAACCACCCTGATATTTACTGGAGAAGCGGCACAGCAAGATTAAACAGTCCAGGAGACTCTTGGAGTGCACCGAGGATATTTTTTAATGCAGGTGATAGACAGCACAACCAGAAGAGAAGCATTACTGGACCTGCAGTGATCATGCCCTTGTGGAATCCACAATCCTGAGGTAAGATCTTGAATTTTAGGAGAGCAAACTCCCAGTTGCTTAAAGAATTATTGGATGGGACCCCCCCCCCCCCCCCCCCCCCCCCGGAAAACTGCCACTGAGCAGAAGGGTTAAAGGCTTAAAAGAGCAGAACAGAGCTGACAGCTTTTCAAGGACATTTTTTTTTCTTGGAGCACAAGATGTCTCGATTCCCATGTGTAAGAAATAAGACAAGAAAGGCATGAGACCCGCATGGTTGAGTAAGACCCTCCTGGTCAAACTAAAAAGTGAGAAGGAAATGCAGTGGAACCAGGGGCATACATCCTGAGGATATTATAAGGATGCTGCTTGGATGTGTAGGGATAGGATCAGAAAAGCTAGAGGCTGAATTTGGCAAGGAATGTGAAGAATAGTAAGAAGGGCTTCTACAGGTATGTTGTTCAGAAAAGGAGGAATATGGAAAATACACGCACCCGATAAATAAGAGGAGAACAAGTGACAACCAATGTGAAAAAGTCTGAGATACTCAATTTTTTTTACCTCAGTTTTCACTGGTAATTACTCTTCCCACATCTCTCAAGTCCCTGAACCTCAAGGTAGGAACTGGTGGAACAAAGTCTCTCCCATTACAAGAGATCAGTTTTGAGGCCACCTGGTGAACCTGAACATACACAAGTCCATGGGACTGGACAAGCTGCGTTTTAAGGCCCTGAGGGAATTGGCTGATGCAAAGCTTTCCACCATCTTTGAAAAATCATGGTAGTCCAGGAAAGTCTCCAATGACTGGAGAGAAAGGGTTCTCACACCCATTTTAAAAAAGAGTAGTAAGGAGGATCCTGGAAACTACTGACCAGTCCTTGTCAACAAAGCAGAGCAGCATTACTGTGGACTGAATTGATGAACTCTACATTATTATCTGATTGCATAGCATGTTATATATACCTTCTGTAGAAAGCTGGCAAAGACTCACTGTAAGTTCAACAGCAGTAGAGATGACAAAGCCCTTCTACAAAGGGCGGTCCTAGCAAGAGTAATTTATGGCGTTTACATAGTCCATGTATTCACACTTAATTTTCCCCAGAAATGCATGAAAAACATTAAAAAAAACAAAACAACTACAAATACGCAAGGCATATTAACAAAATTTCAGACATCAAGAGCCTAGATCTAAAAATGTAACTTTCAAAGAAATATACGTGATTAGCAATGGAGAAGAATAATTTGCAATCTAAAAGCCACTTGGACTTTGGGATAACTACATATCCTGAATCCTCACCTCTAAGGATTATGGGGAAGAAAGAACAAACTTTACAGAAAGAATAAATCAAGCAGATGGGAAGGAACCTTAGTGCAAAGCAAGCACTTAAGGCTACATTTTATGCCCACTCTTACCACAAAGCTCTCAGGTCCTTTATGGAAGTTTTCGTGGCTCCAGGATTAAGTCCTGTCTGTTACTGGTAAACAAGTGAGGGATGAAGTTCTTGTCCTCCCTTGTATTTCCTTTTATATTGAATGAATGGTAGGCACATCTGAACACCTACAGGATTCTCTTCAAGGATTTTCAACTAACAGATACGAGGTACTCTAACAAAGGCTGCAAATCACAACACATTTACCTATATGGGGGGTGGATGTGGGGGGGTTGGAGAACTATGGTTTGTAACCCAACATAATTATGAAACAGCACACCAGCAGACAGAATTTTACAAATATATAAACACAAGCTAATGCTCACTGGAAGAAGTAATTTAAGTTCTCTCTGGGTTTATTCTGGAAAACTCAGAAAAAAAAAAAAGCAGGGGGAATCAGTATGCTCAATGAATACATATGTTAAAGTCTGGCATAGGTAGATATCACTGGTATTTACAATTCTAAGCACTACAGTGACAGAATCTGAGGGTTTTTTGGGGTACTGCTTCTATGAAATTTCAACCTATTAGGGTTTTGTAAGGAAGTTAAGAAGATGTCAGTGTCAACAGACCAGGAATGGACAACAGAATGCGGGATCCAGCCATCCCAGGTGATTGCTTGCTAGCCAACATATGCACTGATAGTCTTCCTGATTGCAGAATCTTGATACACATTGTGGTCAGAAAAACAGGCTTGGTTTACTGTCCTGCTGAAGGCTCCGTGACAAAATACAAGTCTGCTTGATGGGTACTGCTGAATAGTCTTGATTATATTATTTGCATATCTTATGTTTTTTTCTGTTTCTTGACTATTCCTTTCTCTGCCCATGCCAGCTTTTCTTCACTTTGGTCTCCTCCCAGAAAAACAACAGCCACTAATTATTTCTTCCCTATTGGGCCCAGTTTTGATACATTCATACCTAAATCTGATATTTCTGATAAGTTGCCCAAGTAATCTTAGTATAGTATTACTGATATAGTGGCTTAAGGACTTTTGGCCTAACTACATTCTACTCCCCAGAAGGTCCCCAGTATTCCAGTTATCTGCAGTTCCTTTGTTCCTTGCATAATTTACCCACAACTACCTGTGAAATCCAGCCACTTCTCATGGCAATATTAGCAAATCTTTTATTGGCTTCTTACATTGTTATTTGTTATGTCCAGCAGTTTCTCACATCATGTCTAGTACTGTCTCATGTACAGTTTAAGTCAGTTTAGCCACTGGCTTAGCTTGCCAGCTCAGACTGTTTAGATATCTTGTTTTCTTTTAGTTTATGGCACCCTTATATGAGACCAGTGTTTGATTAGTCATTGTACTTTCTTCTAAGGCACAGGCTGCAGCTCAAAGATATTTGTGCATATTATTCCTCCCAGTTTGCAATGAAATTTCGACTTCCAGGTCTATGTTAAAAAGTGTTTGAGTGGTTTTATGTTTAGATTTTTTTTTTTAAAGTAGAATGTGTCCTGGCTAATGTTTCTAGTATCAAACATGAACCAAAAGTACCGAAGTCCCTCAGAAGAAATGGTCTCCGGTTCTTAACGCCCGAATTCACAAAGACCCAACAGGAAGTGTATGTAAAAGGTTTAGGATAAAAATAAAAAAAATCAAACAATCTAAAGTGAAGAAATAAACCCTGTAAAGAACTACGGCACTGTGACAGCATGTATCATGTACTTCAATTCCAATGCAAGAGGTACTCTGGGTAAAAGGTGAACTTGCTGGTAAACAAAAGGTATTTTAATTGTGTATGTGTCAGGAGATTGGTCTTTGCAGTATTGTCAGCATACAATGTCCCTAAAAATAGCACTAGCATCACAAAAGAATGTATCAATCCCAACAGATAATACTAACAAAAAACCATGAAAGATATTACCATGTGAAAGAAACTTGGAAACAGTGCGTAGACCTGTGAACAGTCACCAGAAATGGCAACAGCCCTTGGTCATGTCTAATGTGAATGTAACATAAATTCAGTATTCCATAACAACGAATCATTAAAAAAAAAAAACAAAAAAAAAAAATCAGTGTAAAACTCAAGTAGCTTATCCATGAAGATAACTGGCCACTTTATTGCCAAAGGGACTGTTTGGCTGAAAAAAATGCTCTCAGCACAAAAAAACAAACAACTATGTTTTGCTATTAGCCAATATTATCTATCTGGAGGAAAAATGTATAAGTATCTACTTCAAGAATAAGGTGAATATTCAACTGTAAAGGATTTTTCAAACCAATCAAGGCTGTCTATAAAAATTAAAACAAACAACAACCACCACCAATAAAAATAAAATAATAAAATAAAATAAATAAATAAAATAAATAAAATAAAATAAAATAAAATAAAATAAAATAAAATAAAATAAAATAATAAAATCTCTTTTAAAAGGAGGGTAGAGAGGAAGGGGCAAGTGTTAATCACAAGGCTGCCAGACATCTCACCTGTGTGATTTGAATCTTAGCATTTAAGCTGTGTTTGCCGCTAAACTCTACCTCATTTCTATAACCACTGCACTAAAGAGTGCTAACTTCAATGTTTTCATGTTTTTGTTTTTTTTTATGACAAGCACATAATTTGAAAGTGACGAATCAAATCATTAGCGTGTGAATGTCTGAGTTCCAACGTTCCTTGAAAAACGTTCTTCCTTCATGAGACTTCACAAGTAGCAAGAAAATGAATCATGGAACAAGTTGTCCAGTGGTTGTGGATGCCCCAACCCTGGAAGTGTTCAAGGTCATGTTGGAAGTGTGATATATGGAGTAATAATTCTTGTCAAGAAGATGGTTAATGTTAATAAAGAAGGAGGAGATGTGGGAGTGTGGCCATGGGGGTCGACAAGCCCCATGGCTGGTGATAACATCGGACTCTTAACGATGAGGCCATCAGGAATGTAAAGAGTTTAGAGGGAACAAAGAAGGGTGATTCGGGAGACGCTATGCCGTCTTGGGTTGCTTGTTCTCCCGCCGTTAAGGCATGGAAGTTGCTGGGGGTTTGCTGGTTGCCGGGCAAAGTTGTTGACCAACGAAGAGTTAGTGGAAAAGGACTGCTGTGGGGCGAATGGTATAAGAAGGGAGCCTGTCCTCAATATGGGATGCAACACGATATGATGAAATTCTGTCATCAATCCAGATGAAGTAAGGAGTCTTCCTCTCCGCTAAACTCTTTCACCTTTCTCACTCGACGCATGCTCCCTCCGCTTCTTGGTTCTGCTTCAACTCATTTCATCATCTCCAGGCCCTTATCCAAGGATCTAGATTTCCAAGCACTAATCCATTTCATATATCTTCTCGGGCTCTCTCTCTGGCTGCCCGCAATACCATGTCTTTTTCTGTCGAGTCCATAAAGTAGTAGTGTTCAGCGCTGGAAGCCGGGGCAGGTGCCCAAATCTGGCTTCAAGTCCCGTTACTTCCCAGGTTATTTATACATACAACATTGCGTGCAACATCAGCCTCGCTTTTCATTATCCCCTTTGCACATGCGTGGCGCACCTGGTGGTCGTCCAGGTGGTCGTCCAGATGAAGTAAGGAGTCTTCCTCTCCGCTAAACTCTTTCACCTTTCTCACTCGACGCATGCTCCCTCCGCTTCTTGGTTCTGCTTCAACTCATTTCATCATCTCCAGGCCCTTATCCAAGGTCAGGTTGCACCTATTCCCTCCCGGGGTTCCCCTCCAATGATTCTTTTGATTGTTCAATGTACTCCCTAAGTTTCCAGTATACATAGATTACTTGATAATGTAAGTACATTTAATAATATTTAATTATACTGTATGATCCATCACCTGAGAAACATTAATAGAACATCCATTCGATTCTCCCCAACACTAACATTTTGAGAAACATTAATAGAACATCCATTTGATTCTCCCCAACACTAACAGTAGCAGTTACTGATCCTGAAAGAACCCTGGTGTCCGTGTGGTCGTTACGCCACAAATGGCACCCGAACAGGGACCTGAAGAAAACAGGAACAGGGACAGGGACAGGCTAACAGACCAGGGACCAGGACAAGAACAGGGGCATTGATCGCCTAATGAAGATGGGTTCGGCCAAGCTCAGCAAACCGCTCTAAGAAACTCGTACAGAAAGCTGGAAATAGGCGAGCTGCAGCTGGAAAGAAGCTCAAGCTGAGAGAAGCGGACCCGCGCACACAACCGCCCCTCACTGGCCGAAGGTAAGCAGTTGCGCATTATGGTGAATCATACGTCCTTAGAAACAAAAACTGTCCTGGTAACCTTACAGCTTATTCCCTTTATTAACAATCCGACAGTTTATGATCCTGAAACATGGGACCAAACTGAGGTCAAGGTGTGGGACTCTGCTACTAAAAACGACAAGGTTGTGGTGGGATGGCTCGGCACCTGGCGAACAGTCTCTGAGGCCTTAAAGAGCCGTGTGCGACCACAGTCAGAAACGTGTGGTTTGCCAGATAGCGAGGGAGCTGCGGGCTCGTCCACCCATCCTTCTGCTACACCATCGGCCCCCCGCCGCTACTGCCATCGCAGGCCTTTGCTGTTACGCCCCCTGGTGACCTGGGCGTTCCTTTTGATCCAGGCCCTGTAGGCCCTGAAAAGGAGCCGGATCTGTTTCCCTTCCATCCGGGAGGAATAGGATACACAGGGCCCGAAGGCCGAACTGCTTAACAACTTAAAGCGAGACATATTGTTCCCACGACTAGCCCTGGAATTCTCCGGTGTTTGTAATCAAGAAAAGGAATGGAAAATGGAGACTGTTACATGATCTGAGAAAAATTAATGAAGTCATGGAAGATACGGGAGCACTTCAACCAGGATTACCAACTCCAACTATGTTCCCCCAGTCATGGACATTAATAGTAATAGACTTAAAGGATTGTTTGTTAAACACTTGCCAGAATTCGGAAAACTTTGCCATGTTTATGTTTCAGTTGATACCTTCTCTGATTGTACATATGTATAGGCGTACTCGGGTTTCTTATGAATATGTAAAAGCAATATTCTATATATTTAGAAAGTTCGACGGTTCTGTGTGCGTGTTGGTAGAGCATAGACTCCCTGTGCACCCAGCGCTGTTTACTTGCCTTTTATAAATATTACTAAATTCAGATTGAGTTGTATCTTCATTTATAACAGAATGGACCTTAAAGATCATCTAATTCCAACTCCTGCCCACCCTCACCCCACACAAAACAGGCAGGGACACCTTCCACTAGACCAGGTTCTTCAAAGCCCCATCCTGTTAGCGTTCATGAAGACACATAATCCACAAAGTGATTATATGAAGGTGCTTTATTAGGCGCCGGAAGTTAGGGGCATGCCTGCCCAAATCTAACTTCGTCTGATTTGTTCTCTTAGTTCTCTTTTATCTCCTAAGATACTACATATGCATTAGGTTTCACAACTCATCTATGCATATTCATTTCCTAGCTCCGCCTAGCCTCGCTTCGTATGCTAATTATCTTATCAGTCCTTCTGCGCTTGCGTACTACTCTCTGGTGGTCGTCCGGGTGGTCGTCGGGATGAAGTAAGATGTCTTCATCAGAGTTGAACTTTTTAACCTTTCCTTCTCACGCATGCTCTCTGAGCCCTTGGTCTCAGTCCAAACCACAAGGTTGGTTTGATCCAGTTCCCAGGGTCCAAGAAGCCCCAGTTATCTAGATGTCTTGCAAATTGAGCATTCTTTTAATCCTCCTTACTCCTCATCATGAATCGGTGCATTCTCTCATGTTACCCTTACACATATATTTTGTATCTTCCAAGCGCAGCCTCGGAACAGTACATCGCAAATGTAACATATTAAACAATATCGTATTATTTATTCTTCTATTACTAACAATCCAACATGGCCTTAAACACTTCCAGGGATGGGGCATCCATCCGTGATTCAGTATAAATTAAGTAAAAGAATAAATAAAAACAATTTATAAATAAGCTGCTAGGAAAATTAGCTAGGTTCTTTATTTCCAAGTTCTTCAGTCTGGCTGATTTGAATACCAAAGAATCTCTTCTTCAAAATAGAAATGCTAAAACTACCACAAATCTGTACCCTGAGTGAACAAGAAAACTGTAAAAAGTTAATTTCTAACTCTAACTGTACGAATATTTCTCAAGGGATATTAGTAGATAGCAGAACTTACAAAAAAATGAAAAAAAACTGCTCAAAGAAAGCTATGTGCATAGGTCAAAAAGAACAACCACAAAGTGAAAACTCCCCCCAGATCAAACTTACTTTACATTTCAAAGTGTAGCTTAGAAAATACACACTTCGCCTCAGCTTTCAAAAGGACTATGATGTTGAAAACGGGAAAAGAAAAGAAGAAAAAAAAAGGAAAAGATAGTTAATAGGAATGAGGATTAGAAAGTGGAATTACCTTGCTGGAGGTATAGAAAAATTCAGGAATCCTATTATCCTCAATAAAATCTTGCATAATTTCTTTCCCAGAATTTGTAAGGGATGGCACACTAAATCACAAAGATAAAAAAAATACTTGAGAGAATCTTTCCAGTGTGGTGTTGCATCATGAGTTACTTAAAGCTACTTGCTCACCCCTAGCCCTCTTCCAAATATGTAAGAAAAAAATCTCATTAATTTTCTTCAGACAGGACCTTCTGTGAAACTATTTTAGTCGCGATTGCATTGGCAGGCATCCTGCAAGCAGGAGTGCACAGTAAAAGTTTATCATAACCTTATATTCCCTATTACTCGACACCACATTTCTCCCGTTTCCTCATTGGCTGAGTACTACAGGTTCACAAGCTACTCAATGCACTTCTATACCGTATATGTACAATTTTATTTGACCAATCATTAATGTCTCCTTTTCACCTATTTATCCTGCAATTTTATCTGAAGCAGACACTGCAACATTTAATCACTGGTCTCATTTTACCCTTTTATTTCCACTTGCACACAAAGTTCAGTTAACGTGAGAAAAATAGTCGCAAAATCAAGAGAGAGAGAAGGCGTCTTCCCCTACCTTTCCTCTGCTAACTAAAAGATAACCAAAGCTTCCTTTGCTAGTTAAACAGATTTTCTTTTGACTGTTATTGCTTTCAGGAAAGATGCTAAACAAAACCATCTGATGTGGTTATAAAAGAGAACAAATGTGTTGCAGAAAATTTGCTGATGGAGCATGCCAAAGTAGTAAAAGAGTTCCTAAAATTCCATAGGAGTTTCCATAGCTGTTCTTCCATCATTTAAATGTATAAAATCCATTCTTATTCTCCACAGAAAAAATACTGAGTTTTAATTGTGCACTAGAAACAAAAATGAAATACTTTTCCTATTCAAAATACAATGCATCTTCTAGAAGTTTCGCAGAATAACACTTCAGCAGCCTGCAGGCCAAACCAGGATCATGTCCAAAGTGAAAAAGTATACAAACATAGGATTCTGGTAGTATTTGAGGATTTCTCTTCTACATCTGATGCATTCTGTATCTCACAGATTATAATCCAAGTCAATCTTGTGTTGGGACACAGAATCCAGACAGTCTATGAAATGATGAAAATTTAGTCCTGCGTGGTGTATTTCACACACATTATACTTTGCCTTGTTAACTGTTTAGAACCAAATGACCTACAAGCTTTCGTATTCTCCAGTTGCCTCAAGATGAGAACAAGATCCATGTGTTGTCAACAGAAAATAATTAATTAGGTGAAATTCTGTCACAGAATCCTACCGGTAAAGCCATGCTCTAGCCTAGAGAGGAAAGTAAAAAGCTGCCAAGGTCTGCACCCTAAGAAAAACTCCTTTCCAGTCCCAAATCTAGTGATCAGTTTGTGTGAGCATTTTAGTGAAATTTACTATCCAAGCGTCTGAGAACAAGGCTTCCCTATAGCACTTCAGAGGTCACATCCTATATTCATATATGACCAATCTTTAATGTATGGAAATGGAAAAGCAAAACAACAACCAAAGGAAATATCTATCTCATCAGAAGGCATAAGGGAAAAATAAAAATAAATCAGAAACTTTCCACGCTTCAAATAAATAATCTAAATAAATCAGGTAGGAAGTCATATGTATAATTTACCTGGTACACCTGAACAGAAAGACAGTGTTGGTGCAGCCTCACGTTGATTATTGTTTACAGTTCTGGGCTCCACAATATACAAAGGATAGTGTCCAGAGGAGGGCAACAAAGCTGGTAAAAGGGCTGGAATGCATGTCCTGTGAGGACACTTGGATTTTTTAGCCTGGAGAAAAGGCTAAGCATAAACCTTATTGCTCTCTGCAGCTTCCTGGGGAGCTGAAATGGAAAGGGAGGTATCGGTTCTTCTCCCTGGTAACCAGTGATAGAACGTGAGGGAATGGCACAAAGCTGTGCTAGGGGAGGTTCAGAGTGGTCATTAGGAAAAAAATCTTTAACGGAACAAGCTTTTGAGTGAAGTGATTGATTCCCCTGTGTTCAAGAGGCATTTAGACAATGCCCTCAGTAATACGCTTTAACTTTGATTAGCCCCGAAAGGGTCAAGCAGTTGGACTTCATGATCTCTGTAGGTCCCTTGCAATTGTTCCATTCCATTCCATTCCATTCACGTATAACACCTGCTTTTACAACCCCAAGATCCAATGGCACAGCTCTGCAAACAAAGTGACCAACTGTTAAGTTCACTTCTGGTTAAGGCCTTAAACAAGCAATTCAAGCAAGATTTAAGTACCTAGAACTAAGCCTGAGAATGAACATTGGAACGATTTAAAGGCACACCACAAAAAGGAAAGAAACATAGGTAAAATGTCACAACTAAATCAAAACGTAAGAAAATCAGGTACTAAGCTGTATGGGTACACACAGTAAGGAATACACGTTAAACTGGCTCTGTTCTCCTGATACAGTGCGTACTGTACCACCGCCGATCCAACTCTGTCAGAACATCCTGAAGTCAGAGGCAGCACAAGGACACGAAGCGACTCGCAGGCTGAGTGACCAAGTCCCGACAGTCCCGACAAGCGGCCGCTGCCGCCGCACGGGGCGAAGAGCTGCTTAGTGCTGCCGGCGGGGGGGCGGCCGGGACCGCTCAGCCGCGGGCCGCCTGGCTGCAGCGGCGGGGCCACCCGTCGTGGCCGGGCACCGCCGTTCCTTCGCGGGTCACCGGCTGCGCAGCGCAAACCCGCTCCCGGCCGTAGGAGACGGGCCGGGCCACGGGAGCCAGGAGCGTGAAGACGACGCAAGAGTTCTACGACGAGCGGCCCCAACAGCGAGGGACGGAGCCGTTCCGCCACCTCGAATCGACGGGAGCCGCGGCCGTACGGCGCGGTCGCCCCGTATCAGCGCGGCCGCTGCCTCCGTGCTGCGGCCCCGCCTGGACCCGGCGGCAGCGCGAGGCCGCCCGGCGAGGCCTCCCGGTGGCGCCGCCCCAGCGCCCAGCTCCGCCCGCGCCCTCGGCCGCGGACCCATCAGCAGCCAGGCGCCGGCCCGCGGGGGCGTTCCTTCCAGCGAACACAGGCTTACTCCGGTGGCTCTGAACGGAGCAGAACCGAGGGAGGAGGAGGCCCTGCGACAGCGGCGCGTTCGTGCTCAGCCGCCCGACTCCTGATAGTGGGAGCATGTTTGAACAAAAGTGCTTTAATAAACTCAAATGCAAGGTACGTACCTGTGAAGAGTAAAGACACGTCTGCAATGAATGTACAGTATTCTTTAAAGCTTATTGAAAAATCTGGGGGGAGCGCTCACAGAAAACAAGTTAGCCTAAATTAATAAGATCACAGGATGTAACAGTGGGTGCTTAGATGCGCGACGGCGCCTAGTAACGTGTCTACAACAGAGACTGAGCTGCACGTTTGGAAGCTGAAGTTCGACAACTTCAGACAATAAAAAGGTGCAGTTCTTCAACTACCGAAACTACTTACCTGCGGTTTTGCTGAATTCTCAATCAATCAATTGAAGCCAACATTCTTCTAATACGTTTTCACTGCAAAATGATGATTAGTTTTTCTGGTCTTTTCATGCAAGACAACTGCATTTAAACTGACTTTACACTCTGTGTGTCTTCTCTACGTACTACAATACTGATTTATGTAAATAAAATCTATATTAGAAAGTAAAATGCAAATTTTACTACTGAAGCTAGAGACCCTGGCAAATGGAGTGATGAGCTCAGATCACAGGGGATCTGTTCCTCCAGCCTTTTTTCTGTGGGGAGACTTTAACTGGCCAGGCCAAGCATATGCATGTCAGATCATACTGGATGTTCAGCTACACTGAACTTGAATGCCACCCTATGCTGACTGGGGATTACCAATCTAGTCACATGTCAAAGTGCGATTATCTCATCACAGGCACCTTCATTCCTTATATCATCTCCTACATCTTCCCTCAGGAGAAAAGGATGGCAGTATTAGCTGAATATTTCGGTAAGAAAACAACAAAAACATGCTGGTACCCAAAGAATGCTGCTGTACCAACAATATTGACTGTAGTGATTCTTCGTCTTATTCCCCATTTTAGACTGTTAATTTAAGGCATTTTTTTCACTAAAAGCAGACAAAAAAACCTATAAGCATAATAGTGAAATTAGGCAAGACTAAATTTAGATTCATGTTCCCACTCCCATACTTCCATTCAGATGTCAGTCCTGCTTGTTATAATAATGTTAGATTTCTCCACAGCCACACTTGAAAAAAAAAAATCTTTACAATGAATAATTACCATGAAGAACTGGGAGGGGAATGAAGGAGGCAAGTTTCTGAAGAGACTCCTTCAGTATCTGTGAGCAAAGCAAGGCTGAGAAGTCAAAGACAGGAGTACAATGACTTCTTCAATGATACACAGAGCATGTGTTCACTGCATAAAAAACAAGTTCTATGCTGAGTGCCTGCTGGTAGCTATTACTTCTTGATACTGAGTTGGAATAAGAACAGGAAGATCTTGTTAAACAGCTTCAGACTAGATAGATAGGAGAAAGCAAAGTTGCACTTAACCCAGGTAAGGTAATATATACAAATAAAGTGTCTGGAACAGATCAAAAATGGAAGGGGCAGAAAGGGTTAGTCACAAATGTTAAGTCAAAAGGAGCTTTCACTGTCTTCTCTTCCATTATAGTAGTCCAGGGGATCTGAAATGCTAAAGTAAGCAACTCAAGAGATCGAGAAAGATGTGTTACTATTCTCCTCCAGGTCCTGGGTCACGTCAGTTCATCTCTGTTTCTGTCTTCTTCAGTGGAGATGCTGTGTCTCTGTTCCTGGTATACTGATAAATGATCATAGACGGCCAACTGCTCTTTATAGGATGGAGAGCCAGGGGCAAAGCATGATAGTAAGGTATCCTAAGCCGGGTTAGGAGTGTCACCAACCAGAACAGTCCCATAGTGACTGAACAATGATGGAGACAGGGTCAGCTGAGAGTCCAGACAACCAGACAAGCTTGTGGTGGCAAGGCAGGTCTGAGGTAAAATTGTGAAGTCTGACCACTGCTCAGGGTCAGGTCCAGTGATGGTGACCAGGTTCAGACACAGCTGATTGCTGGGCAGGCCCATAATGACAAAGCAGGTCTGAGATGAAGCTGGGTAGTCAGACATGGTTCAGGGCCCAGATAAACAGGCGTGGGCATGGCTGTAGCTGGGCTGGAAACCAATATTCCTATGACGTAGCTCAAGCAGGGCAGAAGGCATGGGCTCAAGGTGAAATGGAGATCCTGGGGCCCATGGACTGAAGGCTAGTGAGGGCCATTATGGCCTACTAGTGCACTTAGGGCCCTGATACTTACACTGGATATTCATGTTTAGTCCCCTCTCTTCCTGCGTTTCTCCTCTGCAAACTCTATGACATTTGCCATTCCTATCTGAGATTTATTCCATTGTTACTGCTAGCCGTTTATAAAATGATGAAATTTGTGAATTTCAGATTCTAACAGTTACTGATATGGCTAAATAATTTTAGAGAAATGAAAAAGATTTGGAGAGACAACCAAGCATAGAATCATAGAATTCTTCTGGACTGCCCTTGTCACCACTGATTACTAAGAATCTTGTTACTTGCTAATTTGACTTGCATGATGCAACATGTAGAGTGGGATCATACACCAGCTAGAAATGCAAACTAGGGAGTGTTTTTGCCCTTTGTCAGGGCAAAACAAGCCTTTTCTGCAGGTCACCTTTAGTTGGTGCTTTGGAAATAAAGACTATTCTCAGCCAGTCCAAATAAGAAAACAGTAGAGCTTGTTCCATCCTATCTTCTAATAACACTGACAATCTCCAAACTTTACTTCTCTCCAATTTCTCTTCTGGGAAATATATTATTTCCCCACAGCTATAAACAAGCTACTAGCCAGCATACTGTTGTAGAACGACAGCAGCAACTGTCTTTCCTAAGAACAAACACTAACATCTTTGCTATTGTGAGCAATGGCACAGATAATACCTTCAAACAAGAACAAAGATAATCAAATTATAAGAGAAATGAAATGGTTGGATAAGTAATGACAATAATGCTATGAATAAAACTAATGCCTTTTCAGTTTCTACTTCCCTTTTAACTTGCTTACAGTTTTTGACCAGGACAGGCAGACAAAATAAAGCTTCAGTCCCTGAAGCGTGAGAGGTGTACTTAGGGAGTGAGGACATGATGAAAGATAAACTTCTGTTAGGTCAGGTTTTCAAGGTATAATCGAGCCTGAATAAATCACTGATGAGAATGGTTCTCAACAGCTGGCTTCCTGACCATAGATTTCACATTGCTCAGTTAGAGGCAGAAGTCCTTCCAAGCACAGGCTGTCACTTTCTTCCAGTCCTTTGTGATTTCCAGAGGAGAAGGATGAACACTGATACACAGGAGGCAGGTATTTATGTCTTTCTTGTGTATTTTGGCAAGATGTGTCTACGTGCTGTGCCAACCAAATCCTAGAATTGGACTGAGGACATCCTCAGACATGCCTTTCCATATTACAGTACACTTCTGCCCTTTCCTGCCAATTGTGCCAATGCACTAGTTTGCAGAGCCACTATATGAAATGGATCCAGAAACAATTCAAAAATTTAAGAAGTTTAAAGAGAAAATTTTATTTTTCTCAGTTTATGGTGAAGTGGCAAAGATATAGGTGCAAAAATACAAGATACAAACAAGTACACAATAATGCAGAGCATCTTCATTACTGTGGACTACCCAAGGAACTCCAGTAACATTTTTCGTGGAATAATCATACTTTAAGCAGCTCCCTCAAGTTCTGGGTAAGTTCTTCCTGTCTCTTCCACCAATCGTTCTAGTCTGGGTTTCCTGCATTGATTCTCAGCTTATGCATAATGTTGTTATCTCAGCTACTTAACTTTTTTTTTGTTTTCAGTATCCTCCTCATCCCTGGTAAGCCTATGTGCTGCAGGTCTGCAGCCAGAAATGGAACTTTTGTGGCTTCATGAATACTTTAATTGTATAGCTCCCTTGCATAAGATAGTGTTTTTATATATATTAATTTTACAAGAGAAATAACTTCATATAATTTCATCAAAATGACTTGATGCCATAGCATCACTTTTCTTCATGCATCTGCCACTGCTGCTATTTAAATTCATACTGGTGGATATACGTGTAATTTATGACACACACTTACTCTTTTGCAGGTCAGAAGCCTGAATGTCCTTAAGCAATAAGGAAAAGCAGAGTCACTTTCCCAAATGGGTACAAATTTTGAAGAATGAAGTGTCCACCATGTGTCACATCAAAATATATATACATATATATATGCAGGAGTGGGACCACAGGTTACCATGTACCTGTTGCCAGATGCTGGAGGGAGTGGGGAGAAGTGTATGTATCTTTCCCTTCACCTGGTGTGCCTGGGCACGTGTGTGTAATCTGCAAGCTCAACTAGGGTCCAGGAAACAGTATTAAAGGACTTGCATTGGTATTTGAGAGCTCTGCAAGTGTGGAGTGCCTATGAGACAAGAGTGTGACTGTGGGCATTTGTTCACTAGTGGACAACAAGCTGGACTAGCCAGTAAGTGGGAAACAGGTAGGCTGGGTATATGGGCTCCAGATCTGGCTGGGGTATTGGACAGACATTGGAGACGTGCTGATACTCAAGGGTTCCATGAAAGCATGCGTGTGCTTGTGAGTCTTGAGAGTGGGGAGTGTGAGTGCTTTCCCTTGAGAACTTCAATACTGATCAGCCAAATAGGAAAAACGAGACTTGACTGCCTGTATTGATGTTACTTCTTGTAGTGTTGAATGTGACTGCTGTTGAGAGCAACCTCAGCTGAAGGCACCAGGTTTGGTTCCAGCAGGCAGGCAGAAGGAATCACGAGGCCCCAGATCGCTGGAGGACACAGCTACTTAGAACATTCCTTAATATTAACCTCCTCAGAGAAGAAGAAAAACTGAACAGTTGGACTAAAACATGGTGTATGCGATTATATGTGTAGAAAAATATGATCTATTATGTAACATTTTGCAGCCATTTATATGTTTATTCATACAAGTGGTGAGAAGCTCATTCAGAGATTAAATAGGCTGCAGAACCATTGATCTGAACCAATGAGACTGATACAGCATGTATTCACAAGATCTAACTGGAGGAAAAAAATGATACCTAATCAATAGTCAAGTATCATCAAAGTCCTGCCATAAGAGTAGAAAAGAGATTACTGAGCCCTGTGTGTGGGAATATCATTGTTTCAAGCCAAAGGCCACTACAATCACAAAGTTCATATACCTGTTTTATCTTCATTCACTCTGTGTCTCAGTGAGCAGCAATCAGCCATATCCATTACTGATCACACAGATGTTTGTGCTGTGCATTGGTTCAGCCTACTGTATGACCTAGTTGAAATACAGATCCAGACAAAATTTCCTAGGATAGGGAATAGCAAGCTGCTGTGGACTGATGTAAGCAGAATGAAGAATAGCCTGCATATCTTTTCAAGTGGGTTCACTGTTACTTCGTTTGCTGCTTTCTCTCCCAGTGCTGAAGTCTAACAGCTGTAACAACTGCTGCAATCTGAAATTAGGTACACTTATTTCTGATTACTTTGTTTTATCCCACTGTAGCATCATGTCATTAACCCATATTATAAGCAATCTGGGGCAGCAAATGTCTCTCTCCTACTGGCTCTTTGTTTAAAGGCAGTCAGCATAAAAGAGCCCTGGTGAAGACATTAGTCACAAATAGTAATTATCTAAAGGTATTACTAAATTAATCCAGTATGATAATGCATACATAAAATTAGTAAAAATAAATAAATAAAAAATTAACAAATGCATCGAATGACAATTCCTTAAAAATAACTAGTATTATCTTGGAAATAATAAAGAAAAAATAAACATAACCAACCTTCTGAATAAAAAGGCAGCAAAACATTATTAATAGTTGGGGGGGGGGGTGGTGATGTACATGAAGCAGGGGCTGGACTGTGTGGAACTTGAAGTTGGCGATGGCATGAGAGCCTCTGGGTAAGGATTAAGGGAGGAACAAATAAAAGGGATGTTGTGGGAGTCTATTACAGACCACCCGTCCAGGATGACAACGCTGATGAATTATTCTTTGTGGAACTAAGAGATGCCTTGAGATCAACTCCCCTTGTCCTTATGGGGGGCTTCAACTTGCCGGACATCAACTGGGATTACCACACAGCTGACATGAGCAAGTCCAGGAGGTTCCTAAAGCACCTAGAAGATAACTTCTTGGTCTTTTTAGCTTTAATACCTTCTTTGCCTCTGTCTTCAATGCTAATGATGGGCTTCGGGACCCAGGGTGCCCTGAGCTGGAGAACCATGATGGTGGGAATGATAAACTCCCAACTGCCCCTGAACATGTGCAGGATTTGCTGCGCCACCTGGATCCATACAAGTCCATGGGTCTGGATGGGATTCATCCTAGGGTGCTTAGAGAGCTGGCTGACATCATCGCGGGACCTCTCTCAATTATTTTTCAACGATCTTGGGAACCTGGAGAGGTTCCAGTAAACTGGAAGCTGGCAAATGTACCAATTTTCAAGAAGGGCAAGAAAAAAGACCCTGGCAATTACAGGCCTGTCAGTCTCACATCAGTGCCTGGTAAAATTATGAGAGATTATCCCTGAAGTTATTGAAGCGAACCTGGGGGACAATGCAGTCGTAGGTCCCAGCCAACATGGGTTCATGAGGGGCAGGTCCTGTTTAACAAATCTGATTTCCTTTTATGGTAAGATCACCCATCTAGTCAGTCAAGGGAAACCAGCTGATGTGATCTTTTTGGATTTCAGTAAAGCTTTTGACACAGTTTCCCATAGGATCCTACTGGATAAAATGTCCAGCATACAGCTAAACAAAAACATCATACGATGGGTGAGCAATTGGCTGATGGGCAGGGCTCAAAGGGTGGTGGTAAATGGGGACACATCAGGCTGGTGGACGGTCACCAGTGGGATCCCCCAAGGCTCCATTTTAGGGCCAGTCTTCCTCAATGTTTTTATAAACAATTTGGATGTAAGACTAGAAGGTGTTTTGAGCAAATTTGCCAGTAACACTGAACTTGGAGGAGTTGTGGACTCTGTTGAGGATGGAAAGGCCTGGCAGAGAGATCTGGACAGACTGGAGAGCTGGGCGATCACCAACTGCATGAAGGTTAACAAGAGCAGGTGCTGGGTCCTGCACCTGAGACGGGGCAACCCTGGCTATACGTACAGACTGGGCGACGAGACGCTGGAGAGCAGCCCCACAGAGAGAAAGCTGGGGGTTATGGTTGACAGCAAGTTGAATATGAGCCAGCAGTGTGCCCTGGCAGCCAGGAGGGCCAACCACATCCTGGGGTGCATCAAGCACGGCATTGCTAGTCAGTCGAGGGAAGGGATTGTCCTGCTCTACTCTGCGCTGGTACGGCCTCACCTTGAGTACTGTGTGCAGTTCTGGGCACCACAATACAAAAAGGACATGAAACTGTTGAAGGCTGTTCAGAGAAGGACTACAAAGATGGTGAAGGGCCTAGAGGGAAAGATGTATGATGAGCAGCTGAGGTCACTTGGCCTGTTCAGCCTGGAAAAGAGGCTGAGGGGACACCTCATCGCGGTCTACAGCTTCCTCACGAGGGGGAGTGGAGGGGAAGGCACCAATCTGTTCTCTTTAGTCACCAGTAATAGGACCCAAGGGAATTGTGTCAAGCTGAGGCAGGGGAGGTTTAGGCTAGACATCAGGAAGAGGTTCTTCACTGAGAGGGTTGTTGCACACTGGAACAGGCTCCTCAGGGAAGTAGTCACTGCACCAAGCCTGTTGGAGTTTAAGAAGCATTTGGACTGTGCACTTAATCACATGGTCTGAAATTTTGGGTAGACCTGTGTGGTGCCTGGAGTTGGACTTGATGATCCTCATGGGTCCCTTCCAACTTGGGATATTCTATGATTCTAGTTATTGATTGGAAAGATGCAAGTAATACCCTAATGCTGTAAGTGTGATGAAGTATTTTAGACCATTAGCAATGAGACCACCTCTGTTAGGAGCTCCCTTCTTAAAATCAGCCATTCTAGATAATTTTCATTCCAGAGTATAACAGACACTGGCTCAGGAAACGTCAAACCTATTTAAAGTTCAGAAAACTTGGAAGAGCTGATAATGATAACATAATGTTGCTGATTCATTTGTGTATACAGCAGTAGTGAGCCTGACAATAAAAGTATCTGTACAGTTTGATAGTCAGATTTTTAAGCTAGAAGAAAAAAGTTCAATAAATACAGTTTAAAGGATGGGAGAAGGGATTTTAAAATGTTGTTTATTTAATTTACTGAAGAGAAGACTGAAAGGTGATGTGTTTATTTTAGTTGCATTACTGACAAATATTTAAGTCAAATACAGGTTACTAGACTCAATGCAGAAGACTAAATTCTATGTACGTTATAACATAGGAGACTGAAGCAGAAGAGTGATAGTTTTTTCTGGCCATAAGCTCTATGAAGGCAAGTGCCACTACACTGACATTCACCTCAAATACGGTACCCAAGAAGAACACTTCAAATGGGATCTTGCTTGCTGGTAGAAACTAGAGCCAGAGTTTACGTGGATTTTACTTTCCTTTACAGGTAATTTTTAAACTTTATTACAAATAATTATTATTTAAGGAATAAAAGGTTTGTAAAGCCACACACTGAAACCTTGCTGAAAATTTTTGTGAAACAATCACAAAAAAAAATTTGCGAACCAATCTTGATTTGACCTTCAGGGGGATTTGAAAATTCACATTTCAGTATCATACAGGAAAAAGACCTAAACGAAATGAAACTTGCTTTCCTTACAGTCATCTTTGGTTCAACTCAACCTAAATCTCATCTTCAGATTAGAAGTGCTATTTATCCCATCTAATTTTAGGTATTTCTATCTAAGGTAGCTGATTCATCTCCCTCTGTACTCAGTGGGGTTTAGCTGCAGTTCACCTCTCTGTTTTCGAAGGCCTGAATTGCATCCTAGGCTCCATTGACATAGTAACAAGCCCTCCACAGACTATAAAATAATCATGGGTAACTTGCCGTGTTGTGGACACCTACATAGTAATCACCAATGTTGAGTCAAATAAATTCTGCTTTAAATACATATATCATTACCAGGACACTATTGGCAGTATCATCACTTTTTTGGGCCTCAAAGTTTCCTGACAGTAGGAAAGATATATTATCTAAAAGATAACATGAAAAAAAACTCTGACCTTAAAAAAAATAACCTCCTTTTGAATGTTGTTTCAGTTAAAATTAAATGGAAGGACAAATAAAGACAGGACTATATCTTAAACTATTCACTTAAAAAAAGGAGACAATGTAATTTCCTTAGACTAATGAATAGATATGAAAGAACCTTGAAATTTCTTTACAACAAATGTGCTAAAACTGCTTCTTTAGCATTGTCGACGGAGTATTAGGTAATTCAGGAAGCACACTCCAGGCTGTACTCCTGTCTGTGAATCTCACAAACATCCTTCTTCAATTCTTGAAGATTCCGTATTAGAACTGGAGCGCTGATAACTTCACACAGGGAAGGAATCAGCTTCATCTTTGCAACAGACTCTTCACTTACAATGTTAGTTTTCTTTGCCATTAGGGAAAATGCCAGATGACATGGACTCAAAGCCAAGCAGCTTACAAATGGCACACAGCCCTGTGCATCTCTTGGCACAACCTGCCTACAGAAGGTTCAGATCAGCTCATGGATGAAAACCAGCTGGTCAAAGCAGAACCTGAGAAAGAAAATGGTCATAATGTTAGATAAATGAAAGTATTTTGGAAAGCCTTCTATCATGTATACCTTTCTTTGGCTGAAGGTACACACAATTGGAGCAGTCGGTGTGTAGTTTAGACATTATCAGACTCACAGGCATCAGCTGCAATAAAAAAATTCAATTAAATGTTAGAAAAAGCAAAATCACCATGAGAGCGGTCAAGCTTAGGAACAGGAACTGAATGAAGCTGTGGGATCACTGTCTTTGGAGATACTAAAAAAAAAAAACCACAGAAAATACTACTAAATAACATGATCTAATGGATTCTGAATTGAATGGGGATGCTGGACTATATGTCTCCAATGACACCTTTCAAACCAAAATTATTCTATGATTTCTTTCTTAATCTATACTCAGATAACAGCAACAACTAATACATTCACCTATCTTTGATTATCTAGAAGATTCAATCTTATCCCAGTGGATGATGACCCCAGTTATTCATGCTTTTGAACAACTGCATTAACCAATCACGCTTTAACTTTACAGAATACAGCAGAGTATTTCCTCAGCAATGTGTTAACCACAAGATCATCAAACTGACCAAGTACTCCTTACAATGGCTTCTTTGGATAAGCACCTTTGGATAAATTCTAAGTTGTGCTTCTTACCTCCAGGGCGTGCACATGGAAAATACAAAGATCACCTGAAGTTCTAAATTTTGATGGAGATTGTCATAACCATCCCAATCGCACAACAGAACTTTCCATCAGAGAGCAAATTTGCTTAGGCTTACTTGTATTTCAAAACATTTATTTGACCTTGCCTTTTCTAACAAAGATAGCAACCTACACACTGAAAACAAGAACAACATAAAAATTTTATCAAAGGAAAATATTCCAAGACATACACAATTATACCAAAGAGAAGAGGAAAACAGCAAGACAAAGCAGAGATTAGCCACATGATGTGCTGCTGGAAAGCATCTATTTGTAGCTGAAATCACTGACAGATATGAAACTACAGAGTTAAGATTGTTTTACCTCTACAGGTGGCCATCCATCCCGCATTCCTTGTATTCCTAAAAGCTGTGATTCTTGAAGTCTTCAACTAAGCACTCAAAGTAAGTGGGGCATTGTAAATAGAATATTCCTGCTCCAGTTCCTTTCCTCCAAAATAGAGATAATCACACCATCACAGCCCAATTGAGTACTTAGAATTTAATTGGTGTTTGTTAAGCATTCCAGTAGTATACTGATGAATAGCACAGCAACACCTACATGGAAGTTAATAACTCCATTCAGTGTGGTGCTTAAGTGGCGTGTGGTGAATAATGCCCTGGGCAACACAGTGAAGGATGATTAAAAGCTGTATTTACTGGTTACCTCCTCAGTTGGAACTCTCTCCATCCTTCTGCATTGAGTGAAATAAGCTCCTTCTGAAAAATATCCCACAAGGATGCTACTGAAGTCTGTATAATCATGCACATTTCCAAATTCTGAAGACATCCCCTCCTGTCTTGGCTCCTTAATATTAAATTACGTTTTGTAATACTCACACGAAATTACCATACATGACCATACAGAAGGAAGCAAGACCCAGGCACGGACGGTACGGGATGCGCGGCCACGCACTGACTGCGCTGTGCGTGCATACGCACCACACACCACGGCTAACCCGGGCGCGCCCGGCCTTCCTGCGCCGCTCACCCTCGGCCACAGTACCCGGACTCCCCCCACGCCCTCCCGCCGCAGGGCCCGGTCCCGCCGTCCTTGCGCTGCGCGGGCACCTAGGCGCCGCCAGCAGGATAAAGTCAACGAGCGCCGAGGCAGGACGGTGCTCCCCTCCCCGCCTCTGTAACATGGCGCCCGCGTCGCCCCGGCCCCGCCCCCGCCCCCGCCCGCCGCGGTGCCCGGGCCCGCCAGAACCGGGCTGCCAGGCCTGAGTCACCGCCGCCTCCCGCGGAGCCGCCTCCCGCCGCGCCCTCCCAGCCCGCCCGGGCACACAGCGCCGTGGCGGTTGCAGGCTGAATAAGATAGAACATGAAAGGCGAAATAACAGGAGCTGCCACGCCCGGGGCTGCGGGGAATCTCGCTTAACCCTTCTCAGCCTGCGCTTGAAGCTGGCCCCAACTCCACGCGCGGCTGCAGTGCCAGCAGGACAGCCCCTCTGCCAGCGAGGCCGGGGTGCAAATGACAGTGTATGGGGCGGGGGGGCTGTGCAGGGAGACGGGGGAGGCACGGCTATGGCCTCGGTTACACTTTTGCACAGCACCCCCAGGGAGACAGGAGGGGCCGCGGGTAAAGCCTCAGGTACTCTTTAAGGGTGCTCCCAGGAAGATGGGGGTGCATGGGCATGGCCTCAGGTACCTTTCAGAGGCATGCCAGTGCCCTGTTGTGGAAGAGGGAGGCTGAGGGTCCAGCACTCCAATCACTCCTATTGTGATGGTGCCATGGCCCGGGCCCTATGGCCGCACAGTGCACAACACAACGGTCTCCCCAGCATGGACCCCTGAGCATGGCAAGTCTGTGCTGAGCCCAAACCCTCAATTCCAGGGCAGCTACTGGACTACGGTGTGCATGGGCCAAACCTGGGACTGGCAGCCAGGGTCCCTGCACGGCTGTCAGTACTGAGCCTGCTTCCCAGGCCTGCTCCAAGGCCCAGGCCTGAGCTGGTCTGACAGGCTCGGGGCAGACGGAAGGGAGAGGCCGCCTGCGGCTCAGGAATGTGCAGCCCTTATCTCTGGCTCCCCTGCAATCCTGGGGAGGGAATAACTCTCCGGAGTTTGCCTTTCTCTCGCTCTTACTCACCCTCTGCCCTGGGTGGAGCTTGATTCTCGCTGGATTGGAGGTGCCCGTGAATCAGGCTGCAGGCACGTCCAGGGGAGCGGAGAGCTGGAGAGCACGACCCACCACCTGCCCTGGCTCACCTGGGAAGGTAGGAGAAGTTCAGGCACCTCGTGGGGTACCTGAATGGCTTCGTGAAGTGGTGGGCAGGGGCTGGGGAGGTCCTCTCCTGCTCCTCTGTGCAGGACTCAGTGCTTAGGATTTGGGGCAGGGACTTTCTGCAGGTAGTTTGTGGGCAGAAGATGGCTGCTTTGTGGGGCCGAAAGGTTCCAGTAGCAGGAGCTCCCATCTGTGTCATGACTGCTGCAGTAGGAGGAGAAACCCAGTAGGAGACAGAAGAGGTGAGTGGGGAGGGAGAATGCTCCAGCACAGTCGGAAGGCATTGTGGCTAGTGAGGGAAGAGACCTCTCGTTCCTTAGGTAGCCTGATCAAAACTTCTCAGTGAATGCTTCGCTGAGCCTGTGGCCCATCTCCTTTGAGAAAGCCCCAGGGAGGGTACATTTCCAGACTTAGCCCTGTCTTCATGAAGAGATCTCACAGCTTGACTCAGCTTCCCACGGCAGAGTCTGAGCTGGCCATCTCCTTGGACAGAAAACCCTGTAGGCATGTGTGCTCAGATGACTGGGATGAGGACTTCGCTGGTTGTAGGGCTGGAAGGGCCAAGGTCTGCAGTAGGCAAAGAGCCGTGAGACATCTGTTGAGGCCCACTGCACCCATACTTGCTTTGACCTCACTCCGCATGCATGGGTGTGTAGCTGTCTGCTGACATGGCCTGCAAGCAGCGACACAGACATTCATGCACGTACATGCAAAAGCACAGACAGATGCGTGTGGACACATGCATGCACAGGCACACACGCATATAGCTCATTTTTTCCACAGATGTGAGCCTTCTGGTTTTGTGTGTACGCAGAGAGGAAGGGGAAGGTCTTGTATTCGTGACACTAAAATGACTGAGGTCAATAGAATTCAATTATGGCTTTTGTCTGGCCCGAGGACCAACGTTCTCTATCTTCTAAAACAGTTAGAGGGGAAGGAGGCACTTGGAGAGGGACAGAAGCTTTTAAAAACCTTATTTTGCTGAAAGAAATTAATTCATGAAAGTTACAATAAGCTCAGCTGTAAATACAGGAGTAACAACTCTAGGCAACAAACCAGCCCCCAAGCAGAGCAGCGACAAACACTGCAGAACACTGGTGGTCGGTATCCCTTTGCACAGCTTACAATAGCATGTGTTTTCATTGAACAACCAGTAAAGAAAGAGACAAGCAGACAGAAAAAATATAGCACCTCTTCACCCCTTTGCAGGGGCACAGGAAGGTTGCAGTTTGGTGAGGCAAAGTTATATTAATTTTGGCCTAACTCCCATTGGTTTGAGGGGCTTCAGAGATGTATATGAATTTCTGAGAGCTGTATTTGCTTGTCACCTGGCAGTGCAAACAGGAGTATACTGAGGAAGAAAAAAGTTTTGCTTATGGTGTGGCTGCAGGGAAAATTGCATGCCGAAAGAAAAAACAAAAATGTCATACCAGAGTCTGGTTTGATTGTGACAGAGTAGGATCATAGAACAGGAAGCAGATACCTGCATTTTCTATCTTATTGTTCAGACAATCTTAATTTTCTGAGCAACAAAAATTTAGCCCCAAACCTTGTAGTATTGGACTTATTTCTATTTTATAAGTGGAAAACTTTTGGACTGCTTATCATGCCCCATTTGGCAGGCCTTAATGAGGAAGAACAGTTTTGTGAATGGATTTCTAAAATCTAAGCCACAGTGCGGGGTAGAGTAAAGGCCAAGGGTTGCATGCAGTTGTCCTCCAAATTATATGTTACATTATTTGGCCTTTTTCTTGAGGTTATACATGTTCTCTAGTGCATGAAGGAACAAGCAAAAGGCTTGACTGAAAAAGAGTAAGTTTGGCATAAGTGTTGCCAGCACTTCAGGTAATCTCTGTAGAGGCCCCTTTTGCATGCAGAATCACACTTCAGTTTTCAGTTTGTCTTAGCATACATAAGTAGCTGTAAACATCAAATTTTGGCCTAGTAACTTTCTGCAGGCTGGATTTACACATACCACTTCATGCTCTTTATTGCATAAGACAGTTAAGATTGACATCCTGACACACTGTCTCAATAACCACTTCACAAGGAAAATTATGACATGTAATTTTTGTTTTACTTTTCCTTTCCACTGTGCTGTAGGAAGATCCCATGGACATTCCGAATGTATGGCTACAGCAAAGAATATTTTGTGGGATCCCTTGCACAGAGTAGCAAGCAGAGGTGAATGGGAGTCCAGCAGGTGGTCTGAAGTGCTGACCAGATTCCCAGTTCTGCTCTGTCACATGCCGGTAGCACACAGTATGTTTACTACTCACCTTGGTCATTGAGTTTATTATATCAGTTCATAGGGTGAGCTAGCAAATGTATGTAATATGGAAGGTAAAGCTGTAATCTCTGGAAGCTCAGTAAACAAACTGATTAAATGAGTTGAAGCAATTTTTTATCTGGTGACTGTGACTTCAGACAAAATTAAACTCCTAGACCACAGCAGGCTAATATAGTGTTTTTTAAAATGAGGACTGTGATGCATATAAAACCATCTAGAGTAAAGAATGGGATCACATTCACTCAGATGCTTTGACATAGGGTGATAGTAGAGGCTGCCCAGATAACCAGAAGAAAAAGCCTATAGTTATATATATGACATTGTAATAGGAATAATAAATTTCATATTTTTATCTTCTAAACAGAAATTTTAACAGTAACCCAGGCTTTGAGCCTACAGCCTACAACCAAGAGAGCTTTAGAATGTGAACACAGAGACTTCAGCAGAAAATACAGAAAGGAAGATCGAAAGAGGAAGGATAATTGCTGTGAGGATTTAGCAGATGCAGCTGTGGCTGAGAAAGTGTCTAATTCAGAGTACTGCCCGCATTTCACCAGACTGCTCTGCAGAACATATCTAAGCCTTACTTGGTGAGAAGAGCAGTTAATAGGAAGGTAATTAAGTCTCCAGTGTGGTCCAGCACCCAGTGTTTTTCCAGCCACAGCTCTTGTAAAATTTCCATGGTAATACATTATTTCTAAACCAGGAAATTCTGGAGTACCCTTGAAAACTGAAAGTTCTCTACACTATATCAAGTTTCTAATCTACAAGAACGTCACTATGAGATTGGCAAGTAAGAGGCCTTAAATTGAGAAACCCTTTCTCAGAAGAAGTTTAATACTTAGTACAGAAAGCTAGCACCCATAGGAGTAGCTCTTAGAAAGGATGAGCATAGCTGTCACTATTAATTGACTGCTGCAGCAGGATTACAAAGCACTAGCCATCCCTCCATTACACAATGCAGAATTAAAAACAAACAAACAAAAAAAAACCCCAAACACCTCAAACAGTATTCCAGGAGACAGGTCCACCCCCCAGTCGTTTACCTACTACAGCATTTTCTTGAGAGCAAACCAACATTTTCCATGTCTTGTTACCACAATGCCAGCCCAAGTAGTTTTACCATAGGCAATACTGTTCTCTCCTAAAGCTGACCCTCCCAGAATATTAGCAACCTATTTTCCTATCTTCTATTTTATCAAGCCAAATATAATTTTTAAATAGTTTGTTTCTAGACTTTGGGGGTTCAGAATATTTTGGAATTCTGAAAATTTTTCACAGCCCATCATAAGGAAATACGTGATGTCATTTAACATGACTGTATGGGCCAGCTGTGGCCTGCTCATTCTTGCCTTCTGGATCACAGTTTGAAAATCACTGCTTCACATTTTTCTACAGGATGTAACTTTGATGACGCTCAAAATCACTGATTCATTTCTTCACCTGAGTTTGGCAAATGCTGCTAGTTGAGAGAGGTTTTGTGGCTGTGTTTGGAAACTACCAGGCTAAACTAAATACTTTTAAGTTGCCCTTCTTTTCTTGCTGTTATCCAGGGCAATGAAAAGACAAGGTGTTTAAGCTCAGCAAATTGTGTATATACTTGCATATAAATATGGGGTCTTGGGCAGAGATCGTATCTTACTACCCCTTTCCAACCTGTATGAGACAGCCTTTGCTTCCTCTCAGGCAGTTTCCTCTGCTGGTGTATAGAACACTGTAAAGACCTCAGCTTTTGGGAGTGTCTTAAAGCAGAGAAGCAGGTCCAGCCAGGGAAGTCATCATCTGAGAGAGGCAGACTAGGAACTCGCCATGCAGGCAAAACACGTAACAACAAGCACTGGAGTCAGCATTGGAAAGGAAGATAGAGCCAGCCTGAGGTGCTGAGGCATCACTGGGGGCTGACATCAGGCAGCAGCAGATGAGAGGGAAAGGAAACACTGAGCCAGTTTACTTTTGCTTAGACTGGAGAAATACAATCCATCACTTTTGATTCACACCTGGCACAGAGGAGAATGAAGAAAAATGCAGGCCTTTTTTTTTTTTTTAATGTAGGGCTTTGTGATCTTACAGTGATCATTCAGACAGCATTGTCGAGACTAGAATTTCATGGTACTCTTCTAGAAAAAAAAATTAAAGTCCACTGAAATGGAACAATGTCAAAAGGCATTGAATGATGCACAAGCCAACAAGGTCTATATTTTTCCATTTTCTGATCTTAGTTTTAGTCTGAAGGGAGGATTTTTACGTAGCTAGCTTTATCTGTCACTTTTCCTTCCTCTGCCTAGATTAAAGATTTCCTTATGACAACCTTTTTCTGTGCAGAGATACTTGTAGACTGTGATCACATCATCTCATACTGTTTTCAGTATTAAGTGGGTGACATTCTCTGATCTGATAGCTTTACTGGATCACAAAACTGAATGCTAGTGGTAAGTATCAAACAAAGTCACTCCCAATTACACCAGTGTGAACAGAACCAGACCTCAGGCCAAGCCAGAAGGAAATTTCCCAAGAAGACTCTCTCCTCAAATCAGCAGGTCCTGATAACTGCAAAGGTATAGCTGCATGCTCCTTTCTGTCCTCCTGTTTCTCCCTTGCCAGTGTGTTTTGGCTGGGGAGGGGAGCAATTACATTAGTAACTACACGTACAGAGGTGCACTGGCACAGGAGCAACCAATGCAGTGTCTTTGGGAAAGCCTAAGCAGATGGGTGGGGGAAATCTTTGCTGTTGAGAGATTGAATCCCGTCTCTCATCAGTCCATTTTATCTGCCTTCATCTACTACTTGTTAAGTTTTCAAAAAGCTCCTTCGTGCTTTCCTTTATCCACTGCCCCTAAGCATGGGAGGAGTTACTCATAAACAGCTACAAAGTCTGCCTTCCTTTTCTCCTTCAGCTTCCTCCTGAAGAAAAACAGGAGTCCCATATTAGCATGCTAAAAAGTAACTTCTGAGGAGCCAGTGTACTGAATACTTGTTTCTTTATACTGCTTCTCTGTACCTGTCTGTATTCTACTATACTTAGAGGAAGAATTTCTTGGGAAGGGACTTCTGTAGTCTGGGTTCATTCTGTACCTAATATAGTAAAGTTCTCATTCATGACTGGTGCTTTTGATACTTACAAATTTGTGAGCATGATTTTATGAAATCATAGAATATCCTGAGTTGGAAGGGACCCACAAGGATCGTCGAATCCAACTCCTGGGTCTCCAAAGGACCACCCAAAAAATCAGACTATGTGTCAGGGAGCGTTGTCCAAACACTTCTTGAACTCCGGCAGGCTCAGTACTGTGACCACTTCCCTGGGGAGCCAGTTACAATGCCCGACCACCCTCTCAGTGAAGAACCTTTTCCTGATACCCAACCTGAACCTCACCTGTTGTAGCTTCAAGCCATTTCCTCGGGCTGGATAAATAATAAACAATTTAGGAAAGCAGACAACTGCATGAAATTCCAAGTAATAACAACTGCCTTCTAGAACAAAAAAATAGAGGACACTGTGAATCAACACTATTTTCTTCCAGACTTCATGAAATGCCAATTTTGTGTGACACTGCAGCTTTGTATGGGGAAAATGGGATCCAGTGTGGTGACTTGTCAAATGATAAATGAAAGCTAGTCTGGAATCTCTGTAAAAGTAAATTCACAACTTTCTTTCTCTTTATTCATTTACTCTTTATCGTGGAGCATGATGTTCTCTATAAGACTTTATCTGTCTCATGCATGCAAAGGTATTACTTTGCCTTTTCTTTAGGCATTGTGATGGTTCTCCTTATGTTAAAAAACTCCATCAAAAATTGTTTTTCCTGTCTCCCTGTAGAAGCTAGCTGTAGTACAGTGCCTATAAACCACATAATTCCAAAACTACTGATATGTAAAATGCTAAATTTGCACATCTCCCTGTTGTTCCTTTGCACCCTTTGCTTGTTTTCCATCTGTATATCATGTCTAATGGGGTCTAGATTACGAAATCTTCTTAAGCAAGCACCAATTTAATAATTGCATCTAGCAACAATGGGATTCTGACTCCCGATCAGAATCTTTTATTATAACTGAAAAATGATTGAAACCAGCAAGTATACTTGCCTGTATCCACTTGGGATTCAGGAAAATTAGTTTCTTGCCACTAGAACCATTCAGCAACAGCAGGACTGAAAGAAAGAAACAAACCATAGTAATCCTGTCCTATAAATCAGCAGGATAATCATTGCTTCTTAGTGGTCCATAATAAAATAGAATATTATGAAAGGAACACAACATAAAACATTACTCTGTGCTGGTGCAGCCTTACCTTGAGTACTGTGTATGGTTTTGGGTGCCACAATATAAGACGGTTACAAAACAATTGGAGAGTGTCCAAAGGAGGACAACAAAGATGGTGAAGGGTCTAGAAGGGAAGACATATGAGAATTAGCTGAGGTTTGTTCACTTGGTTTGTTCACCCTAGAGAAGAGGAAACTCAGGGACAACCTCATTGCTACAGTTTCCTCACTAGCAGAGCAGAGGGGCAGGCACTGATCTCTTCTTTCTGGTAACAGCAACAGGAGCCAAGGGAACAGCATGGAGCTGTGACAGGGGAGGGTCAGGCTGGATATTAGGAAATGGTTCTTCACTGAGAGGGTTTTTGGGCAGTGGAACAGGCTTCCCAGGGAAGTCATCATGGCCCCCAAGCCTGCTGGAGTTCAAGAAGCATTTGGACAATGCTCTGAGACAGGTGGTTTGATTTTTGGATGGTTCTGTGTGGAACCAGGAGTTGGACTTGATGATCCTCGTGGGTCCCTTCCAACTTGGGATATTCTATGATTATACTACTGTATATAAAGCCATATTTCACTTTCATCGTGCAGCTCCATTCCCATCATCTCAAAAAATTACACAGTAGAAGTGAAAAATTCAGAGAAGAGACTAGACTAGAGACGTAAAGCTGCAAACATGTAATAAACAGTTTAATAAGTTAGAGTTCTCCATTTAGAAAAGTGATGATTGAGGAGGGAGTTGACATATAAAATCAGAGGGGCACGATGAAGTTCAGTAGATACTGTTTTTTTATCAAAAGCAAAAGACAAAGAGCAAGAAGCAGATTCTAAAACAAAGGAGACTGTTCTTTATAGCTGAGCTGTAGAACTCCTTGCCTCTGGCTGTTGTAGATGCTGAAATTGTATATGGGTTTGGGAAAACTCTATGTGAGTTTATGATAGTAAAATCCTTTGAAGCTGTCTACAGTCATTAAAGCATATCTGGCTCAGGAAGTTCTTGAACCTCAAGAAGCTAACATTGAATTAGAGAAGCTGGTGAAGCATTATAAATGCTTGGCCTGTCCCTATATATTTTTCACATCATCTGCTCTCAGACCCCATTGGAGATTAGATTCTAGGCTACCAAGACATCTGATCTGAACCTGTACAGCTGTTTTTATGCTCTATTCTCCCTTGGTCATTCAATTTCAGGAATATATATTAAAGAGAGGGTTCAGACATAGAATGAATTCTGGAGAGACTGAGAATTTTGGGATTCTTTATCTAGAGAAGCCAGAAAGTAAATAAATAAATAGAGATGAGGAAAGGGCAGGTGAAGTGCAGAGATGTGCAGAGGGGCTTTTATAGTAGAGATATTTAGTGCTAAAGAACTCAGTACGTAGGATTATAGTATAGTACACTGTATGGAATGGGATTGGGAAAAACTATAACCTTTCTGGAGGATTATGATCTAAATCAGCATCATTTAGATGAGGAAAAGTCATCTCAGTAATTTACAGAGAGAAAATTGCTTGAAATATGTTGTTTTGAATATAGTTTCAGATTAAGGACATGGCTGCACACAAAAATGCTTTGTACTATAACACGTCATCACAGAGTAACTATTTCATAGCAACTACCTATATGCATGTACCCTTACTGTAAAGTTCTCTGTCGTAAATGCAAGGTATTACAGTTCACTTATGTTGAAGAAGTAATTGCCTTTCACTCATGACAAGAAAAGTGCATGGTAGATACAGTGGATCATTAGGTTTCCACAAAAACAGCTTACTTCACAGTAATTGTATATTGAGTCTGTACCCTAATGGCCAGTTGTTAGTTGGATGAATATGCTAAAATCATTCAGTGGATAAAAGTACATTACTTTCAAAAGGCCATTGATAAGATCTCTCATAAAATTTACTGAAAATAAATAAACACTGAAATTATTAAATCTAGAGAGAAATGCAGGTAACTTTGGAAAAAAAAATAACAAACCTAGGTGAAAGAGCACCAGCATAATGCATATTAACCAGCATAATGCAAATGAAACCACGTGTTGCTAGTGCAAGGTAATTTATACAAAGGGAAAAAATGATATAATTATATGCCCTCTGGCATTCAAGTGAATATGCAGTTTGGGTTGGTGATGGTGTATGTTTATTATAATGAGCCCAAATTTCTTCAAATAATCTAAATAACTACTTTCTGAAATATGATTAAAAATCCTACATTATGTTAACAGATTTTGTGTGTTAGGTAGATAATGAAATAGTAATTTATTACTATTGATCATTAAAGAGAAGGTATTAACAATGTTCATTGCTATCAGACTTCCCAGCAATTGAGTCTTTGTCCAGTGCTGCTCAGGAGTTTGATAAGGAGTTTAGGTAATCAGTAAATAATCTGATAACATTCAAGGATAATGTAAAATTTGTCGAAACAGTAGATATCGTTATATATTAAGTTGAAACAGTAAATATCATATATATATTAAGTGCAACATCACAATCTGATTACTGGAGTTCCTGAAGGGAGTCCAGTGAAGGGCTATGAAGATGCGTAGGGGGCTGGAGCATCTCTTAGGAGGAAAGGCTGAGGGAGCTGGGCCTGTTTAGCCTGGAGAAGAGAAAGCTGAAAGGGGATCTTATCAATGTATTTCAATATCTTAAGGGAGGGTGACAAGATGTTGGGGCCAGACTCTTTTCAGTGGTGCCCAGCAATAGGACAGGAAAAAATGGGCACAAACTGAAACACAGGAAGTTCCATCTGAATATGAGGAAAAAATTCTTTACTGTGAGGGCGACACAGCGCTGGAACAGGTTACCCAGAGAGGTTGTAGAGTCTCCTTCCCTGGAGGTATTCAAAACCTGCTTTGTCATGGTCCTGTGCAATGAGCTCTAGGTGACCCTGCTTGAGCAGGGAGGTTGGACTAGATGATCTCCAGAGGTCCTTTCCAACCTCACCATTCTGTGATTCTGTTAAATGTATTTTTAGTAGTAAGATGTAAAACAATACACATAAATCCAGAATAAAGGTTAGAATTGAAGATTTAGTCATTTTACCATGAAATGTAGTGTAAGATGAAAGTCACTAGAAGTACACTGTTCCTTGTTTTGGTATTGTGATACAAAGATGGATTACATTTCCAAAGTTCGGAGAATTCATAAGGAAAAGCCCCAGACATTTTTCAGGGTCAGTAAACAGGCCCTACCAAGACAGAAAGTTCAACTTATCATGGAGAAAGCTGAGAAGTGATTTACTTGAAGACACAGAAGATGTGGTAATAGGTAATTTTTCAGTTTTGCTCATGGAGGCATTATAACAGTTAAAATCTGAAGATAAAGATTAATTTGACTTTGAAAAGAGATGCATTGTCACAGAAGGAAAAGTAAATGATCACTGAATTAGCTTGCTAAGAAAATGGTTGACTCACAGATATCTGGTATTTTAAAAATAAAATCTATCTAATATATATATTTAACTACAGTTACTGGGAGGAATGTATTCACCAGTGTGAAAAAGCCTACAGTGTGCAAGCTGATAGATTGTTTTGCTCTTTTTCTGCTCTTTGTGTTTGTACTTCTCTACTCTACACACTCTGCTCTGCTGGATTCTACCAGTCAGAATTTCTGTATAGTATTGTGTGCTGCATGGTTACTGCTCTTCCATGCATATATTAAAATAAAATTGATAATCACTTCTGATATTGCAGGACTTGTCTGAAGGAATCAGCAAGTAGTTTTCCTCATGGTGCAACTAGGTAAATGTATTTAGAGCTTTTCATGTTCCTTTGATACAGCTGACCACAGCTACAGGTAGAATGAGACGGTGGAATGATGAGTTGCAAAATTCAAGGCAGATTTTCAATGGCTGGCAATATTCAGTGCTAAGCTAACCCCCTTCATGTACTCTTAATTTATTAAAAAACAGTTATGATATCGACTAGACAATAGATATTTTAAAATTAAAATGCACACTTTAAAATATTGCTTTGTTTCAAAAAATAGTCATCATTGGATAGGTTTGCTTTTAGCAGATTTTCAAAAATTTCAGTGTTAGGGTTTATCTCTATTTAATATTTTGATCAATAAAATAAAAGCACTTGTGATAAAGCCTTTAGATACTTGATTATTGGGGAGGTCAATAAAAATAATAGGGCACGTATACAGAACATCTTGGGTCACTTGATAAACAGATGCATCACAGTTAGTTTTTACACATACTAAGAATCCATTTAGTACTTAGAAAAAGGAGATTGTATCCCAACAACCATCTCAAAACCTAATGAGTACCAGAATAACCAATGAGGTCAAGTGTAATTCCATGGCAATATCCACAGATGTACAAACAGGAGTAGGGAGGCAGTTTTATCTTAAATACAGCATTGGTAAGAGAACAATCAAAATACTGTGTTCAGCTGTCCTGGATGCATTTTATAATGGACCATGAACAAAGTACAGAAGAGCTATTAGTACAGTTTGGGGGCTCGCAAAATGTCGTACAGTGATTGTAGGATTCATCAGCTTTGATGTAGTAGTCTACTTTAGTGTGAGACAATTCCTCACTTCACTGTATTGACAAATTTTGGTGGTTGGTAATAGGAGTATGGACACCAGTCATTTACGGAGATGCCTACAGTAGAGAGGCCTGAAGTTAGGTGAGAGCAGTCTGCCCTACTGTAGATGTGTGAAAATATAACTGAAAAAGTGAAAAACCTGCTCTAATTTCTTTATCAGCTGTTTAAAGACTGAAAATGCTGAAACTACCTGCTCAGCAGGTTCTGGTATAATGTATTGAAAGGTTCAAGCTGAATCTTGACAGTGGATTGTATAGAATCACAGAAGCAGGTTGGAAAAGACCTTTAAGATTATCAAGTCCAACCATCCACCTAAAACTACAAGTCACTGCTAAACCATACCCCTAATGTCATATCCACATGTCTCTTAAGTACCTCCAGGAATGGGGACTCTACCACCTCCCTGGGCAGTTTGTTCCAAAGCCTAACCACCCCTTCCATGAAGAAATTCTTCCTGAAAACTAATTTAAACCTACCCTCATATGCTTTCACTTGCCACCTGAGAAAAGAGACCGGCACCTCCTCGCTGCAGCCTCCTTTTAGGCAATTGTGGAGAGCGATGAGGTCTCCCCTCAGCCTCCTCCAGACCAAACAGCCCCAGGCCCCTCAGCCGCTCCTCACCTCTTGTTTTCCAGTCCCCTCACCAGCTTCTTTGCCCTTTTCTGCACACCCTTGAGCAACTCAGTGTCCTTAAAGTACTGAGGGGGCCCAAAGCCAAACACAGTACTCGAGGTGCTGTCTCACCAGAGCTGAGTACAGAGGGCCGTCACTTCTCTCGTCCTGCTGGCCATACTAGTTGTGATGCAGGCCAGGATGGCATTGGCCTTCTTGGCCACCTGCGCACACTGCCAGCTCCCATTCAGCCGCCTGTCGAACAGGCCCCCAGGGCCTTTTCCAGACAGTTTTCCCCAGGCCTGTACCGCTGCATGGGGTTGTTCTGACCCAAGCGCAACTCACGGCATTAGCCTTGTTGAATGCCATACACGCAGATGCGGCCCATCAGTCTAGCTTGTCCAGATCCCTCTTCGGAGCCTTCTTATTCTCAAGCAAATCAACAATCCCACTCAACTTGGTGTCATCTGCCAACTTACTGAGGGTGCACTCAATCCTCTCATCAATATCACGGATAAAAATATTAAACAAAACCAAGTACTGAGCCCCGGGGAATGCCACTTGTGACTGGCCATGAACTGTATTTAACTCCATTCACAACAACCCTTCATATATGATAGGATAAAGGTAATCTTGGAGTTAAAAACTGAAGACTGAGGAGTGAAATTTTGGAAGACTGATTTTTAATGTGTTGTCCTGGTTTCAGTTAGGATACAGTTAATCTGTCCTAACTGAAACCAGGACATGTGTCTAGGAGAAAGATTAAGAGAAGACTTGACCAAATGTGTTTGTATTAAGAGATGAATCTCATCCCATACTCATTCCATTTTATTCCATTTTATTGAGGGGATTACAAAGCAATTCTTTTGCATGTGGACATTTTATACACTGGCATTTAGTTAACAAATCTGACTGTTGGGGAGCAATCCTTTTTCCTAAACTTAGATGTTTAGTGTCTTTTAGGTGCTTTAAGGTATCTGAAACATGGCAGATGTGGCACAAGCCCTGTGAGAGACTCGCACCCTTCTTGACCAGCAGATGGAAGCCGGGCAAGGTACCTTAGGGCATCCAGAGTGACATTAAACAGCTGTATGTAGACCCCTGAATTGCTCCCCTGGTTATAGTTTGTACTTTATTTATATTCAGTTTACCCAATGCTTAAGGACTGCATACCGGGAAGAAGTTTGAACTTTTCCCCTTGCTACCTAATATGGCTTGGGTTTTTCTAAGACAACAGGGATTACACAGGAAATTAATTGGTGGCATATGCCAGCATGTTTAATGGCTTGAAATAACTTCTCACGCCCCATACTGGTGTGTTCTGCTCATAAAATCAAGTTTAAAATATTTGCTGAAATTTTTGCTGAAATTTTCTCCCAGGTCATACTGAGGGGCCCCCCATAAGAGGGGCCCTTTGCTTTCTTGTACAATGTAGGGGCAGTATGCTTCCTGAGATATTTTTCCAGATAAAGTTGCAGCTGCTGAAGGTGTGAAGGACTTTGGTGGTGTGCTTGATCTTTCCAGTTCCCTTCTGATAGTACATTGCAGGTTTTATGGCTTTGTGGCTTCGGTACTAAGGATCTTAACTTTTTTCAGTACTTGTCATATGAATCAAAGAAAGGATGGTCAGTGGCTCTTCTTGAACTGATTGTTTGTCACATGGCTGCTCACAACTCTGGAAGCTGGAGTAATTGATTTATATGAGCTCTTCTCCTGTAAACATACACAATTCAGTTCCTGAACTATAACTCCAATACAGAACATCACATTACCCTCTATAAATACTCTCAAGAACATCATGGTGGTACCACATAATTATTTTTATAGCATCTTAATTTTTCACTAGATTCCCCACAGCTTGTGTCATTAAATTTTTTAAACAGTGGCTAGCAAATTGAATAAAGTGAAATTCCTAATGTAATTGAATAAACAAACACATAAATAAGTAAAGTTCTCTAATAACAGTAGTTACAGGTTTCCATATACATTTGGTATATTTTCAGTTTGTGACTCAGTTTCTTCGGCAGTTACAGTAGTTCAGATTTCCAAATATATGGTGTCTTTTTTTTTTTTTTTCTGGGGTACAAGAAGCTGCTATAAAGAGATTTGCAGCTGAAGATCAAGCAACAGGACAATCCACTTCTTGGTGTTCCTCTTTTGTTTTAGATGTTACCATAATCTTCTGGGAAAATCCAGCCATCATGCAAGAATACTAATAAATAATGTGTGCCCTAATCTTCCATTACTATGGATTCAGGAAATTTGACAAGGTATCCAGTGAATTCCCATTAAAGGAACAAAGGCATAAAAGCAAAGAGTAGCCATCTGACTTTAATGAGAGCCTTTGACAATGAGTTCTAAGGAAGTAAGGGCCCAGATGGGCTGTCCATTTCACAGAGCTCTGTCCCTGATTTTGCTTCTTCTGCTAAATACTTCCTTTATTTTTTTCTTTCCAGAACTCCTACATGATAACTGCCACAGATTTAAGATAGAATGAGGAACTGCTTGTTCTTAGCTGCCCCTCCTGGCATTCTAGGTCCTGAATGCCCTACAAAATAAATAACGAAATACCCAGTTCTGGAGTCAAACAATAACGAGGTAATACTGCATATTTAGTAATATCTCTAATTGTCTCTGTGGCATGTGAATTGATACTGAACAACATTTCTGTGCAGCATTACACTGTGATAACTAACAGTTTGAATGGATCAAAACTAGTTAACAGAAGAACAGGATTGGAATGGAATGGAATGAAATGAGGATAGGATAGGAAAGGATAGGATAGGATAGGATAGGATAGGATAGGATAGGATAGGATAGGATAGGATAATTTAGAGTAGAGTAGAGTAGAATAGAACAGAACAGAACAGAACAGAACAGAACAGAATAGTTGCAAGGGACCTGCAAAGATCAAGTCCATTTCAGACTACTTCAAGGCCAATCCAAAGTTAAAACATATCATTAGGAACAATTGCAAGGGACCTACAGAGATCATCTAGTCCAACTGCCTGACCACTTCAGGGCTAACCAAAGTTAGAGCGTATTTCTGAGGGCATCGTCTAAATGCCTCCTGAATACAGACAGGCATGGGGCATCATCCACTTTGCGTGAAAGCCTGTTCCAGTGTTCTACATCCCTCACAGTAAAGAAATTTTTCCTAATGTCCAGTCTGAACCTCCTTTGACACAGCTTTGTGCCATTCCCTCACATTTTATCATTGGTTACCAGGGAGAAGAACCAACACCTCCCTCTCCATTTCAGCTCCTCAGGAAGCTGCAGAGAGCAATGAGGTCGCCCCTTAGCATTCTTTTCTCCAGACTAGACAACCCAAGTGTCCTCAAAGGACATGCATTCCAGCCCTTTTACCAGCTTTGTTGCCTTCCTCTGGATGCTTTGAAATATCTTAGTATCCTTTTATTTTGTAAAGAGGTAGTGTATATATATATATATATATATATATATATATATATATATATATATATATGAAACTGTACTGTGGGAAACCAGCATTAGCCATAAATGGTATGTAATAATTTCTGCTACTTTGCAGGGGAATTGCTCATCAAATGCTGGCTTATTTGACCTAAAACTAGAGACAGTTTTGGAGATGGCAGCTTAACCACACCAAATTTGAAACAGTATCTCAGAGTTCTGCAAGTTTCCTATAGCTATTCCCAGGAGTTGTAACTTTAAGAAAAAAAAACACTAATACATTAACTAAAATTTTATAAGGGCCTGGAGAAATTCTGCAAGATGGACTGTAACAGGAGTATGCTTGCTAAGATTGCAATTGCATGGAATCCAAAAGCTCTGGTGACTGTGCTGTACCATAGTGAATTACCATTCCTAGCAGTGTTTCTGCCCAGGAGCTACCTAAATGACTTTTGTAAACTTTTACTTATTCACTGATTTGAGATCAGCTCATGTTTACCATATGACAAAAGATAATGACATTTGAAGTTGCAGCTAACTTCTTTCCTCCTGCTTACCCTGACAGGAAAGTAGTTTTAAAGACTACTGAAAGAGTAACAGTCATTTTGTGCATCTTTTGCCATATACAGCATGGGATATGTTCATTGTAGATAGCATCATGTGAGAAGCCAAAGGGAGGTTATTGGGATGATGCCATTGCTGAGTGTTCCTGGGAGATTTCTTCACAGAAACTACCCATACTTTTTGGGGCTTAAAAATGGTGTAGTGCAAATACACCATATCAATGATACAGGTAGAGAAAAAGCAACATTATTCATGCAAGCTGAGAATTCATCAACATATTATGTTGTTGCCACAGAACAGGGAATTGAAGAATGACAGCCAATTCTGCAGCATTCAAAAAACATACAAAGCACAGCACATCACCTTACCCATTTAAACATTTTTGTAGCCACATAAACGCTTACAGCTACTAACTAGAAAGCACTCTAGATTAGCAGCCTTAAGGAAAAATGCCATATAGAATATAACTGTATATTATCACACACCTCTCTTCTCACATGAACAGAAATGCCTGTATAGTGTCCTTTTGGGCCAGGAAACCAGCTACCTATGTTTTTGATGCAACAGATACAGAGATCTTGATTTGCTGAAGCTTTTTCTCCTTTTGTGCAGAAATTTCAACCTCTTCAATTTTTGGCTGGATCCAAAAGCTGCAGTAATCTTTACAGACGTATACACAACCAGTTGCTCTTGAGACTGTATATATTCCCCATGAACTAAATCTGTATCGTTAGACTGTCAGTTTTCCATCTTGCACAAACATTAGGTGCAGAGATTTGTTCCACTTCTGATATACCAGCAATTGCATCACTCATGCAACAGAATCCTATCTTTCTGAATGCCTTCCCAGGAACTGCCCTACTGCTTTCACACTCCACAATCCCATTCAGTAAGTTATTTTTAAGTGTTGCAGAATATTTAAGAGACTTTTTAAATAAACTCCTGCTTAGGTATTGTTTAAGCTGTTTCAAAACAGATCTATCTACGATTCTGTGAAGAGAAATACTCCATTGCGTGCACAGCAAGCAAAGTGCGTACAGGTAGTTGAAATTGCTGCTCTGCTCACATGTACTACCCATGCAGCTGTAAAAGTGTCCCAAGTGTATCAGCCACATTGCATGTGCACAACCTTCTGTGCAGCCCTAGTGCTATTAGTCTGGCACTACCTGGGGGCACTGGGCTTCTGTGAAGTAATGTAGCCTTTATCTATGAACCCTTCCTCTATATAGCAGGCTGCCCAGTTACAGCTGCTGCTGCAAACCACTTGTCAGACAATCCAGACAGAAATATGAAATGTTCAGAACCTTCCTGAACTTCATAAGGAAAGGAAAAGGGAAGGGAAGGGAAGGGAAGGGAAGGGAAGGGAAGGGAAGGGAAGGGAAGGGAAGGGAAATCAGAGTACATGGCAGCTATACTTGAAAAGTGAGCCAAATCTGAAATTTCCTCACACTCAGGCTCTGCATAATCTACGGAATCCTTGGGGGGAAAAAGATACTGCTTTTCAGCTTTTCTGCCTTTCCTTGGGAACAGCATAATGGTCAAACACTGTAGCTATGCTTAAATTTATTGTTCCCACTTGTGAGGGACTTGTTCTTCTGTCCTTGCAGCTCAGAGGTACTTATGTTTATAGTGGCAGACATAATTTCTGGGTTTTATTTCATGGTTCTCAGATTTGTGCATGTATTTGGGAAGAGATTAAAAGTACCTGTAGGAAATGAGGAGGGGTCACGATTAGAGCTTTGCCTGGGCAAACACAGGAATGGCACACTCAGCAGGCTGCAAGTTCTCTCCAAGTGGAATTTAGTGGTGCTTTCTCAGCGTTAACTTCTAAGCAGAAGGAGCTGGCTGAAATAAGACACAGCATCTCCCTCAGTTCTCGCCTTGCTCGCCAAAGAGGGTGACGGTGCAGATTTTCCAGCCTTGTTACTCAGCCACAGGACTGTTCACGCTCCGGTGTTTGGTCTAATCCAGTTCAGGTGTTTGCTGCGGCCTTCAGGGTCTGTTTTCTCAGGTAAAGGTGACGTCGGAAACCGCCCTGGCTCCGCCTCCCCGAGCTGTGCCCCGGGTGCTCGGCTGGGGCCTGGCAGGCCCGGCCTCGGCGCGCTGCGGCCAGCGCCGGTCTCTGTGGCGATCCTCCGGGGGCTGGAGTCTCCTCAGCATGGCGCTGGGTGGGAGATAGTCTGGGCTGGCAGCAGGAAAGCTGATGGCCCAACACGTGTCCGAGGCTGGGTGCTGACAAACCTGCTCCCTGCCTGCCCTCCGGCCACACCACACCCTCTGCCCAGCCTGCACAGAGCCCGGCTTAGCAGACACCCTGTGCGTTCACAGCCGAGGCCGACACTCCTTAATGCACACGCAGCGAAATGATAGCCTCCGACACGGATGGGCGGAGGCAACGCCCTCGTAAGAGGCTGTTTTTAGCGTGCCAGCACAGCCGAGTGCAGATGTCTTTCCGTGTTACATGAGAAACTCGAGTCCCCTTCTGAATGCCTCTAACAGACCACTGACCCTCCTGGGACTGGCTCTCCCACCTCACCTGTGATCGCTATATTCAGTCATACCAGGAGTTCTTCCAGCTCTGTGTTTGTTTTCTCCCTGTGGCCAATGGCTTAAAGAAAAGCGTGAGGATGGTTTTTCTTTTTCATCAAAAGTATTTTTTCACTGATATGTTCTTGCTTGTTCATGAATACATTTGACTACCACAAATCCTTAGGGAACGTGACTTCCCCTATTGTAAAAACGACCCTACTTACCCTTCCCTTTGTTTCCTGACCTACCTTTCCAGCCACAAATTGTTGGATAGCGGAAGAGTGTTCTGGCACAGTATCATATGTCTGTCGTGCCCATATATGCTTCCTTGGGCACTTAGTGTTGCCCACTGTCAGAGGTACAAGGGACAAGCAAACCTTGGAGCCAACCAATACGTCCACTTAAAGAAAACTGGCAATTTTCCTCATCTTTTTGTATCCAACTTCCTGTACTCTTTCTCTCCTGCCCAGGCCACAGCCACAGCTGCTCTGCTGAATTCCCCTTAACCACAGGCACCAGCACCATCTCCTGCTGCCATCACCATCTCCTCAGCCCCATCACTACCAGCTCACCTACTGCAGCAGTGGTGCTGAAGCCATGCTTACAAGCCCAGCTGTACCTGCATAAGTCCATCCCAACCTGGTTATTTGTTACCCTGCACAATGTGCCTTATGCTTCCTGCTCCAGAAATGATGCACATACGTATCCAGGCAGGCTCTGCATTAAGTCAGTCCAGGTTCAGCAACACTTATCCGCTTGAGCTTCACACAGAGACTCCGTGGTACACACATACCTCACCAGTGAGGCTTACTTTGCTGGTGGGAAATGACAACTTACACACCCACGGTTTATGAGAGACAGAGGAGATAATACCAGTGGCTCGTGATTTGCATGGGGATGGGTCCAACTTTTTTTTTATTCTACAGTTTAGTCTTAGGTGGGTATTTTTTCATGCAGTTGGGAAAAGGCCTTTCTAAGACTGCTTTTCAGTGATTAGTTCTTGACTCAGAGATACTTGGTCTTTGTCAGCAGTCAGAAACTGAACAACATGGTGAAATGTTTGTTGCTACAGAATATGAATCACATGTTTAAGTAGACTCATATGGTCTGTGTGCATGTCAATACAGCTGGATGCTGTGTTGAAGTGAAAACAGAATTCTACATCCTAGTGTGCAGTGATGATGGCAACAACAAGAGTCAAAATAAGAGGGGAAGCACTGTTACATGTACATCTAGTATTTTCTTGCCAAGCATGGCAAGCACAGATGCATAGAGAAGAGTAGCAATACTCCAGAGTAGTCAGTCAGAGTAGATCCATAGCAGTATCTTTATAGTTAATGGTCTTCAAAGGATTTTCTTCTTTTCCATTGAGATGTTAATTGTTTTTTGAACACTGGCAAAATTTTGATATCTAAAACATCCTGTGGGAAGGAGTTCTGCAGAGTAAGAACAATTGAGCAAAAGCTTTCCTGGTGTTCAATTTGAACCCACTCCCTGCTAGTTTCAGTTGAAGCCCTTTTAGTTCTTGTAGTGGAGGAGGAAATAGACAGCTGTTCCTTCTCATATTTTGTAGACCTCTTCTGTAGGCTAAAGAATCATAGTTCACATTTATAATAGCCTTTTTGAGATGGGAGGAATGAGACTCATATTTGCAACAGGTTTAGGTTGTAAGTTCCTCTGAATCTGTATTCTTTATTAAACAATGCTTAGTATTAGCTGACACTTTTCCTTTAAAGGTTTATCTTTGTCATCTCGATTTATAACAGTATTGATATATTAATAAAATATAAAATTAAGGTTATTTTGTCACTTTGCATTTATCAGCGTTATATTCTCTTTTGCTATTTTTATTGTCCAGTCAGTACGATGAGGTTCTTCTGCTTCGTCTTTCTTTTAGTTTTTGCAGTTGGCTGTCACTGTTCTGAGCAAGCTAGCATTATTAGGAGTTTGTCATCTGCATGCCTATTCATCCCCTTTATGGATTGTTTCTGAATATGTTGAACAGCATGGACTCCAGCATAGCCCTTGGGACCCCTGTGGAGCTGTGGAACTCCATGGGGCATGGAGTCTAAGCATTAAATTCCAGTGGAATGCTGTGACTAAGAATTTTGTACTACAAAAGTGGATAATGTCAGCTAAGAGAAGAAAAATGAGGATGCTGCTATTTGAAATATTAATTATTTCATTGCTTCAATGTTGTGGTCTGTTTCAGGAAGAATGTTAAACAAGGGAAAGTCCAAGAATTAATTTAACTCTGGGAACATTTCCTTAAAATGAAGAGCTAAAGACACTTTTATAATAGTTAAGAGCTAGTACATAACTGACATGAGCACACCAAAATGGAGGTATATAGTAGTCTGCTTTTTATTCTAAGAGAAAAAAAGACGAAATGAGAATTAGACTGGGAAGATAAAGCTGGGTATTTCAGATTACAAATAGCTAGAGTGTAGACTGTAAAGACGATTATCTGTTGGAGTAGTTTACACAGGTGCTTGCTAGATTCAGTCTGTTATAGTAAGACCATATTCTTTCCTGTTGTACCATGCAGCTCTACCAAGAATTACAGTCTGAGGTAGGAGTAACTTGTGATATTCACTGATCTGTGATCTGCAGGGACTCGGACGGGAAAGTCCTCCCAGGCTTTATCTCAAAACTATTGTAGGTTTTCTCTTAAAGTGATTAATAAAAGTGATAGTATGGGCCTGAAGTCATTTTCCTTCCTCCCACATCAATGGCAATCCTTTCTGTTTTGGGAAGTATCATCTCTGTTGAATGGTAATGGCAATAGGAGCCACTTTCACCCTCTGTACTCACAGTCCCTATTAAAGCAACTTGGTCTAGGTCTAGGACTGTCATTTTCTTTTTTTTTTTTTTTTTTGACTTTGAGGAAGCTTCTGTTGGTGTATTAGTGATGGAGCAGAAAAAGTGTGTCTGAGCATTGGCATTAATTGAGGGTCAAAAGCCAAAGAGCTTTGGAGCTCTTTGCAGATCAGTTGGTTGTTATTATGTGAGTTATATTTGTGCCATGACAAGCCTTTCTTCCAAAAACTGGTTAAAATCACTGGTTTGTCTTGAGTCTCAAGTAATGGGTTCCCTACAGGCAAGTATTTGTCAAATATTGGATATAAGCCCCTTCAGCTCAGATTTTCCCAAAATCCCAGATTTTTCCATCAGGAGATTGAAGAAGCAATCATATCACTTGTTTTCATTTCTTCATGGATATCTTGAGGCCTTGTCTGACTTCTGACCATGCTACAACAGTAAGAAATCCTTATACCTGCCTGCATTCGCCTTAAACTCTTGCTTCTATTCATATACTGAGGTGATTATAACACATAATTTCTAAGGGTTCAATGGGTGCATTCGTAGGCATGCGTGTGCATTTGCATTTACTACCATGTTGCACACAATAACATCTTAATAGCATTTGGAAATGAGTTTCAGTGGAGTTCAGATAATAACCAGCAGCATTGCTCTTCAGAGGAAAAAAAAGGTAGGTTTAAAATAAAAGACACGTTTAAGCTTAGCTATCAGCAGCCTGAAAGAGAAAGCTGGGCATTCTGTTATATGCATCATCTTTGTTCATTGCTGTGATGCCCTAATTGATTTGTTCCTTACTTTGCTCATGTTACGTTTAACCATGTTAAAGTAATTATTTGATTACCACCTTTGCCTAATTTAGGGTGTTCATTGATTATGAATGAACTATCTCCAACATTACTCTGCACTTTGATTCTCTTCTCTTTTGATTTTGTCATCATGACCCCTCAACCTTCACCATTTATGAGGATTGGTGTGTCACTGGACTGAAACTCCTGGCCTGACTGCTGTTCTCATTGTTGGCTTTTTTTCCTTACAGCTCTCCCTCCCCTCATGGCTCGTCGATCTCAAAGCTCCTCACAGGGGGACAATCCCCTTGACCCTAACTACCTTCCCCCACATTACAAGGAGTATTACCGCTTAGCTCTGGATGTCCTTACTGAAGAGGGCAAAGAAAGTTACGAACGCTTCCTAGCAGAGGAAGCAGCCCCTGATTTTCTTTGCAACTCAGAGGTGGATCACATCATACAGAATCTCCAGAAACCCCAGTATGCCAATCAGGAAGGTAGCACAGACACCACAGGTGACAATGACATGGATGGATCCTCTGGGACATACTGGCCTATGAACTCGGACCTTGCTGTTCCTGAGCTTGACCTAGGCTGGCCAATGGTCTTTGGGTTCAGGGGAACAGAAGTGACGACCCTTGTGCAACCGCCACCCCCAGACAATCCCAGCATTAAGGAGGAGGCTCGCAGAATGATTCGAGCAGCTCAACAGGTGAGACATGAAACAGTCCAACTAGAGCAGAGATAAAGGTTGTATGTGTGCGAAAGGATGCATCAGATCCACTGCTAATTTCCTTAACTTTGCTCCGAGGACCTGACAGAGGGGAAAGATGATTCTAAAACTACCATTTACTGCATCAAAGCTAGTCTTTGAGTCTTTGCTCTCTGGACTCATGGAAAAGTGTGGAAGGCCATACTAAAGCATGATAAGAGTTCACAGAATCATAGTAGCTGAGGTTGGAAAGTGTCCTCTGGAGATCATCTAGTCCATCTCCTCTGCTCAAAGCAGGGTGAATTAGAGAAAGTTACTTAGGATGTGTCCTTGAGTATCTCCAAGGGTGGAGGCTCCACTATCTGTCTGGGTAACCTGTTGCAGTCTTCAATCACCCTTACAGTGAAAGAGTTTTTTCTTATCTGTAACTGGAATTTCCTATATTTCAATTTGTGTCCAATGTGTCTTGTCCTTTCACTGGGTATCGCTGAGAAGAGTTTGACTCTGCCTTCCTTACTCCTTCCCATCAGGTATTTATATCCATTGATAAGAGTTGGGAAGTACCGGGAGATCCTACAGAGCTTTGAATCATAGAGTCATAGAGTCATTTAGTCATTTATGGGGAAAAGACCCGTAAGATCATCAAGTCCAACGAGCCACTTAATACTAAGTCCACTGCGAAACCACATCTGCATGTCTCTTAAATACCTTCAGGGATGGGGACTCCACCACCTCCCTGGGCAGCCTGTTCCAATGCCCAACCACTCTTTCCATGAGGAAATACTTCCTGTATCCAATCTAAACCTCCCATGGCACAGCTTGAGGCCATTGCCTCGCTTCGTATCAATTGTCGTCTCAGAAAAAGAAACCAACACCCTCCTCGCTGCAACTTCCTTTCAAGTAGTAGTATAGAGCAATGAAGTCTCCCTTCAGCATCCTTTTCTCAAGACTAAATAGCACCAGCTCCCTCAGCCACTCCTCATATGTCTTGTTTTCTAAAGCCTCTAGAAAAGCAGCTATTAAAATCTGGTAGAAAAGCTACTAGTAGCTTTCTAAAGCTACTTGTTTTTTGAAGCTACTTCCCATCTAACAGCTTTTAGAGGTAGCTATAAAGTGACTGAATAAACATTGGTGAGGTAGTTATTTAAAAATGACTTATGTGTTTGAGGGAATGAGGAGGTAGTGGCCAAGCAGCCCAATAGATCCTTCCAATGTGGTTCTGGTGCCAGAAAATGCCTGCTGTGATCATGGGGTTAACGAGTAAGGGAATGATCAGTTACAGTGAGGTTTTACCCTCACCTCGCACCTTCATATACACAATATGTACATCAGATAACAATTCTGTTTCCAATTCTGGAGCCCACAGTGTTTAAATAGGAAGTTGAAATGGAGCCATTGCAGCAGTGCAGCCTTGGAATGTGAGGGCTGGGGGACATGAACAGGCAGGCCATAGGCATACACAGGTCTCTGAAGACTTTCTTGCATTCTTTTCCTAGGTGGTAGCCATAGTGATGGACATTTTCACTGATGTGGATCTGCTGTTTGAGGTGTTGGATGCTGCTGCTCGCAGAGTGCCCGTGTACATCTTGCTTGATGAAATGAATTCTCAGCTTTTCCTTGATACAGCTGCTAAATGCAGAGTCAATCTTAACTACGTAGAGGTGAGAAAACCAAAGACCCCTCCCCCCCGCCAATTCCCATCCTGAGGAGGGTATGTCCTAGCACACTGTGCTGTCATTACAGTAAAGACCTGAGAAATAGGAAAGCTGGGCCAGAGGCTAAAGAAATATAAGAGGAGCCAGGAGAGCTGGCACAACAATACAGGACTGAAGGCTGAGGACACAGTGATAAAGAGGGTTGTTTATCCACTGTGTATGCAGACAGAATTGCTAGTGCTGAAGTATAACCATGGTGGCAGGAGGGACATTAAAAGAGCAAGGGGAAGAAAGAGGGACTAGGGGAGTGAAGTAACAGCGTGCAACTGAGTCAGTGCCTTGTCTGGTTTCCAGTTCCTAAGGGTGAGGACAGTTTCTGGCCCAACCTACTACTGCCGCACAGGGATGTCTTTCAAAGGTCATGTGAAAGAGAAATTCCTCTTGGTGGACTGCATGGTGGTGCTGAGCGGCAACTACAGGTGAGAATTCCTGCAATGTTATATCTCAACCTCAGTGAGTAATAGGCTGTTTGCTGGGTAAAGCAGTGTTTCAGCATTTCCAAATGAGGAATTTTTAAACCTGCCTCAAAAAAAAGTGTCAACAAAAAAAGCCATCTGAACCAACAAACCAATCCTAACCCAACAACTCATTCCAAAGCAGAACAGTTAAAGAGACCAAGGAGTATGCCTTTACATTTCAAGAGCAAGTTACTTTAATGGAATTACCCATGTCGTCTTTATTAATGACTTGACTATAATCATGTTATACCCAAGTATATCAATCAAGAGTTGTATGTTACTGTATCCCATTTCCTGTTCTTAGAGGGAAACCTATGTTACATCTTTGCTCATAACCAAAATTTACTTTGGTCTGTTAATATTGCCCTACCACAGCCTCAAAAACCTCCTCAAATAGCGTCATATAGGAAGGCAGTTGTAAACCTTTATTATGCTGAAATTAGAAACCATTTGTAATTCAGTCTCAGAGTAAATTAGAACAGAACAGAACAGAACAGAACAGAAGAGTTGAGCTGAGTTGAGTTGAGTTGAGTTGAGTTGAGCTGAGCTGAGCTGAGTTGGAAGGGACCTTCAAAGAAGCTCATCTAGTCCAACTGCCTGACCACTTCAGGGCTAACCAAAAATTAAACCATATTGTTGAGGCCACTATTGAGGACCTTGGCAAGCTTGAGAGTTGGGCCTGTGTGAACCTCTTGGAATTCTACAAGGCCAAGTGCAAGGTCCTGCAACTGGGTCAGGGCAATCCCAAACACAAATACAGGCTGGGCCATGACTGGATTGAGAGCAGTCCTGAGGAGAAGGACCTGGGGTTGTGGGCTGATGAGCTTAAGGCGGGGCTCATAAAAAAGGTGGAGAAAGACTTTTTGCCAGGGCCTGTAATGACATTATAAGGGGCAATGGTTTTAAAATGAATGATGATAGACTTCAATTGGATTTAAGGAAGAAATTTTTCATGATAAGGATATTGAGACACTGGGAGAGGTTGCCTAGAGAAGTTGTGGATGCCTCATCCCTGGAAGTGCTCAAGGCCAGGTTCGATGGAGCTTTGAGCAACCTGATCACTACCTAATTAATTCACTACTTCCTATAGGCAGGCAGATGTTCAGTCACTTCAGTGAAAGCAGGGCTCATCACAAATGCCATCACTCAAAATGTCTCCCCTTACCTCCTTCCTTCTCCCAGCTTTTATTGCTGAGCGTGACATCATACGATATGGTATCTTTGGTCAGTCTGGGTCAGCTGTCCTGTCTGTGTCCTCTCCCAGCTTCTTGTGCACCCCCAGCTCCCTCACTGGCAGGGCAGCATAAATAGAAAAAATCCTTGACTAAGTGAAAGTGGTATTTTGCAACAACTAAAAACATCCATGTGTTATCACCATTATTTTCATCAAAAACCCAAAACACAGCATCGTAGACGTCTCTATGAAGAAAATATGCTTTATCCCAGCCAAAACCATGACAACAATCTTCCCTCTGACTGAGGTAAGGGTGACTGGATGTAGTTCCATAGTTCATCCCTTTGCCCTTTTTAAAGATGGGCACAAAATTTTAGATGTTAAAAAAAAAAAGTATTTGCAAGAACATCTACTTCACATCACTGGTATGGCTTATCATCAGCTGTCTTGCCGTTGTTAGTGATAATTGCTTTTTTTTTTTTAAAACAGTAGTCACTTATTGCCTGATAAAATCCTCTTCCAAGCTGTGATGCCCAATAAATATATAACTACAGAGGCTGGGAACAATAGTGTGTAATGAATGGCTGCCTGAGCAGTACATAGTATCAGGAGAATTTTTTTCAGACAAGCTTATGGTTTAATGTGAAGTAGTACAGCTGAGTTACTTGATGCTAACACTATTTTTACTTCTGTTTCTCTTTGTAGTTTTATGTGGTCTTTTGAGAAGATTCACAGAAGCATTGCACACATCTTCCAGGGAGAGCTAGTGGCCAGCTTTGATGAAGAATTCCGAATTTTGTTTGCACAGTCAGAACCTCTTGTTCCTCCAGCCAATGTCTTGGCAAAGGCAGAGAACCCATTTGCCATGACTCCCTTTGGCAATAACATGCCCTTCTTTCCAAAAAAAGCACCCCTGATGTTCCAGAGGGATGACAATCTTTTTCCCTCCTTTATGGACAGAGTTGACCCAGACAGGTACTTCCTGTCAAATTTCAGGCGGGATGACATGTTGCGCCATACTGTGGAGGGGTCAGCCATGCGAATGTATAAAAAGGTAGAAATGGAGAATGCTCAAATGGATCCTGTCAGGGGTTTTCTCCGTTCCAAGCAGTTAGAGTTAGATGCTTTTAAGAGACACAGTTTTGCAGAAGGAACATATGAAAATTTTGCTTCTTCTAAACAGTATGCCAGGCAGATGTTCATGAACAATATGGATGAATTTAAAATCCAGTCTAGTCATTTTCAGAAGGATCAGTTCTACCAGTATCAGTTTGACCATCCCCATCTTTCTGGCAGACCTCAGGGACTCTTCGAGAGAATCCGAGGTGGTAGGCCAGGATTCAATGAACTGGAAGAGGGAGGACCTCTTTCCTATGGAGAGGGACCCAGATACCCTGAACTTGAATCTAGTTTTCCACAGGAGGGTTTCCCCTTAAGGCTGGATTATGTACCTTCAAATTCTTCCAGGGAAGTGAGACATGGCTCTGATCAGCTGAACCCTGCAGGCAATGGCCCAATGGGAATGATGTTAAGAAGGCAGAATATAGGACAGAAATTTATTTGCCAAACTTCTCCTACACAGAAACAAAGCCTGGAACAGCGCCTGTTCCTACAAGACAAAGATGAGGACCAAGATCAGGACAAGAACACCCAGGAAAATAGAACAGGTTTACGTAACTGGAGGATTTCGTCATACCTTAGTGCATATCAGTCAGAACCAGAAGAAGGTCTCCCAATGCCTATGGAATCAGAAGCATATAATGATGTTCTTGGGGATACCCTCACAAAGCACTCCACTGACCTCATCTCAGCATTCAAATCCCCTATGTCTTTTAATAGCAAGTCACTGGGAGTTGACAGTGCCAAAGAATTTGCAGATCCTGATAGAGTAGGTGAAGAAACCCCTATACTGAAACAAGATGCCTTTAGGTCCAGAATAAATCCTTTGATCCAGAGGAGCTCAAGACTGAGGTCCTCTCTGATTTTTAGTGCTGCCAAGTTAGATCAGCCTAACACAACAATAGAAAAGGTTCAGATGATCCAAAAAGAACAAATGTCCAGTGAACTGACAAAAGATAATGAAACTATAAAGACAGCCACCTCATCTAAAGTGGCAGAACTTTTAGAGAAGTACAAAGCTGTGGGCAAAGACACAGAGCGAGCTACAGTCACTCACACCAAAGCTGTTTCCAGTTTTCTCCAGGAAGAATCACAGAACACAGAGAAGAAATGTACCAAATCTGTGCAATATAAGATTCTGGAGAGTAGGGTTCTAGACTCCAAAGACTCCTGCAGTACTTACAAAGTGCATGGAGAGGCTGACAGATCATTTGGAATGGCTTCATCAACCCCCCAGCTTGTTGACACATTGAATAAAGATCCCCTAGCACATATTAGCACTAAGGTGGACAAATTATCATCTCGGTTTTACCCAATAGAGAATAAACCCACTCTTCCAGAGAAGGAGAGTCTTATATTTGTAGGAGACACTCAGAAATTGACTCTTCCAGAAAAGAAGGAAAGAGTGACATTCAAAGAAGACACACAAAAATTAGTCAGTACAGAATTGAAGAAACCACAGGTCAGGACAAGTACTGCATCAGCTCTTGAAAACTTATCTAAAAGTCAAGGATCTGACAGCTCTCTCAATAAATCTGAGGAAGACTGTTCAAAACAGGAACAAAATCCAATTGAATTTTTAAGAAAAGGATCACTACGGTTGAAGCAGCTTTTGAACCCAAAAGGTGATAAGAAATTGGAGGAAGAACCCACTTCTGAGAGTGGAAAATCTGACAAACAGCCTGTGGGGCTCAAAAGATCTTCCATAGGGGACTGTCAGGAAATGATGGAGGAAGAAAAACATAAATTTGCAACACCACTTCCTCCCAAAAGCAACCAACCAACACAGGGGAGATTTCCTTCATCCACAGCTAATATCCTGTACAGCAGCAATCTCCGTGATGATACCAAGGTGATTTTGGAACAAATATCTGCAAACAGTCAGAAGAACAGAGCTGAACTCGCCAAGCAACTACCATCCACTAGTAATCCTGATCTTTCTAAGTCAACTACGAGCTTGGAAAGGAAAGGTGAGAAGGAGAAAAGCTGTAACATCCATAGGTCAGAGAGTTTTGGAAGCCAAAAACGAAATCTTCAGCGGCAACCATCAGAAGACAGAGATACCCTTCTGAAAAAAATGGAGAATATGCGGAAGGAGAAGAGAGTCTACAGTAGATTTGAGGTTTTCTGCAAAAAGGATGAACATACAAGTCAGAGCGAAGAGGAGTATGACACAGATGCCAAAGATAAGAAGATGGGAAAATTCATGCCCAAAATCCTGGGGACCTTCAAGACCAAAAAATGATCATAGAAATACTATTTAATACCATATAATCACTGACTGTCAAAGCCAAATGAGGAAGTAACACATTTATGATGGCTATAATACCATAGGCAATGTTCTTTGGGGGTAGTGAGTGGAAATATGTTCCTATGACTCCTATGGCACAATTTGTCCAGTAAAGTCATGTGGTAACAGGCAACTTTATTGCAGTATGTTTAAAATAAAGTTATTAAATTGCCAACATGCTTAAACCATGGAAATAAAGCAGAGTCTCTTTCTATCAGGCTCAGGGAATGTTTTCAGTAGATGAAAAAATAATTCCACGTTCAGTAAATTCAAAAAATAGAAAAATCAATACTTGAATTCAATCAAGGAAAGAAAAATCTACATATACATGTATTTAAAAAACAATTGTTTTTCAGGTTCTTTGAATCTAATGCCTAATCTAATACAGGAGGCACCTCTTCGAAGATTTACAGGACGAAAAAATATCATAAGCAACTTTTTTTCTTTACCTATGTAATGGTCTTGTCCAGCAGAACATACCCAGTTTTTATATTTACCATTTTACAAGCCTATTGGTTGTGCTTTGTTATTGGTTTGTTTCCTTATGTATAATGGAAGCATTGCATCGGAAGTTGAGCTGAGAGAAGAAGCTGGAAGGCCATAAAAGAAGAAATTGACAATTTATTAATGGAGAAAGAGATGGTTTTAGAACTGCTTTTCAGCTGAGCTGGGTGTTACAGCCTGTAAAATGCTGTTTTAGTCAAGCGGTATCTTACCAGACTGTGTAACTCCAATTCATTAGAGGAGGAGGGGGAGGGTCATTTGTTAGCACATCTTCCCAGTTTGGCAATCCTGATGGAACGTTCAAGCTCAGAAGTGTGTTATCACACAACTTTCTTGTATGACTTTGGTAGCAAGCTTAAGCATGCAGTATTAGACACAGTACAGATTAATCTGTAGGTTCATGCTGTTGTGTTATACTGTCTTGCAAGATTGAAGGTAGAGACAGAGGCCAAGAAACCATTGAGCATAAAGTTTGTTTTTTTTTTTTTTTTCCTTAATTTGGACTGCCTCTGCTTGGCATTCCTCAGGATTGCCAAACTGTTTTTTGTTTGTTTGTTTGTTTTTCCATCTAAAGAGATGAATGAGAAGGGTCTGCCAGAAGGTAGGAAGGCCCTGCAGAGGGACCTGGACAGGTAGGATCAATGGGCAGAGGCCAGTGGGATGAGGTTCAACGTGGCTAAGTGCGGATTCCTGCACTTTGGTCACACCAACCCCATGCAACACTACAGGCTTGGGGCAGAGTGGCTAGAAAGCTGTGCAGAGGAAAAGGACCTGAGGGTGCTGGTTGATGCTCACCTGAACACAAGCCAGCAGTGTGTCCAGGTGGCCAAGGAGGCCAACGGCATCCTGGCTTGTATCAGGAACAGTGTAGCCAGCAGGACCACGGAGGTGATCGTCCCCCTGTACTCAGCTCTGATGAGGCCGCACCTCGAGTACTGTGCTCAGTTTTGGGCCCCTCACTTCAAGAAAGACATCAAGGCCCTGGGGCGTGTCCAGAGAAGGGCTACGAAGCTGGTGAAGGGCCTGGAACACAAGTCCTGTGAGAAGTGGCTGAGGGAACTGGGTTCTTTAGTCTGGAGAAGAGGAGGCTCAGGGGAGACCTTATTGCTCTCTGCAACTGCCTGAAAGGAAGGTGTGGGGAGCTGGGGGTCAGCCTCTCCTTGCAGATAACCAGCGATAGGCCTAGAGGGAATGGCCTGAAGTTGTGCCAGGCGAGGTTTAGGTTGGAAATTAGGAGAAATTTCTTCTCAGAAAGAGTAGTCAGGTATTGGGACGGGTTGCCCAGGGAGCTGGTGGAGTCACCGCCCCTGGGGGTGTTTAGGGAAAGATTGGGCATGGTGCTTAGGGACATGGTCTAGCAGGTGATATCAGTGGTGGGGATATGGTTGAAACAGATGATCTTGGAGGTCTTTTCCAACCTTAATGATTCTATGGAACTAGACTTCTGAATTTCTTGTTTCCATAAGCTTTGGTTTCATGACTAACCACTTGTGGTGTTGGCTGCAAGCTCAGAAAACCTGTTCAGGTATGCGGCTGACAGATAGAAGCAGAAGGCTGCAACAGTTCCTGAAGGTAACTTCAGTAGGGTCTTTAAAACTTGATATTTTATTTTAGGATGCCAGCTCCCATGGTAGCAGGCTGTATATAATTTGCATATCTTTAACAATTAATGATAGTTTTACGGTTTGTTGAAAATCTTGGGAAATGAAGATGCTGATCTGAAAGAAAATAAGCCAATTTCCCTATTACTATATATGGTATGGAGAAATTTGCAAGAAACAAAAGAATTTATCATTTTAACATGAGAAATTCAACCTAAAAATAAACTTCCGTGTAAAAAATAAGGAGGGAAGAACCAACCAAATCTGGAAAAAAAGCTGATGTGGATCTTATTCCACATTCTATATATGTATACTATTTCAGATACAAACTATAATCAGTTACACAGGCACAAATTCATAAATTGATACTGTGTGTATGCTTATTTCATTTTAGTATTGAATCAGATTCAGTCACAGATAGGTTCCTGCTGAAGTGATCAAGACAACAGTTCTCTCTCCAGTGATTCAGATATTAATCCTACTCTACCCTCTTCATAGTTATATATCCTATTTGTGATATATGCTAGCCCTATTTTGTGTAATTCATATAATCTCTTGCTTCACCAGCCTTTCACAAACCTACCTTCTCTAGTATCATTCTGTAATAGACATGTTGGAAATGTAGTTATTTCTGTAATGACAGATTACATGAACATTTTAGAATTTTTCTTCATTTGTTTAGACTGTTAGAATTTTATCTTGCTCAGCATGATGTTTTCAGTGTAAAAGTATGTTCCTGACTAGAAATAGAATGACTCATCTCTTTTAGCAGTAAGCTGATTACCAGCTGTTGTGGGGTATATACAAATGTTGCAGACTAACTAATTCACTTGGTAATAACAAAAGCTATTTTAAGGATAAAAAGTTAGTGTTACAGCCCATCACTTGTCAGTCTAAGACTAGGTTCACAGAGGGTCTTAGATGTTGCATTGTACCATCAAATTGATAGGCGCTAGGCTTTTAGTGGAACTCACAACCCTGAAATAAGCATTAGGCTGACTTTTCAGTGAATGAGAACTGGCATCTTAAACTCACAAGAGCCAACATATTGTGCAGGGTGCTGCCTATACAACCCTGTCATTGCTGTTTACTATTTCTGTCTGTACCTCAGATAGATGGGAAATGCCTATTTTATGAATATAAACCAGGGCTTCCCAGTGAGCTGCATTCCCAGCTCCCTAGTATTACCAGATTTAAATGTGCACACTACATAGCAGAAGTGAACCTGTTACTATTTTTTCATTTAACTGGACTTTGGTGTTTAGGTACTAAAAGATAAAATGGATATGCTATCAATGGCAATGGTACTCATATCTTGCACTTTAGTGCCTGAATCCCCACTGTAACCACCATCCCAAAGTTCTGGAATAGCAATCACTTATCAAAGGTGAAGTAAAGTTTCAGGGACAGAGACTTCTTGTTAGAATTTAGGAGTTAAATAAGAAGAATGTATTAAAAATCAGCATTAAACCACGAAAACAGTTTTAAAGTTTACTGTATTCCTAATGCTGCCTGATGACAGCTTAACGATGTTGCAGCAATAGCATCTCTTGGAACATTGCTTTCTGTAAGAAAAAAAAATTACCATGATCTTACTCACTGAACACAATAACCCTTGTATTTCTCCCCCTTCAACAGACTGCAAACATCAATTAAAAGACGTTTTTTTCTTTAGTGCAATATAAAGAATTTATTATTGCAACACTTACAAAATATATTAATGCATGGTAGGTAGGGTATTCAATATTCTAACAGAATCCACATATATTTAAAATACTTCTCTACTTGATTTTGTTGAAGTAGGCCACCATTACCTTTGTTTATTCAGGTTCATTCATTTACCCTGAAAGAGTCCTATAGAAATTAGTGTATGAAGGGCTTTAATGTTACCTGTGAAGGGTTTGTTCAGTCTTCTTGGTCTTCAGCAAACAGTTAGTTACTTATTCTGATCAAAAAAAGTCTGGACTTAGGCAGTGCACCCGAAGCTGCTAAAGAAACCTGAATATATCTAAAGACAGTCAAGCATCAAAACATTGCAACTTTCTGTAATTTTTTTGCAATAATTAAAATGAGGAATATGAACTGACAGTATTCAATGTTCTCAGATTAGGGGAGCAAATAGTTCTGTGTCCTTGTCTGGGAAGACTGTAAGGCAAAGAGATTAGATTCTTTTCCCTGTTGGTTTGTCCAAAGGAAAGTGGTACATTGTTCCATGCAATGAATAAAGCATTTCTCTTCACCTGGGGTAACTGTAAAATTCCTGTTATATTTGGCTCTCACTTGTTGTTACTGAGTTAGGGGATTGATGAGATGAGCTGTATTCCACCTGGTTAGGACCCTTCATATTCACTACTCATGTTGTTGTGCAGAATTTGATATTGGAAGACTCTGCAGTGCAGATTTACATATAGTTCCATAGGCCTGGGAGTAACTGCCCATTGATGCTTTTGGATCACCAGCAGCTCCCATATTTGCAGTAACCTGGAACATCTTTTTACTGGATTTCAGAAGGGGACGAACATCTTTGCTGTGAAACTGAGTATTTCTTGGATTCTGTGTGAGAAACAAAAACCAAGACAGTTAGAAATCTGTAATCGGCATTCTAAAATACAAGTAAGGAACAAAGAATTTGCTTCAGCTGTGGAATAGAACAGATCATGAACGTTAATTGACTAACAAACAAAATAGAGTGTTTCACAATATTAAGAACAGGGTGGCAAGAATGATGTGAGGGAGAAGGGTTTTAAAATGGGTGTATCAGGAATGAGTTAGCAGCATTGGAGCACTGGAGCAAAAGTTCAAAGGTCTGCTTGGCTAGTATCTTGTTTTCAGTGGTAGTGAATGGTTTAAATAAATGTACAAAAGACAGGTCATCCTCATCATTTCCCAGTACATCCTCCTGGCTTCTGCCAATCGAATGGCTTGGTGAGTGTCTGAGTTGGAAATTGCTTATGGGCATTAGCCCATGTGGGGAAAAGTTAATCATGTATTAACGCTTTAAAATGCATAATACATTACTGTATATATTACTGCAGCTTTAAAGGACAGCTGTTTCACTGCAGCTTATGCTTAGTGAACTGCTTTAGTTAACTGGAAGCCACATTTCCTCTCACTAAGTGTGGCACTGACTGCTGTTGCCCCAGCCATTATAGGAGTCAAATGGCTGAGAACAAGAGTTTCATGAGCCTGACTTGATACTGGAAATAAATGTAAAATGAATGTAGAGCAAGCTGGAATGTCAGAACTTTTCAGCTCCTGCTGAGGCTGACCAAGAAAGACGGAAAAGTCAACATTCACTTAACACATGATTAGCCACAGTGCTGATGAGCGCCCACCACAATATCTTGCCTCTGACAATGGCCAGTGTTAGCCTCTCAGGGAACAAATACAAAGCACAGGGCACATGTAGCATGATCTTCTCCCTCTTACGTGCTTCCAGTAACATGAAGTTAGTCACCAGTACCTAGGGAATCTTCAGAACACATTGTTTATATACATAATTGCACATGCAGCAATCTCCACAATCTCACATTGTGGAATTAATGGTTCCACACTTGTTCCTCACATGTGGAATAAATAGTTCCCTATTATTCACAGAAAGCTTTGAATGGGATTCCGAGGCAGAAAGGCTGAAAGGTAGGTTGTTAGTGTGCACATGCGGACTTACATTGAACTTTGTAGAAATCATGTCTCCTTTGAGCAACTACTCGTATATATTTTCATATCAATCACAACAGATTGCTGTTACTGGCTGGGTTAGGGGACTGATGAGACAAGCTGTATTTCACTTGGTTAGAACTCTTTCGTATTTGCTACTCATGTTGTTGGGGGGAATTTGAAATTTAAAGACTCTGCACTGCAGAATTACATACAGTTCCATAGGCCTGGGAGTAATCGCCTATTGATGCTATTACTAAGAACAAGCTTGATGCTTAACATTGTCCTCAGCTTGTTTCTAGGTTGAAATAGTTCTGATCTTTCAGAGCTGTGTTCAGGGAAATAATCTGTTTTAAGGTATGATACTGTATGCTGATACAAAGCAGCTGATCCCACCTGACTCTTCTTTGACAGTGGCATCTGTCAGAATTTCTGTCAGAAGTCTCTTCATCCAACTGAACTGCACTTAGCATACCTTTTCAATGGTTTGGAACTCCAGCATGTAGATATTCAAGTATTTGTTTGTGGGGATGTGAGAAAGTCTCACAATAAATAATCCAATCTTTACTGTCACAAAAAGGGTAATTTGTGGTGCCTTATTCCATCTTCTTTTGCCATGAACTTCTGATCACCTTGTGTTGGCTAGGCTCTCCTTGAGTTTGTCAGCAGACAACTAGCTCAAGGAGAAAGAAAAAGCAGGGGCACAGAGTCATTTAAGAACCCAATGAGCATAGGAATTTGCACAAGGAAGCAAGAAGAGGGAGGAGCAGGGGACAGGACTGAAACCTTCACTGTTAAGCAACAGCAGTCCATTAGGTTGGTAACAAAGGTAGTACAAATTTTCCAGCTAAATTTGGAATATCCAACTGTGTCAATCAGGTTAAAAAAGGAGTATGCTACCTACGTGCTCTGGACTTCACACACCATCATTTAAGAGAATTTAAAAGCAACTGATCTGTGATTCTTGAAGTCAAAGGGAGCTGATGATGACCCGAACAATGCAGTGATTTGAAATGGTGTTCAAATTCTCACTTGTCTGAAGTGATAAAATTGAAAGTAGAATGGAGTCAAAATTAGACTGTCCTCTAGAAAAAGGGCGAAGGAAAGTATGGTCATAGATCTTAGCACATCTCAAAAGAAGTTGCGTTAAAAATTCAAGATGGGAAAAAGAAACAGGAAGAGAATTTGCAGAGAAAATTCTACCTTTTTTATTACAGTTAACTGACAGTTATGATCCATTGTGATTAATATTTAGAATGGAATAGAATAGTTCACTTGGAAGGGACCTTCAAAGATCATCAAGTCCAACCGCCTGACCACTTCAGGGATAACCGGAAGTTAAAGCATATTACTCCCCTGTGAAAAAAGGCAGAGAGAGCTGGGGATGTTCAGCGTGAAGAAGAGAAGGCTCCAAGGTGACCTTATTGCAGCTTTTCAATACTTAGAGGGGGCTTATAAAAAAGATGGAGAGCAACTTTTTGCTCGGTAAGACAATGACAGAGCAAGAGGGAATGGTTTTAAACTACTAGAGAGGACATTTAGGTTGGATGTTAGGAGGAAATTTTTCATTCAGAGGGTGGTGAGGCACAGGAACAGGCTGCCCAGAGAAGCTGTGGATGCTCCAGCCCTGGAGGTGTTCAAGACCAGGCTGGATGAGGCCCTGGGCAATCTGATCTACCACCTACTGTGGCATTCCTGCCCATGGCAGGGGGGTTGGAACTAGATGATCTTTAAGGTTCCTTCCAACCCAAGGTGGTCTATGATCCTATGATTAGAGAGGGCATTATCCAAATGCCTCTTGAACACAGACTGGCATGTTAACCACCTCTCCAGAAAGTCTGCTCCAGTGTTTGGCCACCCTCATGGTGGTTAATTTTTCTTAATATCCAGTCTGAACGTCCACTGGTGCACTTTTGTGCTGTTCCCTTGCATTCTATCATTGGTTACCAGGGAGAAGAAACCTATACCTCCCTTTCCATTTCTCCTGCTCAGGAAGTTGTAGAGAGCAATGAAGTCACCTCTTAGCCTTCTTTTCTCCAGACTAGACAACCCGAGTGTCCTCACAGGACATGCCTTCCAGCCCTTTTACTGGTTTTGTTGCCCTCCTCTGGACGCTTTCAAGTATCTTAATAGCTTTTGTATATTGTGGAGCCCAGAACTGTACACAATATTCAAGGTGAGGCTGCATCAATGCCAAGTATAGTGGGAGAATTGCCTCTTCTGGATGGCTGGCTATGCTACGTTTAATGCACCCCAAAATACAGTTTGCCCTCTTGGCTGCCAGTACACATTGCTGATTATTAAAAAAAATCCTGCTTATGAGGCAGAAAACTAGTATTACAAAAGGCTGCATTACTTCGTGTTCTCTAAAGTACCTAAATCCTGTATTTAAGTTCAACGGTCATTCATGGAACTCCTGCATGAACCTGTAGGCACTGAAATGCTCTTACTCAAGTCAGAGATGACAATGGCTTCATTTGAAAGACTGCGGTTAGACTTAAAATTCCAGGGGAAAGTTTGTGTTTATAAACCCAGACTAGCTGAAGATCAGCATTATATATGTTGGAGATGTAAGGTTTAAGACACATCTCTTTCCTTGATGTTTCCTGGTCATTACATGGTCTTCCTCTCAACACGCTGCCTTTTGTACAGAACTTAGCTGAGGGTTGTAAACTTCATTAGTAGACATAACACTGGAAACGTAGGTATTGCATCACAGACGACTAGAATATTCAAGCTTCTGTCTCAATCTACTGCATATTAGAGGTAAGTTATGACCAGTTATTTCCAGAAACATCAGTTAGCACACTCCTCAGTGCTCTAGTAAAGGGAACATATTCAGTACAAGACCTGTACCATTTGACTGACACTAGATACAGGCAATGAAATTGTATATATCTTTATCATGTATATCTTTATCATAAGTAATTTTAACTGATGGACAGTTAGTAATTTAGTAACTATCAAAGCAATATGACTTGCCTCTCATGTAAGTATCTTTATGAAGCTGCAAATCAAGATATTTTTTGTCTACGTCATTTCGGTCCCTGAAAAGTTATCTGTTTTCTGTGCAGGACTGCTACTTACATTACAGAGGTTCTGTACACTTGTAGGAAGTAGCTGAGCATTTGCATTTGCCCATGTGATTTGTCTCCCCAGTTTTCCGTTGTTAGAAGTTTTTGCCTGTTGATGATGTGGTGCAGAATGGTTCCTGATCACAGCACCAGAATTTGCATTACCTGCAGGAGAAAAAACATGAGAGAAAGTAGGAAAATCATGAGGACACAGAACACACTAACTGAAGCAGGGACAGAGCGTAAACACTGAGTCAGCCTCTGCCACATCACTTCATCTCACTAATGGGACAAAAATATTCAGAATAAAATTAGAAAGAAGTTGCAAACAAAACCGGTTCCAAAGAGCAGGGGAAAAGAAAACAGCACCAGAGAAGTAACCGAAGAGAAAACAGAAAAGGAAAAGAGTCAAGACTGAGGCAGCCAAGAGCTAAAAAGAACATCACACACTCAAAACTCATTCAACAGTGTTTTGCTCGTATGTCATTTTCCTTCCACAGTTTCACTCTCATTTTGCCCTGTTAATTCTCTCAGTTTCTTTTTCCCCGTTCAATCTATTTTCCTCTTTCTTCCCCATAATAATGCCTCATTATGGTGGATTGCATCCAATTGCAGGATGGTAGTACCTACTTTGAATAGCAATGTGTGTTATAGGATTGTATATCACATTGATCCTTGATCTCTGACATAAAGATCTTGCTAAATCTTCACTCTGGATGGATACTTCCGGCTGGACACTAGTTGTAGTTCCACTACGCATTTGTGGATTTTTTAGAAGAGGTGGTGTTGGTTCTCTCTGGCTCTTCCTGGTGGGTAAAGTCACAGAATTGGAATATGGAAGAAATGGCCTGGATTGAGATTGACTTAGTTGAATGTTTTCTCTCTGCATTTGGTCCTTTGGATGGCTATTTACTTTTGTTTCAAGGATCATCTACAGAAAGGAAAAGTCAGTTAGACTTAACACAGCTACACAGCAAAGCAGAAGAATAAAAAAAAAAAATGCAAATAATTTATTTCATGGGATATGTAACAATTATAATTTTAAAATTAATTTAGGGTTGGAAAGAAGATAGAAATAATATTCTTAGTGGAAAGAAAGAATGGACTGAAGCCTTAGGAAAAAGGATAGGGTGAACAGGCAACTTCAATGCATCTTTAGGGAGAATACCACTACATAAAGTTGCCATTAGCTACGAGAAAGGCAGAATCTATATGGCAAAAAATGGTTAACACTATGCTGTTTCTTACCATCTCTTTCTAGAATTTTGCCAAGTCAATTTTTAAATTGTCAGAGGAACATACATTGCAGTTAGTTCATAATCTCACCTACCTCTACATGGCTATTATCTAGCATTAGAATCCTTGCTGAGGTTTGGAGTCTTGGTACAGACAACCTGCTCTCACCCTCCTCTGATCACAGTCATGCCGAACTTGGCACACTGTTGTTAGGATTAGTCAAAATTTGTTTCTTAACCTTGTACCTAGATTATCTGTGAATGATCTACTGATGTTTGTAACATCTTTTCTACCTATACTCAGTATTCATTTTATTCAGTCATCTGCTCATGACTCCTAACACTTTTTCACAGTAGAGTTTAATTTTTTTTCCTTTAAAGACCTTAAAAGAAATGTTCAGTATATTCAACTTTTTTAAAAAACAACTTTCTTTTTCCTTTTTAAAAATTTTAATTGCTGTTCATAGAAGCAGTAACACTTTTTCTCTCTCCCTGGGAAGCTGGTCACCCTTATCAATGTTTCTCATTCTTAGATTTTCTGATCTCTAAGCTTCCTTCTCAATCTTTTCTTCCCACTGACATTCTTTCCAATGCCTGTTTTACTACATTCACTTTCCAGCTCCTGCTCTTCTCACCATCTTCCAGCTACTTTGCCTCATAATATTTACATAATATTCACTGGAAAAAAAAGGAAAAAAGCCCAAAACAATTTCTCATCCTGAAATCTTGACTTACTTCCACTTTTGCTGCTCCTTTTATTCCATTGTTAGAGCATTCACTGTTGCTATCCTCCTCCTACTGCCTCACACCACCATTCAACTCAGTCCATTATGTCCTACAATTAAATCTGATTTACCTTAATTTTGTTCTTCTTTCATTCCTTTAAACATTACATTTAAACAGTTACTTTAGTTACTTCTGTTCCCTGCAGAAGTTTCTCTAAGTCTTTCTCATCTTTTCTCTCTTGCTCTGTTTTTTTAAAGCAGATGTCATCTACTCATATTATTTCACCGATGTACCTCTCCACTGCCAAATTACTGTCAGCTTTTTATTTTCCTTTTGATCTTAACATGTCTACCAAATAGCATCAAAATACTACCTTTCCTTTCTCCCCTGTACAGCTAAAAGTCCTGTATCAGCTTTTTTTCTTCCTTGATTATTACACTATTTTCTGATTTTTCAAGTACTATTATTTTCCCACATTAATGTATTCACAATATGGCTACTAAAATATCGCTGTCTTTTATTATTAGCACATCAGCTACGCTTATCCTTCACTTGATCTTCCTCCTCTCCTCCTCTGTCAATGGTTCTGTAATGTGCAGAACTGGGGACAAGAGGATGGAGAGCAACCCCAGGGAAAGGGAGCTGGGTGTTCTGGTTGACAGTTTCTTCACATGGGGGAATGGAGGGTGGGGCGCTGATCTCTCTTCTCTAGTGACCAGCAACAGCACCCGAGGGAATGGCTTGAAGCTACATCAAGGAACATTCAAGTTAGATATTAGAAAAAGGTTCTTCACTGAGAGAGTTTTTGGGCACTGGAACAGGCTCCCCAGTGAAGCCATTGTGGCACCAAGCCTGACAGAGTTCAAAAAGCATTTGGACAACACTCTGAGACATATGGTTTGACTTCTCGGTGGTTTTGTGTGGAGCCAGGGACTTAATGTTCACTGCAGGTCATTTCCATCATGTGATATTCTGTGATTCTGTAATTCTGAAACCTGACTGTTCTGTGTATGTGGTGCATCATGCAATGGCACTTGACTACTCTTGAGCAATAAACATAAATATGTGATAAAAGCTTACATGCAAATTCACAAAGGAGCCCAGAAAGAGAACCAGGATGGGGACCCCAAATAATACCATGCCAAGCTGCACTCAGGCCAATTCACAGGAACCACCAGCCAAAGATACATCTGCACAAACTGAGAGGAACACAGGTGCACAATGGCAAATGGGAACTCAAATTAAGGACTCCGGGGAAGCAAACACTTTGACTGGGCCCCTCCCAGAGCTGTCTCAGCAGAGCCATCAGCCCTTGGTGGTGATGTGATGGCTAGCAGATCAAGCCAGTCTAGTCAGTGAATGGCTCAAATAGTCTGGGAGCACAGAGGTGAGTGCATCTCTAAGGGGATGAGAGCACCTCTGTACCTCTAGGTGTGAGAGCACAAGAAACATCAGCTAAAGGGCCTAGAAAATCCAGTGCAGCTGTATAGGTATGCGTGCATGGTCTATACCAGCAATCAGAGTAGGACTGCAGTCTCGGGGGCTCATATGTTCAAGTGCAGTAACTGGGGGGCCTAGGATCCAGAGGACAGCTACTGGTCAGACAGTGTTTGAGACCAGTTGCTGTAGGGATCCAGTGTGCACATACTCTCAGTAGCGGACTTCCATTTTGCTCAGCCAGAGAAGTGAGTAGGATGAGGCTATTGGTGCTATGTTTGTGTGAGTGTTCTGTCTGTCTGTCTGTGACCTGTGTGGCTGTCCATTTCTGTATGTATATATGTAGTGTGCCTACATTCTCTGTGTGCCTGAGCCTACAGGGAACACCTTCAGGCTTTCTACTGGCTGGACCTGGGGACACCAAGTGGCAACAGCCTCATTTCTTAGGCTGTTGGATCCAGCCTAATATATTTTCCTCTAACACAGTCTTTCTCAGACACCAGGCTTTACAGACTTTTCTTTTCCCAGTGGGAATCTAGATTTAAACACTTCTCTAAAAAATTATGACAGTATGATAAGAAGCACCAAGCTGTACCTATAAGTAAGCATGGAAGGGGAACGGAAATAGAAGAAAATGACAGAAATCAGTAAGTGTGTCAAGAATTACAGGTTACCTGGAGGACTGAGATTTCAGAAAATAGAATAGAAGAACGTACCTCATACAATTTATTTCGATATTCTGCCACAGACAACTGGATATCATCACCTAAAGGAAGAATCACATCATAATCCAAAGAGGGCTCCCTGGCAGGACAATGAAACCTAAGATGACAACACAATATAAAGTCACTAAGACTAAAAACAGCTCCACAGTTTAATATGGTATTACAAAGGATTGTCAGATCATCTAGTGTGATTTCTAGTCTAAATAGGGTTAGAGAGAGTTAGGATTTAGCTTTGTCTTTTTTTCTACCATGGATATAAAGGAAACTTGTTCCAAAAGCAGCTCTATACCATTTCAGCAGACAGCGGCAGAAACTGCACATTGATACATGTGCACTTGCAGCCCAAAAAGCCAACCGTATCCTGGGCTGCATCAAAAGAAGCATGGCCAGCAGGTCAAGGGAGGTGATTCTTCCCCTCTGCTCTATTCTCGTGAGACCCCATCTGGAGTACTGCATTCAGCACTAGGGCCCCCAGCACAAGGGCACAGAAGTATTAGAATGAGTTCAGAGGAGGGCCACAAAGATGATCAGGGGTCTGGAGCACCTCTCTTACAAAGACAGGCTGAGAGAGTTGGGGTAGTTCAGCCTGGAGAAGAGAAAGTGCCAGGGAGACCTTATAACAACTTTCCAATACCTAAAGGGGGTCTACAGGAAAGCTGGGGAGGAACTCTTTGTCAAGGAGTGGAGTGATAGGACAAGGAGTAAACTAGAGGAGGGTGGATTTAGATTAGATGTAAGGACGAAATTCTTTACTCTGAGGGTGGTGAGGCAGTGGAACAGGTTGCCCAGATAAGTTGTGGATGCCCCATCCCTGGAAGCGTTCAAGGCCTGGCTGGGTGGAGCTTTGAGCAACCTGGTCTAGTGGGAGGTGTCCCTGCCCATGGCAGGGAGGTTGGATCTAGATGATCTTTAAGGTCCCTTCCAACTCAAACTGTTCTATGATTCTATATTAGTCTCACCTTTTCACATAAGGATGCTGAAGGGCCTCCTCTGCTGTCAGCCGTTTATCAGGGTTAAATACTAAAAGTTTCTTCAGAAGATCCAAGGCAGGCAAAGGAGTAGAGGATGGTAAAATCTCTTCAAATGTTACTCGTTGCCTAGAAGTCAGGAAAAAATGATATAAGAACCCAGTGTCTAACTCACAGGTAAGTCATGAATTACAGTTCTGGGAATCACATCAAGGTGACACCTGTCTCCAGAGTTCACTCACAAATAGTGTGTCATAATTCTGGAACACTCAAAAGCACAGGTCTGTGAGTATGATAAAGACTTTTACCTCTTTGGTTAGGTTTGGATTCCTCCCTCTCAGAGCTATGAACCTACATGAAGTGCCTACCTAACTTTTAAGACTAGTCTTTCTCTTGTTTCAGTGGAAAGAGAGATACAGGTCAGTATGCCAGAACACAGAGTAATAATCAGTCTTGTGGAAGTACTTCTTCTCTTTTTTTGACAATGCAGGAAGCCCAGACTCCTAACTTGCATGTTTCAGTTGAAATGCTGATTCCATGAATCCAACCCTAAGACCACATAAATATATTTCTAGATCATTTGCAATGAAAAGATTAAGTTTAAAAATCTGGTTTTGCATTTTTTAAATCCTGAAGATATTTATTAACATAACAAACATGACAATATTTAATACATTTCATAGAATCATAGAATCATTTGAAAAATCAGTTTTAAAACATTATTTTTACTCATATTTTAAAACATTTTATTACTCCATGACAACATTATTTTTAGTTTAGAAAAATGATCCAACATGGAATTTGGATTTGGATTGAATGGCTCAGAAAAAATCATGAACAAGATTTCACTTGTTCTTTTACCTAGCTAGCGCTGTCTATCAGAACCTAGCCATTTGTATTCCATATTTTCAGGTGAAAAAAGGAGCATAAAATCTAGGTGTAGGACTGTCAAAAAAAAAAAGTGCATTTCAGCTAGGAATGAATGGAGTTTTCCAGTTGTTTTCTTCCACTGTGTGTAGAAGGTTTATAGAAACAAGAGAGCTCAGAGGTACTGCGTTGGGTTGACCCTAGTTGGCAGCTAAGTCCCTTGCTTGCTTACTCACATCCCCACCTCCACACCTCCTGCTCATTGACATGCAGCAGCCCCGTTACAGGATTCACTGAGAGGCTAGGCAGTTGTAGACAGTTGTTTAATCTCTGTAACCATAGCAGCTACACCAAAAGCACACTGGTACCCTTTTGAATCTTTGAAGTAGCCTCTCCTGCGGTAGTCTATACCAAGAATGTACAGAGCCTCTAGGCCAGCCACAATAGCATGCTTTGGCCACTCCTTGCTTGCTAGGCTCACTTTCTCTAACACAGACAACTTTTAGGAACCCACTGTCACTCCAGAAATCCAGATGGGTTCTGTGCCTTTATACCCTGATGGTATTAGGGTACACTGTGCACTGGTATCCACCAGAGCCTTATACTCCCCAAAACAGATATATCGGTAAGCAGTCAGAGAACTCATACCACACATAGCTGGGCTATTGGTAATGCTGAGTCCCTGATGAGGAGGGATGCCCATGTCACATATGAGTACAGAGTACTCAGAGACTAGTGACTAACTTTCTATGACCTTAAGAATGTTAAGTTTCCTAATTTTTACTAATCAGGTATGTAATAACTGACTAATTTACTTAAGCAGAATTATCAGGCTTTCCATGTGTGAACCAATGACATTAGATACCTAAAAAAGTCAGGATAGGAAAAATTATTATTTTGAGAAAGTACACATGACGATAGCTTCGAATCTAGGTCCAACCTCATTTTTGCTTTGTTACTCCCATACTACAATGTCATCGCTCTTCTCATCATTCTTTTCTTTTTAAACTTTACATCCCCTCCCTAGAGTCAGGTGAATGTGCAGAGAGCAGAAAGCATTTCTACTGGTGAACTCTGGAAGGTGAACAACAGGTGGTTTTTTTGTCCACATTATACAGTAGATTGTTGACTTCTGAGACATATTTAATATACCCAGCTTACCAGGAATTCATGCGGCTAATAACTGAGGCCCTGTAATCTGATTGCATAGCCAAAATATCTGGAATAATGAAAAGATACCATTAATGCTAAGATTAGGGTTACCAGAGCTATACAGTTTATGAAGGAAAGCAAGTATTTGATATTAACATAAGAATCATAGAATCATTAAGGTTGCAAAAGACCTCCAAGATCATCTGGTCCAACCATATCCCCACCACTGATATCACCTGCTAGACCATGTCCCACCTTTTCCTAAACACCCCCAGGGACGGTGACTCCACCAGCTCCCTGGGCAACCCGTCCCAATACCTGACTACTCTTTCTGAGAAGAAATTTCTCCTAATTTCCAACCTAAACCTCCCCTGGCACAACTTCAGGCCATTCCCTCTAGGCCTATCGCTGGTTATCTGCAAGAAGAGGCTGACCCCCAGCTCCCCACACCTTCCTTTCAGGCAGTTGCAGAGAGCAATAAGGTCTCCCCTGAGCCTCCTCTTCTCCAGACTAAAGAACCCAGTTCCCTCAGCCACTTCTCACAGGACTTGTGTTCCAGACCCTTCACCAGCTTCGTAGCCCTTCTCTGGACACGCCCCAGGGCCTTGATGTCTTTCTTGAAGTGAGGGGCCCAAAACTGAGCACAGTACTCGAGGTACGGCCTCATCAGAGCTGAGTACAGGGGGACGATCACCTCCCTGGTCCTGCTGGCTACACTGTTCTTGATACAAGCCAGGATGCCGTTGGCCTCCTTGGCCACCTGGACACACTGCTGGCTTGTGTTCAGGTGAGCATCAACCAGCACCCTCAGGTCCTTTTCCTCTGCACAGCTTTCTAGCCACTCTGCCCCAAGCCTGTAGTGTTGCATGGGGTTGGTGTGACCAAAGTGCAGGAATCCGCACTTAGCCACGTTGAACCTCATCCCACTGGCCTCTGCCCATGTACACATCGAAAGAAGAAATTAGCCTAAGAAAGCTCATTAGGAAATCCTATGGAAGGGGGGATGGAATACTGACTTACAAATGCTCTTTCATGCTTCCTACTTACTTTTTTGTAGATTTCATAAGCATGTACTCTTATACCTACATACTTAGAAACACCAAGATATCTGAGGCAAGATGATCTGGCCTGAATCACTTGTGTTTTAAGCAGACTACAAGGGATACCAGCTATCAGTTTCTTCATTGCGCCTCTGGGGTTCTTTTTGATTGGTTACAATGAACAGTTGCTGTGGGATTTTAGGTTAAGTTGCTATTATTAGTTTAATTTTCCACATTTGAAATACTTTGAACATATGTCTATTTTGTACGTGTTTGTCTAGCAAAAAAAGAAATGTGTCTCACAACCTTCTTGCTGTGTTTAGGATACAGGACTTTCTGATGGGGAGTCATTTGCCCTGTGGTCTTATCAGAGTGCAAGCCTTCCGGTCACGACATTAGCAACACACTCTTCAATTATATTGCTGAGAATGGTCCTAAAATGCTATTCACATTTTTGTTATTAGTGCAGGCTATTCTTCTAACCTTAGTTTTGGTGTTTTCATATACATTTTCATCCATATTGTATTCACAGCAACCAAATCTCCAAGAAAAACTATACATACATTTAAACTAGATTAGAATTATCTAAAACATGTTCTTAACATAAAGTTAGCTATCTTTCTAAAAACTATTTGTTAGCTCAGTCAGAACATGTTATGTTGCAAAAGTTAGTAACCTGTATAGACTGTTAGACTAGAAGCTATAGAAGACCATCATAATAATAATCAATTTTGGATTTAAAATATATTTTCTCCAGCTTTCAATTCTGTATTTAGATTTCCAGACCGAAAAGTCCAATTTACTGTTACTACAGAAGTCCCTCTGCAGTATGGTACTCCGTTTTAAACTGTTATCATCTTACAAATCTCAAAAATGTTTTCAAGGCCTGGTTCTTGTTTCTCATCTAATCAAGTATAGGCCTATTTTCCTCTAACAATAACATTTCACAGATAATCTTCAGCTTCCTTGGGAAGATGTTAGAATAACCTACAACAGATATATTCTTCCTGATCCAGCCGGGCTGCTTGCTTTCACTCTTTTTATCTCTTCTCTACATAACTTTCTCCATAGAAGAGTCTTACCTTCTCGGGATGGGGCAGGAATGACCCGCAAGATCTGCTCTATTTGATTCACTGTTGATGTTCCAGGAAAAAGAGGTTTCCCAAGTAGCAGTTCCCCCAGAATACAGCCAATGCTCCACATATCTACCCCTTTAGTGTAGCTACAAATAAAAGAACAGAGTTAGGTTTATTTTTCCAGTACCTGGTATTCATATCATCTACATTACCTTATTTTGCTAGAAAAATAAGCTTGATTACTCCTTGAGTATGAATGCTCACAGGTTTTGATTATAAAGTGAATGACACTGGTGAATTATGAAAGTGGCAAGAGCAAAACAGAAAAAAGACTTACCATATTAAAAGTCTATTCTATAAAACCAGAAAAGGAACTATATTAAAAGTGAATACTAGGATAAGGGAATATATACATTTCACACGATCAATAGTGAAGATACAAGCTGCTGTTTAGAAACAACTGTTAAGAATCATAGAAAGGTTTGGCTTTGCTTGGTTTCTCCCTGCAGATGCAAACTGCAGCTCTGCACTCTCTCTGTGAAGCCAGACCTTGCTTCCAGAGGTCATGTATTTTCTTTTTCTTCCCTAGTTCCAGAAGGAATTCCCTGTTCAGCCAGGCCGGTCTTCTGCCCCATTTACTTGACTTGTGGCACAATGGGATTGCCTGCTCCTGAGCTTTTAAAAGGTGGCTCTGGAAGAGCAATCAGCTCTCATGGGCCCCTGGACTCTCTAAATCCAATTCCCAGGGAACACTGCTAACTAGCTCTCTGAGAAGCTTAATGTTTGCTCTCTTAAAGTCCAGAGTGGCAACTCTGCTGACCTTTTTTCTCCTTACCCCCAAAATTTTGAACTCCACCTTGCCTGCCCTGCCTATCCCTCCTGAACAGCCAATAGCCCTCCATCCCAGCACTCCAGTCATGGGGCTCATCCCACCAAGTCTCACTAATACCGATGATATCATAATTCTACGAAAGGTCCAAAGTTTCCAGTTCATCCCATTTGTTCTTGATACTGTGTGCACTCTTATACAAGCATTTCAGATGTGTTCCTGAACTTGCAGTGCTCCCTGGAGTGGCATAGATGCTCCTATGAACCTTGCCACCCTAAAACAGTGCTGTACCATCCCTTGGCTTAACCACAGTATCCCTAATGGTACTCCCACATCAATCCTAGTTTAAAGCCTTCTCAATCAGTCTTGCCAGGTTACAGGCCAAGAAACATTTCTCCCATTGACAGAGGTGGATCCCATCAGGCTACATCATTGGCACCCACATGAAAGAGGAGGAGTGGATAATAGTCTAAAGGCTGTATCATGCTCAAAAGCTATACAGAGATATAATCTGAAACACAGATCTGCACCAGAAGGAGGAAATTTCTGAAACAGAAATCATTAAGAAAATGAAAGCTGAAAGCTAACTTACCTAAGGCAATGATCTTACCTTTTTGCCTACTAGATAGATTCATATGTCCTAGCAGTATTTGTACCAAGCTGCACACACACACAAGATTTCAGCTCCATGCAGTCTGCTCTTCTTTTTTGAATGCCATCTCATTATATACTCCTTTCTGCTCTCGAACTCTCCGTCTCTCCAAGTGAAGACTCAGAATTGATGACCATTTTCTCTCACGCTGTCCTACATACTTTAGATTCTCTGTTCTGTGCTCACCCCCCCACCTTTTCTGTGTTTTTTTTTTTTCTTTTTTTCTGCTATATGCTGGACTACATATGCTCATCTGGAAATATGAGACCTGATACTGACTTAGATGCTACAGATCATATGATGGACCAGGCTAGTGAGCCACAAACTAATATCACAGACAATTAGGTACTATACAGTAACTGGTCTACAGTAACTGTCCATGTACAGATTCATATCTCACATCTTATCTACCTTTAAGGTAGGCAGCTCACCTCTTTCCTAGAAAGTAATAACCTTCAAATGTCCTGAAACATAACCTGGCAAAAGCTCTTTCAAATGAGAAGTTGCTAAACAGAAGCTAGCTTACATCAGCCAACTCAAAAAGACATTTGGACTGCGGATGACTATGCACTCATCCAACAAAGCCAAAATATGTATGAAGAATTCTGGAAGACTAAATACCACTTCTAGAAATGGGATGAGAAACTCTGAAGTGTTAATAGTAGGTCTGTTCTCATAGCTTGATGGCTAAATATGCTTCAGTGAGTTGTAAAGAAAAAGACAGTTATGCTGTGTGCCCATGCATCACATAACAGAATGGGAACATCCCATAACAGTTATTCTGCTTTCTGTTATTGCGGCAGCAAGCAGAGAAGGAGTGGTATCATCCCAAATGAAGCATCTACAATGAAAGCAAAAGATTAATAATTTCAATTTCCCTCAGCTAGCTATGCATCACCCTCATTGGAAATTGATAGAAATTATATCTGCAGTCTTCTTGCCGTATTAGCTGTTACAGCTGAGACAAGCTTCTTTTCACTTCAAGTTTCTTTCCCTAGTCCTAGAAGGAGAGCAGAAGCTGCAGAGTTCCTTAAGCAAGTGAGCAACCAAACATAAAAGACAGTATGAACAAGCAAAAACTCAAAAACCGAAAAAAACCTTCCCCAACCACCCACACTCCCCCTCAAAAAAAACAAACAAACAAACAAAAACCTACAACAATAGAGAAGTATCAGCAATACTCTAGGGAAAATCCTCTTTAGGGAAAAGTGGAATAGGCTAAAACTTTCAACTCCATTGGCAGGGAAAAGAAAAGCAGTGCTTGAAAAGGAGCAACAAAATGAAGACGAAAAACCTGCTTCCTGGGGTCCTTAAAGAAAAATTTGGAAAAAGAGGACTGAAGTACTCAAAATTTTGTAAAGATGCAGATTTAAGGGGATAAAGAATAAGTCTGGTGGGAAAAAGGACAACAAACAGATGAGCTGATAATGTAGGTAAGTTGGCAATCTAAGAAGCCAGGGAGGAAATGTACATGAAATGAGAGATTTTTCTGTTGCAGAACAGAAGTTTAAATGCATGCTGAGGAAATGAACCTGTGACAAGACATTGCATCTGGTGACATCTGAAATTAAAAGATTTAAGACTTCCCAGTCAATTACTTTTCCCAGCAGTGAAGAAATTATACAATCCCATCCCTTTACTCATAACAAGCAGTTACCTCCGAGAGGAAAGTAAGATCTCAGGGGCTCGGTACCAGCGTGTTGCCACATACTCTGTTAAGGCAGGGTTGCCTTGATCCTCATTCATGTGACACAGAGAACGGGCCAGTCCAAAATCACAAAGTTTTACAAAGCAGTCTGCATCCAGCAAGATATTTGAAGGCTGAATTGAACAAAGGAAAATTAATAAGCTCTTTACTCTCTGAATTGCAGAAGGTTATTATCAAGGTTCTTATACTAGTCTCATTCTTTTCATACTTTTCCATTTAGTGTTTAACACAAAACTTGAGTGAAGGATAAAGACTAGTGACTGAAATATACCTTCTGATCTCTGTGAATAACATTTCCTGAGTGGATGAATTTAGTTGCTTTCAGAAGTTGGTAGAGAATGTAACACTTGTGGATGTCTTTCAGTAAATTTCCCTTCTTAATCACAGCATGTAAATCTGTCTCTGTAATACACATCAGTAAAGGATTATCAAGTTACGAATATGTTCCTCAAAACAAGGCCAGAACAGACCATTGTACAAACTGTAACTTTCCAAGTGCATTCTCAGTGGAAGTTAACACTTTAATGACTGATAGTACTGCAACAGAGTCACAGAATCATAGAATCTCCTGAGTTGGAAAGGACCCACAAGGATCATCGAGTCCAACTCCTGGTTCCACATGGGACCACCCAAAAATCAAACCACCTGTCTCAGAGCATTGTCTAAATGTTCTTACACTGGATGTCCCTAGAGAGCCTGTTCTAGTGCCCAAACACCCTCTCAGTGAAGAAACTTTTCCTAATATCCAACCCGAATCTCCCCTGATGCAGCCTCATGCTGTTCCTTCCAGTCCTATAAACTGGTCATCCCCTCAACTCCCCCTCACGATGAAACTGTAGACCACGATGAGGTTGCTCCCCAGTCTCCTCTTCTGTAGGCTGAACAAACCAAATGACCTCAGCCACCCCTCAGATATCTTGCCCTTCAGATGCTTCGCCATCTCTGCAGCCCTCCTTTAGACCCTCTCTAATAGTTTTATGTCCTTCTTATATCTTTATGTCCTTCTTCCAAAACTGCACACAGTAATCAAGGTGAGGCTGCACCAGCACAGAGTAGAGTGGGACAATCACTTCCCTTGACTGGGTGTGTAGTAATGCTGTGCCTGATGCACCTCACGATACAGTTGCCCCTTTGGCTGCCAGAGCATGCTGTTGACTCATATTCAACTCGCTGTCAACCAGAACGCCCAGATTGCTTTCCATGGGGTTGCTCTCCAGGCTTATCATCCCTCAGTCTGTACATATATCCAGGTGCAGAATCTGACACTTAACTCTTGTTGAACTTCATGCAGTTGGTGATTGCCCAGATCTTTAATTTGTCAAGATCTCCCCGCAAGGCCTCTTTACCCTCAATGGAGTTAACAGCTCTTCCTAATTTAGTGTTGTCCACAAACTTAGTATACCTTCGAGTCCAGCACCCAAGTCATTTATGAAAACATTAAAGAGAATTGGCCCTAAAATGGAGCCCCAAGGAACCTCACTAGGGACTGGAATCAGTATGAGTCAGCGACTGCAGTCTCTCTGTATTGTCAGTTCAACTTGCTGCTTATGCTACAGTAATTGTTCCATTATTGCATAATTTTCTTACAGTAAAACTGCATGTAGTCTCTTCTATATTCTATTCTATTATCTCTTCTGTCTCTGTAAGCCTTCTAATCAGTTGCTCGCTGCCTTCCTTCTTCCATCTCAACCAGCCAGTTCTCTCATTCCCTTCAAAGGTTCACAGCTATTCCCATCTAATCACAACAGGTATACACAAAAAACCTGTATTGCTCCAACTTACAAGTCTACTTACATGAATATTCATGTTAATCATTAACACATTACTACCACAGGCAGGAACAAAGATAACTCATAAGACAGGATGCATTTAAATGGCTGACACAACACTAAGTCTCACCCATGGACTCAAAGATGAGGTAGATGTCTTTGTCATTCTGAGCACGGATAACATCAAGCAGCTTGATGATATTTGGATGTTCTCCAAATTCCTGCAGAGGGAAGAGACCCAACTGTCAAAATCAAGTGTCTTTCTTGTGAATCACCAAAAGTAGTATAATTTATTTCATTTTGTAATATTCTCTATCACAAACATTAACATGTTATTTCCTTCATTATGCTTCTACTGAAATACTGAAAATTTATTTAAGCTTGCTCCAGTATGAAACCAGTCATCAACCAGTATGAAATCAGTCTAAAACTCTGTATGATATATAAATTAGTACTAAAAATCCCTCTACAGCATGTATGGATAAAATCTAGTCAACATTATGCATCTTATATTTCCTACTGAAGGTAAAGAATTATTGTGGTAGTGCAAATTTAACAGAGGTGCCATCACCATTCATAATTAAAAATCCCAACCAACCAGAAAGGGTTTATTTGAAGGCAGGCTGAAGCACTATATAGACTGCAGTAATTGAACTGATTGCAATGGGAGATCAGACAGCCACCATACTCAGAGATACAGAAATACAAGTATATTAAACTGGGGATGAATTCTGTCCTCACATTTGCAGATTGACAATACTGTCAAGACCATTTACTTTGTCCTCAACCTTAACAGCTTTTTTCCTATAGCTAACACCTCTTCACAGCTAGAGACACTGTGAACACTTCACAATATGCCAATATTTTCATGAGCTACCCTTTGTAGAAAATACTACTTATCACTCAGAAAAGAATCATCAAAATGCCCAGATTGTGAATCAACGTTTCTCAAATATAATGAACTTCATCAAGTGCATCAAATGTCTTTATGATAAACATACAGATGAAACTAAGGAATCAATATGTACAGGAAGGAATTTGCTGAGGCAAGCAATATAAGAAAAACATCCAGTTACCAATGAAAGAATATTTTTTACAACTTTCACCCTCTGATTTCTCAGTCCTGAATTTTAAGTTAGAGCTTAAAAAACCTTCAAAAAGAGTAGGTGTAAACTAAAATTCTTAAGACTATTGAGAACCAAAAGCCATGAAAGTACGGGCTTAATGGCACATTAACCACCTTCTCCCAAAACGTCTTGGTCTTTCCTTCAGGAGAGATAACCTCCTATTTCTTTTCACAGCTCTTCCTCCATCCATCTACTCCAGAAGTGCTACACTTTCAGAGATGATCTAACTCAGAATCAACCTCTCAGAAACTATTCTCACATGTTTGTAGCTCTTGACTGTTGCTTTTACTTCAGGCTTAAAGAATAATTGGAAACTTAAAAATCTCATATCTTTCATACTAAAACTCGACAGTCATAGGAAACAGCCTATGAGCCCTGCCTTGTCTGTGTCTTTAGCTAATCATATTTTAACAACATTATCGCTATTCCAAAACATTGATGTTTCTACATGGTAAGTTTATGGAGGAATGGACAAGTAATTTTAATGCCACTGCTAAGGTAATTAGGCCCAGCATGTGGTTAACTATATTCAAACATGAGCAGCTGTAAGTAATTTCATACAGAACTTACATTTTTAGTTTTGTTTTGATTACTTCAAGTGGTCAAGTTTCTTTCACACAGAATCACGGAATCACAGAACGACAGAATCTTAGGGGTTGGAAGGGACCTCAAGAGATCATCAGGTCCAACCCCCCTGCCAAAGCAGGTTCCCTAGAGTGGGTTGCCCAGGTAGGTGTCCAGATGAGCCTTGAATATCTCCAGAGAAGGAGACTCCACAACCTCCCCAGGCAGCCTGTTCCAGTGCTCCGTCACCCTCACCGTGAAGAAGTTCTTTCGCATGTTGGTGCAGAACTTCCTGTGCTCCATTTTTTGACCATTGCCCCTTGCCCTATCCCCACAAACCACTGAAAAGAGGTTGGCCGAATCCCACTGTCTCACACACTTAAGATATTTGTAAACATTGATAAGATCCCCTCTCAGTCTTCTCTTCTCAAGGCTGAACAGATCCAGGTCTCTCAGTCTTTCCTTATAGGGAAGATGCTCCAGGCAATGTGATGTGTTCTTTCCATGTGATGGAGGAAAAACATTTTGGCATGTAATCTTCTTACATGCCCCAGCCCCATCTCTGAGTAGTGGCATTTAAAATTTAAGAAAAATACTTTCCGTCACAAGGAAGGAAGAAGCGACAGAAAGTGCAAATCTATATGCTGATCACAGAGAAGGTATATGGCTAAAAAACGGTGAAAAAGCAGGGCATGTCTAAAGGGAAAAACAAGACCAACTCTCCATTTCATTCCAGTGCTTTTGCCCAGTCATGCAAAGACTCCTTGTCAAGACATTGCAGAAAAGAAGTGAAAAGAAATGTCAATGATGATCATTTTGAAAAAGGATGGGAAGAAAATATGTGAACAGAGATAATTAAAAATCAAAGAGTAGGAGGAAAAAATGGACCTTACCCGTAGGAACATAATCTCTCGAAATGTTCTCTAGAAATAAACAAAAAACATTTATTATCATATCAACAGAATGACAAAAGAGAGTATGGACTTCCAATGAGAGAGTTAAACCCATTCTCATTTCTACGGTAAATGGAAACTCCATGTGGTAGGCAGGCTTGGAAAAAACTGTTTGCTCCCTAGAGAGTCACAAGTGTGCTCTAGACTAGGGAGAATCAAATTGTGCATGCCTATAAAGACACTTTTTCCTCAGTGACATCAAAAAGTAGTCTGTAGATATTAAGATATACAAAGCCTGACATTTATTGCTCCTTTTTATCCTATTGTAGCTGTAGACTATATTACTACATAACTGTCAAATAACTAGTATCTTTTGGAGACATAAATCCTGAAAGTATTGATGAATTCCCACCATATCCCCTCAGGACATGTTATAAGAATGATACCTCACCTGAGCATCTGTTCTGTTCCTGAAGGCATCAAAAATCTTTTTAACAGCAACTATTTCCCCTGTCCTGCGATCAATTGCTTTCCATACAATGCCATAAGCCTAGGGAGGAAGAAGGACAAATGAATAGTGTACTACAACATCTTACACTGAGTTCAAACCTTCAGCACAGAAGCAGAATGAACTCAACAGAGAGCTTCAAATCACCAGCTACCTAGAAGAAAGAGAAACTAGGCCAATAAGTACTACTTGGTTGATATGAGAACTACGAACATCCATATCGTGTCTGACCAAAGGACCACAAGGTCCAGCATCCTGGCCCCCAAAGCAGCCAATAGCAGATGTATATGAGTAAATATATAACAATGATCCCCCTTTACAGCTTCCTGGCCTCTAGTTATTTTTGGCTGAGGATCTACCTGAGCCAGAGATAGTTTCAGTGTATTTGACAAAGTCTCCACAGATGTGTCTTCCATTAACATGACAGTTTCCTCTTCACCCCATGCTGAAATATCAACAACAACATGCTGTTCCAAGGAGAATGTTTTCATCTCTAAGAAATAAACCTTGTTATGACATAGGAATCACTAGATCAGATCACAATAGAATGTTCTTCCTATTTCTGGGTTATGATTTTGAATAAAGGCATAAAAAGATGACTCTAGTGACTATAAAACAACCACAAGGTAAAAACTTATGGAATAAGTTCATTGTATGGGAAATATCTTCTTAGTGTCTATTGGTTAAGAAATCATCTTCAACCATCAGACCCATGACATACAGCAAACATCATCAACATACACACACAACAATAGCAATACATCTCATTAGCTGTATTGTATTAAACAGGTGTCCATGCACTATATTTCCAGAAGTACTTATCGCTGTTCTGTTTCAGCACTGCCATGACTAATCCTAAACTGCCCTATCAATTAATAGAACTTCTGCTGCAAAACACAGGCTTGCCATATTAAGAATGTCTTTCCTAAAACAGTTGAACTTCCTATTCTCAGAAACCACGCAAAAGGAGAGAAATCTAAAGAGTATAGTAAAATGAAGTTAAAATAATATAAGAAAACAGAGAGAAAGGATATTTCCAATTACATAGCTGATGTGACCAGAAATAGACATCTATCGCTCATACAGATAGGTTTGTCTGCTTAAGATCCTGAACAACACATCCTCTCCTGAAAATGAAATGGAAAAAAAAAAAAAGACAACACAATCGCCAACAACCTAGTACTAAAACACTGATTTGATGTACATATACTCCAATGGCTTGCACTTCATGATGCATAGCCAAGGACCTGAACCCATATTGCAGGACCACAAATATTCTTGGAAGTCTGCCTTGATGTCACTAACTGAGTATTTAAGTACAAAAATCACTCACTATCATATACTGGAGCTATTTTACTTTGTAAAGATATTTAAACATTAACTGGGCAACTGAGTGACAAATGACCCTGATGTGCAGACATAAGGCATTCCCTAGAATGTGGAAACTTAAGATTCAAATCTATGACCCCAAAATAAAAAAAAAAAAAAAAGAGATGGTGAAGGGCGTAAAGGGGAAGATGTATGATGAGCAGCTGAGGTCACTTGGCCTGTTCAGCCTGGAAAAGAGGAGGCTGAGGGGACACCTCATCGTGGTCTACAGCTTCCTCACGAGGGGGAGTGGAGGGGAAGGCACCAATCTATTCTCTTTAGTCACCAGTAATAGGACCCGAGGGAATGGTGTCAAGCTGAGGCAGGGGAGGTTTAGGCTAGACATCAGGAAGAGGTTCTTCACTGAGAGGGTTGTTGCACACTGGAACAGGCTCCTCAGGGAAGTAGTCACTGCACCAAGCCTGTCGGAGTTTAAGAAGCATTTGGACTGTACACTTAATCACATGGTCTGAAGTTTTGGGTAGACCTGTGTGGTGCCAGGAGTTGGCCTCGATGATCCTTATGGGTCCCTTCCAACTCGGGATATTCTATGATTCTATGAAAATGGATCTGTACCATAAGGTAAACTGAGTAATCACCATTTGCAAGTATCATACTAGTTAAAACAGTCATCTAGAATAGGGAAAACTCAAGATAAATTTCCTGTTCCCTCAGTAGACAACACAGCTTTTAACTTGAAAAGATTATGAACAGTTTAAATTCCCTTACTATGAAGGAACAGCTTATCTCCCTTGCTGCTGCACTTCTCTGCTCTATTTTTCTGGGCAGTCCTCACCTGTTTCAGGGCCTTTCAACAGTCTTTTAAGCACTCATATAAGTTCATCAGCTGTGGAATCTTGCCAATACATATAGGGCTTTCTGCGTATGAGAGGCAGAAAATGCAAGTATTTAGGAGACTGGCACTACCTGAGTTAAGAGCTTGACAAGCAGTTTTGATAATGTCAGTGGTGGCCTGAAGCCACTAAAGTCCTTTAAGGACGCCACTGTATGCTTGTGAAACAGTTTCCAAATAGAATCCTCAATTTAATTTTTCAGATGAAAGAATAATGCCAATTTTGTTCAAAGAACATAGCACATTAAGATATATTACATTCAGTCAGAGGGAGAAAGCTGATAAGCACTAACAGTATGGCTGCAAACCTCAAGTCAGAGGCAAACCTGGAACGAAATACAGCCACAGGAAAGATCTTGATTTCAAAATGAGAACAGACAAAGCATTGTCTTAGTGGATAAGGATGACAATGTACCTCTCTCAAGTGCCCCCATGTAATTGCACATGAAATGCGTTAACTACTGCTGTCGACACAGCTAAACAACGGCAAAGAGTTGCCAGAACAGAGAAAAACAGCTAAATCAAGAAGGGCTCAGAGACCAAGACAGATCCTAGAAGCGAGCTTTGGCTCACATAAAAATATGTAATTTTATGTGAAAAAAATTACTTGATGTGGCGTTATACCTTAAACAGTGGATTTACAGTAAATGTGAAAGAATTTGACAGATACAAACAGAAAATCTTTTTGAGGCTCAGACTCATTTCACTAATAAACTAGGTGTACTATGTGTACTAGCATTGCTTTGTGTGGAAACACAAAAGTATAGCATAAAACATGCAAGTGGGAATGGTTCCCAGTAAAGTACAGAAAAAAAAAATCTGGTGGGAAATTTAGACCTATTTTCAGTTTCATATGCTACAATCATAACATTTTAATTACTGTTTTTTTTTAAGAACAAAAAGAAAAAAAGAAGTCCCAGAAAGTTATCGATTTGTTATTTGTAATACGATTTGTGATTTTTAAAGGTTTAATAAGCATTACAAAGCCCTTTTCTTTTTTTTTTTCCAACTGGCTTCACTCCGAGACATCCAACACTAGACGCGGTTTCGGTCAGAGGCAGGGACCGGGGCCGGAAGCGAGACCGAAGACAAAGCCGCCACCGGCCTGGGCACCGGCCCGGGAGGGCGTGCCCGCGCTACAGCGCAGGTCCCCGCCGCGCAGCTCCCCAGGCTCCCAAGGGCCCCCGAGGCGCTCACCCCCTTGCCCAGGCGCCTCTTGATCTCGTACTTCTGGGAGACGAGCGCCTCCACCTCCGGCACGCTCATGGCGGGGGAGCCGAGGCAGCAAACGGCGCTGCCCCGCGCCGCACCCGCCTCGTTGGTTTCCACTGCTATGGAAACAGCCGCGCCGGACGGCGCAGGCGCAGAGCGCGACCCCGGCCGGACGGCCGGCGGCCGCTGCCGTGGCGGTGCGGCTGCCCCCGCCTCCTGTCCTCCCCGCTCCCCCTCGGCGGTGCGGCTGTGAGGAGGTGTCGCGGGCTGGGCCGCGGGTTCGCGTGGCTGCTGGTTGAGGGGGCGGCTGGCGGAGCGCAGCGTGGCCGCCGGCGGAGGACTCCCCTCAGGCAGCGGCGGGTTGTGGCCGTGCTGCCGATCGCGGCTCCCAGGGGTGCGGCGGGGGAGTGTAAAACGTCTTCAGCGTATCCCACCCTGCGCCTTCGTCTTAGAAACTTTTAATGAGCGTGCCAGTGTCAGCGGGAGCTCTCTGACTTGCTCGCAGCACCTGCTGTCATTCCGATGCACAGTAACGTTTCTTTTTTTTTTTTTTTTAAATCTATCAGTTGTTAGTGGAAATGCCTACAATGCAAGTCGTTTCTTCCTACCAGTGTGCTCTGGCAGATATTGTTCCCATAATATCCATGCTGACAAACTGATCTAAGTATGGATTAGCTAAGTGGATGGTTAGATGGAGTGAAAAGTCAACTGCTGGAATCAGACAGCTGTCATCAGTGACACAAAGACCAGCTGGAGGTCAGTCACTATAGTGCTTTACACCAGGGTTAAATACAGGGGCCAGTACTGTTTGGCTTTATCATTAATCATCTGGATAATGTGCTAGAGTGCTGTCTCAGCAAATTTGCAGATTATATGAAACAGGGAGGAGTGGTTATTACAGCAGATAGTTCTGCTACTATTCAGAGGGACCCTGACAGGCTGGAGAATCAGGCCAAGAGGAACCACATGAAGTTCTACACTGAAAAATGCCAAGTTCTGCACTAGGGGAGGAGTAATTGTATCCACCAGTACAGGCTGGAAACAGATGGTCTAGAAAACTGCGTGGCAGGAAAGGACCTGGAGGTCCTCGTGGACACCAAGTTGACCATGAGCCAGTAATGTGGCCTTCTAGTAAAGAAGGCCAAGAACATCCATAGGACATCGAGGTGCTTGAGCGAGTCCAAAGAAAGGCTACAGAGCTGGTGAGGGGTCTGGAGAACAAGTCTTATGAGGAGCGGCTGAGAGATCTGGGGTTGTTCAGCCTGGAGAAGAGGAGGCTCAGGGGTGACCTCATTCCTCTCTATAGGTACCTTAAAGGAGGCTGTAGAGAGGTGGGGGTTGGTCTATTCTCCCATGTGCCCGCTGACAGGACGAGGGGGAATGGGCTAAAGTTGCACCAGGGGAGGTTTAGGTTGGATATTAGGAAGAACTTCTTTACCGAAAGGGTTGTTAGGCATTGGGGTGGACTGCCCAGGGAAGTGGTTGAGTCACCATCCCTGGAGGTACTTAAAAGACGTTTAGATGTAGAGCTTAGTGATATGGTTTAGTGGAGGACTTGTTAGTGTTAGGTCAGAGGTTGGACTAGGTGAGCTTGGAGGTCTCTTCCAACCTAGATGATTCTGTGATTCTGGGCTGCACTAAGAAGAGATTTGCCAGTTGGTTGAGGCAAGTGATTCTTCACTTTTACTCAGCACTGGTGACACCACATGTTGAGTATTGTGTCCAGTTCTGGCCTCCCCAGTGCAAGAAAGACATGAACATAAAGAAGTGTGCCCAGCAAGGGGCCACAGAGATAAAGCCTTAGAACATCTGTGATAATTGGAGAGTGTAATTGTTTAGCCTGTAGAAGGCTCCGGGGAATCTTACCAATGTGTTTAAATATCAGGTGGAGAGGGTGACGGGAGGCAGAGCCATACTCTTCTGAAATTGAAATTTAAGAAATTCCATTTAAACATAAGAAAGATTTTTTTTTTTTTTTCACTGTGACCATGGTCAAGCAGTGGAACAGTTTGCACAAAGAGGCTGTGGAGTCTCTGTCCTTGCAGATGTTCAAAACCTGCTGAAGGTGTCCCTGCTCTGACACTCCTGTGAGATTGCTTGCATCCTCAACTATGTTTTGATTATTTATAAAATATCCCTTTGTGCCTACTCAAACTTAGGGTAAGGGTGACCTCTAATATCATTGCTGATGAGATAATCACAGTCCAGAAGTGGTCAGCTTGAAATGTGAATGGAACAGCAGGCTACTAGAATTTTGCTTCTCCAGTGAAACACTGAAGCAATAAAAGAATGAGAAGAAAGCAAAAATTTATACAGAATCACAGAATTGTGGGGTTGGAAGGGACCTCAAGAGATCATCGGGTCCAACCCCCCTGCCAAAGCAGGTTCCCTAGAGCAGGTTGCCCAGGTAAGTGTCCAGACGGGCCTTGAATATCAGAGAAGGAGACTCCACAACCTCCCTGGACAGCCTGTCCCAGTGCTCCATCACCCTCACTGTGAAGAAGTTCTTTTGCATGTTGGTGCGGAACTTCCTGTGCTCCATTTTGTGGCCATTGCCCCTTGTCCTATCCCCACAAACCACTGAAAAGAGGTTGGCCAAATCCCTCTGTCTCCCACACTTCAGTATTTATAAATAACACAAATATATTTTATTGATAGTTATGACCGAAGGTCAAATACCGTAACTGCATATATTGTTTAAAGTATTTGGTTACTTGCTTATTTGTTTTCTCTTTTTTGGAGACTAACAAAAGATAAAATTAATAAAGTCGGCTGTGCTGAAGATTTGGAAAAAACAGTGCTGGAAGCAGGAGCTGGCCTACATCAATTCATTTTATGTTAACAATAGATGTAGCTTGCAGTGAAAGTTAACATAGAGTTTGTCTCACTATGTGTAAGGGTATAATGTTTGTGTGGAAAATTATTAATTGATGTCTGATCTCAAAGAGAAAATGTGATTGTTTATTTTGGGGAATGAAAGGAGTGCAGTTCCAGTTGTCTTGGTATAAATGTCATGGAAGTTAAAGGTGAGGTTGCTTTCAAGATCTCATCTAGATTGCATGCTGAGCATGAGCTATGTAAATGAATCCTTTCATCAACCTACAGAACATGTCAGCAATTCAGGTTATTTATGTATACTCTGTTACTTAACTGCTTGTAATAACAGTTGATGGTCCAGCTAGGTTTAGTGATACAGTGTCATGAGTGAGGAATAGAAATGTTTCTTTAGGCTAATGGCCACATCCAAAGGGGCTGTTAGAGCTGTAGGTTTTCCAGTTTGCATTGTGTCCCTCATGCTGATGTAACCTGTGACGCACACGTGCCATATCCTGAGTGTATTGGTTCTCCCGAAGAAGCTGCTGCTGCTGCTCTCTCAGTTGAACTCTGATTTCTTTAAGGACTTTTGAGCATTGGATGAGTCTGAGCAACTCCTGGCGCAGTTGCCGATTCTCAGCTTTTACTTGTTTGATATGCTGAATTAGAGATTGTATTGCTGCTTCTTCTGCTCTCTTGGTGAGAACCTGGATCTTCTGGTGAGAGTCCACCTCACAGTCAGCCTTGGCCTGCAAAAATCTGCTCTTGATTTTGTGCATTTGTTCTGAATGCTGGATCTTTGTGACCAACAATTCCTTCTCCAACTCTTTAATCTTTTTCATCTGTTCTAACTGCAGATCTTTGAAATGCTGCAAGTCTTCAACTTCCTTGTTCATAAGAGAATACTTTGCCTCCATATTCATCAGATAGGTTTTTACCTCCTTTTCTTTTTCTGTATATTGCGAGATTAGCTTCTCTTTCTGCTTCCAGACCTGAGACAAATCAATTTGGTTCTGGTCATTTAGTGTTATTATTAGATTCTGGCACTTCTGGCTGTGTTTTGTTATGTAGGAGAGGTAAATGTTACTCTCTTCCCGATTCCGTTGGGCTTCTTCTTCTAGGAATTTATTCTCCTGCAGGAAATACTCCACTTTTCCCATGTATGTGTTCATATGTTCAGTAAGAATTTTGTATTCCTTCTGCAAGTATGACTTCCTCTCTTTGACAAGTGTCTCCATATCACTTATTCCTTTGGATATATCTCCATTCTTGGTTCTTACTCCTTGCTTATTTTTCCTAGTACCAGTGGTGTCTTGTTTAATCTGCTTTGTCACGGATGCCATATTCCACAGAGGGGTATCAAATTCTGGCAAACTGTAATGGAAAGGGAAATTATGAATTTTTAGTGAGCATTTGTGTCACATGTATGATTAACATTGTTTTTTCTCCCCAATCATGCCATCTAATGTCCTTTTGTTTTCAGTTGTTCATTACAGCAGCCAAAATGTTTGACCTAGAATTTCTCTTATCTCACCTATGTCTTGAGTTGAAGAACACAGGCACGTAATGTGCATGTGCATTTTTACGTTCATAGGTAACTGAGGAGAAGTAGTTCTGCTAATTGAAAACCACATATCTTTTTTTAAATTGTTGTTGTTTTATAATGTTGTGTTATTTCTCTACTTTGGAGAACAAAGTCAAATTCCACTGAGGAATTATTACAGGATTACATTCTCTGTAGGTGGAAGATCTTCTGTATAAAACTTCAGCCAGCAAGTAAGCACTGAAGGCTAAATAAAGGGATGTCTGAAGCTTATGAACATGTATGTTGATAAATTCTAAAATGTAACTGCTAGGTCATCATGCTAGACTAGAAGCTGTCTGTATTAGTCTATAGAAAACATTAAGGAGAGAAATACAGGTTAAGCCTCGTTCTTCCGTAAGGAAGGAGAAAAAGCATCTTGAGTACTACTGAAGCACAACACCTGAATGTTCCAGAATCCTGGCACCCTATATGAAGTACAGGCCAACACTCTTGTCCCCATGAGGTGTGTCCTCAGTGACTATTAGAGCATGCATAGGCACTGTGGCTGATAGTTTCCTCTCCAGTTCCTCTGGGGTTTGCAGCCCTACCAGGGTAATCAAGACACACAGAAGTTTCAGCCAAACCTGCACTCTTACAGGATAGAGACCAAATCACACTTTTGCTGCTGCACCTGCACAGTAAACAAGTGTTTCCTGACGTTCAGACAGAACCTCCCATCTTCCAGTCTGTGCCTGTGGCTTTTGGTCCTGTCATTGTGCACTAATAAAAACAGTGTGGCTCCTTCATCTTTGCACACTCCCTTCTGGGCAACCTGCTCTGGGTGGCCCTGCTTGAGCAGGAGGATTGAACCAGATGACTCCCCAGATGTCCCTTCCAACCTCAACCATTCTGTAATTCTGTGAAATTAGGAGGGTAACATGTAATGGAGTGCAAAAGACAGTGAGATAACTTTGACCAATCAGGCAGGTTGGGGCTGCAGGTGAGAGGAAGAGCCAGTTCTGGAATGGGCACTATAAATGTGAGCATAGGACCTCTGTGCTTCTTATTCTTAGATACACACCCAGGTTTCCATGGAAAGAGAACAACATCCCAGAGCCCAGTGTGAGGAAACGTGCAATGCTAATAAAGGTAAGACTTATCAAGTTGCTAATAAAATTGACCAGTGTAATATGCACTTTAGGACATAGGATATTTTTCCAGAAGAGACAAACATGAATAACAGTGTTGAGGCACAGTAGCAGTATAGAAGCTGAATGTGTCTGAAATCTACGCTTTTTCCTTTAGTTTCAGAATAATGTTTTTGTTGATCTTGTTGTCTGTGTGGCACAAGTTCACGCCAGTAAGTATAGCTGAGCACATGCTGAAGCTGAGAAATAAGTTAGAAGACATGTTTTGTAATGTTTGGGAGATAAGAAGTAAAGATGATGGGATATTGGTCAATGCCCTATATTGCTCTTAAAAATTCATCTTCTGTATGTATCCAATGATTAAAATAGAGTACATCATAGGAAATAGGTATCTAGAAATTAGGCGTAATTTTTGTGATATCAGTGAGGAAGAGAACTGTTGAAATAACAGTAATTGGTAATATAGTTATTTGAATATATATTCAGACAGTTTGAGCACTATGCTACAATTCTACTTAAAGAATTTGCTAATTTTTAAGCAGTCATCTTATCAGAGGTTTCATTTTTTAACATACAACATTAAGTATTAAAACTGCTGAGATACCTGCAATATAAGAGAGACAGTTAAGTCCACAACAGATACTGAAGGAAGGAAAAAGCATCAGTATTAATGGTCCTTGCAAATATAATCAGAAAATAAAGGAGTGAATTGTACTTTGTACAGAATTTCTAAAATACTTATTCAAAAGAGGAACAGTGCAATCAAGTATTTAGAACTGGAGCGAAGTCCGAGAAGTCTAATGTTTTTAATGAACATTTATAACTAAAACTTACTGTATCCTACTAGAACTGGTAGTCCCTTTTAAAGAACATATGCAAAATTTGAGTGGATAGGTGAACTAAATAGAAAAAATATATTAATCTATTGTCATAGTAACAGCAGAACAGTGTCCAAGCTAGGAATGTGGCAGCTGCATCAGAAGTAGGGTAGGCATAGGGAAACGTAAGAATGCGTGCAGAAATCAGTGCAGTTGTGTTTTGGGGAACTGAGTTTCCAAAGAGCTAAAAGGTTGTCACAATGGAAGGTAGTAGAACTGAGTTAATGCTAATTATGTGGTTTTATGGGAAAGAAAATAGCAGAGCTGTATGAATATTAGGGAAATGACTAAATCTGCATGGAAAGAAACAGGCCTTGCTAAAGTTATTATTATACAAAAAGTGTTGAAAAACAAAATAACAACAACAATACTGACCTTTCCTGCTTTTGGGGTCTTCACAGAGTTTCCAGATAGCTCCTTCTGGCTTGCTGATTCTGGCTTACTAGACGGCATTTGCAGATAGCTAAATTGTGATCTCTGAGCAATGGTGGTGTTAGTAAGCTGTGTGTGTCCATGGTGATGAAATACCGCGAAGTCACAAGAGAAGTTCAGTAGCGAGATTCTCAGAGCCTTTTCACTTCCTGGCTTGGTTGTGAAGCCTGACTGTGATGCTCTTTGTTACCTATTGGAGTTAATTTAGCAGACACATGAGGGCACTTTGGCTTATGAAAATGTGATTTTTAGTGGCCACTATATAAAGAGGAAAACAGTCTCAGCTACCTACTAGTATATGCTGAAGGAAAAGGTATGTCTTAAGCCATGATCATCCTTGAGAATTAGATGCCAGTATCTACTCAAGCATTTCTGGTCTGTATGTTTGGGTTTTCTTTCCAACAGGTTGGCAAGCATTTCTATATTTCACAAAGATAGGAAGGGATGGATGTGGGGAAGGAGTATTTGTGACATATCAAAAGTAGATTAAAGAAGGGATTTTTGTAAATGAAGTCCTTATTTATGGAGGGGTTCCTCATTTTTAAAAGGAAATTGGTAGCTAGGGATGCATTTCCTGATTTTTGTAGGGAAAATGAGAGAATATGGTAATGCTAATTCTGGATTTGCCCAGAGAATTATGGTGTCTGTGGGCTGGTTGATCACTGCCAGGATGCAAGCTAATATGCTTGAGAGTGGTCCAGCACCTGGCAGTATCACAGAATCATAGAATCGCTGAGGTTGGAAGGGACCTCTGGAGGTCATCTGGTCCATCCCCACCTACTCAAGCACGGCCACCTAGACCAGGTTGCCCAGGACCATGTCCAGAGAGCTTTTGAAGGTCTCCAAAGAAGGAAACTCCACAACCTCTCTGGGAAACCTGTACCAGTGCTTGGTCATCCTTCACAATAACAAAATGCTTCCTGATTTTCAGATGGCTTCTCTTGTCTTCCAGTTTGTGCCTGTTGCCTCTTGTCCTGTCACTGGGCACCGCTGAAAACAACCTGGCTCCATCTTCTTTTCACCTTCCCTTCAGTTGTTTCTGGACATTGTAAGATCCCCCCTGAGCCTCCTCTTCTCCAGGCTGAAAAGTCCCAGCTCTCTCAGGCTCTCCTCACAGGAGAGGTGCTTCAGGCTCTTGATCATCTTGGTGGATCTGTGTTGGATTATTTCCTGTACATCCACATCTCTCTTGTATTGGGGAGCCCAAAACTGGACCCAGCACTCCAGGTGTGGCCTCACTAGTGCTGAGCAGAGGGGAAAGATCACCTCCCTCAACTTGCTGGCAATGCTTTGCATAATGCAGCTCTAAATACTATTAGCTACCTTTGTGGTAAGCACATATTGCTGGCTCATGTTCAACTTGCTGTCCACCAGACTCTCCAGGTCATGTTTTCCCAAGCTGCTTTCCGGACAGGTGGCTCCCAGCATGCCCTGGTGCCTGGTGTTATTCCCCAGGTGCAGAACTCAGACCTCATGAGGTCCTTGTCAGCCCACCTCTCCATCCTGTCAAGATCCCTCTGGATGGCTGTCCTGGTTTCAGCTGAGACAGAGTCAATTTTCTTCCTAGTAGCTAGTATGGTGCTGTGTTTGTGGTTTAGGATGAGAATAATGCTTATAATACACCGATGTTTTAGTTGCCGCAGAGCAGTACTTACACTTGGTCAGGGACTTTTCAGCTTCTCATGTTGTCCTGCCAATGAGGAAGCTGGGGGTGCACAAGAAGCCAGGAGGGGACACAGCTGGGACAGCTGACCCAAACTGGCCAAAGGGGTCTCCCATACCATAAGACGTCATGTGGAAAAATAAAGCTGGGGAGGGTGGGGGTGGGGGGTGCTGCTTGGGGCATGGCTGGACGTCGTTTGGTGGTTGGTGAGCAATTACATTGTGTATCACTTGTTTTGTCTATTTTTTGATCATTATTATTATTATTGCTTTCCCTTCCTTTTCTGTTTTCTATTAAACTGTCTTTATTTCAGCCCATGAGTTTTACTTTTTTCTGATTCTCTCCCCCATCCCAATGGGCAGGGGGTAGTGAGCAAGCAGCAGTGTTTGTTGTAATCGCAAAGGATTAGATACCAAATAAAAAGCCAGCAACATCTTCAGCTGCTTCAGCTGTCCAGACTCTATCACCAGAGCATAAAGGGTACACTGGACTAATTTTCCAGTGTTTGCCTGGCTGTGCACATCAGTAGCTATTTGAATCAGTGTATTCAGACATGCATCTTGTAACAGGTATGTTCTTATAGCTTTGAGAGCCCTTATGAACATGAACCAGAAAAATAAAACTAGTTGTTTATGAGAACTTTGTTGTACTTATTATTTTGTATATAAATCTTCATGTAGTAGTAGAGACTTACACCTTAGGTATTTTTTGTCCCATTTTTCTGTTTAAAAAAATAATGCCCGCCTACAGATCACTAGTCAGGTCTCCCTTATTCAATGCATTGACATACTTTAAGAGTTATAGCAGCTTGATTAAAAAAAAAAAGTGTCTCTCTCTTTTTTTTTTCCTTTCTTTTTTTTTCGTTTGTAGAAATTGTGTTGGTTTATTCCTCTTATTGGGTTCATTTGTATTTTGAAATCTTGGCAGCTGTCTACATATTTCCTTAATGCAAACAGTGAACCAGCAGGCTAAAGAGACCTGTCATAGGGAAGTCTCAGCATAACTCTACCTGGTTTTCTTTGCTTAGAAACAAATTTTATTAATAAAACTTGTGTCGTTAACCATTTAAGATACTGTGAATGTGTCTTTTGTGACATTTAGGCAGTGGACAGATCTGAAACTGCCTACTGGACCTGTTGCTTTTATTTGACACTTTTTTTTCAGCTTTCAGTAATTGGGAGCAGTGCTTTCCATGTTCTCTAAGACTGGTGCAGAGAACTTCAGTGCATCAATTGTGTTGAATGGCCTGTGGAGAACAGTCAGACTTGTTAGCGTCACTGATAAGCACCAGCCTCGGGCAAACAGGGAGTTAAGCATTTTGCTTCCATTTATCTTTTATACAAACTTTGTGGATGGAGGTCCAAAAGCTTGATGTGAGACGTTGCTACAGTACGTTGTCTTGCAGTGGCAGAACGATCCTATTTTGGCAGCAGAACAGAATCTTGAAGACCACGGTGCCTGGAGTGAAACCTTTTGCTTGATTATTTGTAAAATGAATATTAAAGTTAACGTCCCATGATACGAAGTATGAAGCTTAATGATGTACATGCTAAACGTATATGACTATAGTACTCAACTCTCCACCCAAATCATGTAAATGTCACCCCAGGGAAGGAAGAGATAAGGTTAGGATATAAAAGAAAAGTGTTAGTGTTAGGAAAAAGGGTTAGTGTTAGCATTAGTTAGATAAAGTGAGAGAAAAGTTAGAAAAAAGTAGGGGGAGAAAGAAGAGATTGGAGACCTAGAAGAGGCAGTTGAAGGGCTCTGCTCTTTCTCCTCCACCAAGACAGGGGCACCTTCCTGGTAAGCTCTGTGCCTTTAACTTTTGGCGAGGAATACCAAGGACAGAATTTTGCTAGCGCTATTAATATATATTTGTGCTACTGCAGTAAGTGTATTTATCAACGGCAATTCCGAATGTTATATCTGTCACCTTACTAAATGCTTTCAACTTTGCAAAACTGTCTCAGTGAAAGTCTTTGTCAGGGCTCTGAATCAGGCAAATGTTTGACTACCCTTTCATGCCACAGGGTCTGTATACATACTCACTGTTCTGTGTGCTTTACTTTCAGAGCTCATCAATGTATTTGCCATTCATAGGAACAAGAAAGAGCTGTCTAAATATCATAAGCTTGTATATAAAACTAATATGTTGATCCACATCCTAGAGAGATTTTGTTTCTCTAGGTATATAATAATATAAACTTGGCTTCTCTGTGGCACGGGACACTGAATTTCAATGGTTTACCCATTCATCAAGCCTGGCTATTTGTGACCAAAGTACAAGTTCACAGAAAAACATCTATCCATACTTGAGTACAGTAATAATGGAGAATCCGCTACTTAATTTGTTTATTGTAATGGTTGATTGTTTCACATAAAAATGTGAGAAAGTAAAATTTTATTTTCTAATTTCAATTCTACAGCTTCAAATTTTCTTGATCTGTAGGCTGTTTCCTGCTAAATTGTAGTGTCCTCTACTCTTCAGTCTTTTTCTACCCGTGAAGATTTGTGTGTGTGGTGGTTTGATGTCCCATTTTTTATTTTTTCTGAAAGAAGATTGACTTGCTTTTTTAAGCATTTTTCTCCAGGTCATGAATAATTTTCCGTCTCTTATATACAATCTCAGTCTGTCAATGTTCTTTTTAAATGTTTTATTCTAGTGTGTATGTAGCGTACCATAAAAAAGTGAGAAGTGCAGCAAGACTTACTAGTTTGTAGATTTGCCCTGTCCTAGCAATCCAAGCACTCTCTGATGCTGCCTTAAAGCTCCCTCTGGTCTGCAAACAGTCCCAAAGCCTGCCCCAAGGCTCCCAAACACCCCCACACCTGCCACTTGAATAACCCTGTCCAAGAAATGCGGAGAGAAGGAGGTGCTGGAAGAGCCATGCGTTGTTGTGGTCTCAGAAACTTTTCTGGCCTCTCTTTGTAGATGATGAAGCCAAGTCTGACAGTTGAAGAAGCATCACAGTTGGGAGCTCTGCACAGATCTGTGGCTAGCCATGGCAGATGAACTCTGATTTGCAGCATGATCACAGCTAAGTCCTGGGGCTGTGGTGTATGTGAGTGAGGCTGGAATGTAGTTGGCCTTTAGTTGGCGATGTTGTTTGGGAGGAGCTGGAGGTTGTTTTCATGAGACTGAAGCAGCGTGCATGCATTAGGCAGGAGATGTGCAATACCTAGCAGTGGGAATTTAAGTGATGTGCAAAGTGGTTGAGTAACTTGGGTTACAAATGTTCACCAAAAGTGTAATAAGCTAAAAAGGCCCGCTTATATCATAAGAAATATTTCCTAGCTACAATATTTTACCCTTGTCCTGACTACTCTGTGAGAAATTTTCTATTAAGTCCTTAGGGTGAGATTTGCTGGCCAGACAAAAAGGCTTTTGAGGTGGTGTTAGTGATGCCAGGAGTGATGTTACCAATTGTCATAAATGCCTCTCTGTGTGCAGGTGGTTATAGGTTCATGGTTGTAGGTATCACTGTCTCTTGATGAATGTCCATGAAGCAGGGATGAAATGCAAACATATTAATTGTCCCTAATATGGATGAACTAGTGTTTACAATGTAGGTAGGTTCAAGGGAAATGCAGCCTAGTGCAGTCCTATGGATGAGTTCTTGCCTATGGTTACATTTGAGTGCTTAAAACCAAGCCTAGAATCACCAACTGCAAAGTGTTTCTGGCGTGTGTATTCCTGTTCTGCTGCACTTGCCAATGAAGGGGTAACTTTTAAAAACTGGGGGGAAAAATTCCTCAGCTCCTCTTTATTGTTTTATCTGCTCTTATGTGCTGTGGCATTTCTTGCTCAAAACTAAGGTTTTGGAGTAATTCAGTTACAGTTTATTGTGAAGTTTGTTGTTTATGGTTTCTCACTTGAGGACTGTGGTTTGTTACCTTATTTTGAGGGGCTTTGGAGGGGCTCAGTCAAGGTTTACAGTTTACTCATTTACTGATCAAAGTACAGGATTTAAACTGACCCTCAGCCCTAAGCGGTAAAAGCTTAATGACCATTTGAAATATTAGATTTGCAGTTTATCCCTTAAGGTTTAGGATTTACAGATTACTGTTAAACGGAACAGTCTAAATCCTTAGCATACTCTGTAGGCCCTGAACAGTAGGCTTTGAAGCTTTCTTTGGGATTTGTAACCTTACCCTGTGCCATCCAGTGTTCAGCTTTTTGCTCTGATCTGGGGTCTTGTCTGACATGGTTTGAGTATGACACACTGGAACAGACTGCTGAGGTGGCGGGCAAACTGAGAGCTCTAAAAATTTATTGCAGTGCTTTTGTCTAGGCATACGTCTGCAGAAGTGCAGATAGATAAGATCAGGGGTTTTCCTCTCAAATACTAGAACTGAATCCTATCCCTGATGGAAAAAACTGGGGGAGGCTGACAGCTGCTTCACGATTCTTATAGAAGCAGGTGTTCTAGCATGCAGGAAACTGACAGAAACCTCATGAAGTTTGAAAAAGGGAAATCCCAAGGCCTGCAGGTGGGGAGGGGACATCCCCATGCACCAGTATATGCTGGGAGCCACCCAGCTGGAAAGCAGCTTTGCAGAAAAGGCCCTGGGAGGATCATGGTGGACAGCAAGTTGAACGTGAGACAGCAATGTGCACTTGCAACAAAAGTAGCTAATTGTATTCACAGCTTCATTATGTAAAGCATTGCCAGCAAGTTGAGGGAGGTGATCTTTCCCCTCTGCTCAGCACTGGTGAGGCTACACCTGGAGTGCTGGGTCCAGTTCTGAGCTCTGCAGTACAAGAGAGACATGGACATATTGGAGAGAGTCCAACAATTGGCCAGAAAGCTGATGAAGGGAGTGCAGCATCTCTCCTATGAGGAAAGGCTGAGAGAGCTGGCACTGTTCTTCCTAGAGAAAAGAAGGCTCAGGGGGATCTAATCAATATCCATAAACAACTGAAGAGAAGAGTGCAAAGAGGACAGAGCCAGGCTCTCCTGAGTGGTGCCCAGTAACAGGGCAAGAGGCCACAAACTGGAACACAGGAAGTTCTGTCTGAACATCAGGAAAGGCTTCTTTACTGTGTGGGTGGTCAAGCACTGACACAGGTTGCCCTGAGAAGTTATGGAATCTCTCTCCTTGGAGATCTTCAAAAGCTGCCTGGGATATGGTCCTGGGCAACCTGCTCTAGGTGGCCAAGCTTGAGCAGAGAGGTTTGTACCAGATGATCTCCTCATGTCCCTTCCAACCTCAACCATTCTGCAATTCTGTGAAACTAAGGTAAATTTTGTTAAAAATTGTTATTTTTGTCTTCTGGAGGCAGCACTGAGGACTAGGTAACCCATTTCTACTCTGTGAATATTGTTTACTGTATCTGGCTTAGCTTTACTTTGGTTGCTTCACTTTTTTTAATCTTACTCTCATTTGTGAAAAGGAAAAGATAACACAACTTATTGTTTTGATTAATTGTCATGGCTGAAGCTGAAAAAATTGGGAAAAGGCAAACTGGCTGAATAAATGGCTTTAAAACTGAAAGCTGTCTCTATCTCCGAACAAGTGAAGCCCTGTTTCTCCTAATGGGCAAGGACCACTGTTAAATAGTCATCCAGGATAGCAGATCACCAATGCTACTGTGTTTGCTTGCAGCAATATGAGATGTCCCCGGTATGTCTAGGGGCTGAGGCATGCATTGATGGTGCTTTGAGGGAGGTGGTTTGGGGGGGGTGGTGGTGCTTGCAGACAGCTTCTCATCAGCCACAGTGATCCCTACAGCACACCTTGTAGCCCTTTTGGCGTGCACAGACACCCTTCATTTGTATTTTGTAGTGCCCCAGACCCTTCTCTTTGACCTCTGAAACCCTCAGTTCACATTTTGGGTTGTACCCGAAGCTTCTGTCTGCTTTTCTGCATGTGGTTGTTTCTGTTGCAGTGTTCCATAGGTCCCACTCAACAACTGTATAACCCTATCTCCCACAATCATCAGGGAAAATCAAAAGAATCAATCAGAGCTTGAGAAATATTATATCTAAAATGCGTGTAGAAAACAATATGAAACGGCTGAATGCCTTACCAATTGCTTTGATGCATATAACGCAGAGGCCAAACCAAACAGAATTAACACCAGCTGAGCTATTATTTAGCAGACTCTGAACTCTTATGTAGTAGCAAAGACTCTCTTGTTGGAAGGGGATGAAAGGTTAACTCAATATGTATTGGAAATCCAGAAGTACATAAAATCCTTCCGGTGCCAAACTCAGCTTCTTTACTGTGGGGGTGACAGAGCACTGGAACAGGTTGTCCAGACAGGTTGTGAAGATATTCTCTTCTCTGGAGATACTCAAACCCCACCTGGATGCCATCCTATGCAAGATGCTCTAGGTGATCCTGCTTGGCAGGGGGGTTGGACTAGATGAGCTCCAGAGGTCCTTTCCAACCTCACCATTCTGTGATTCTGCAATACAGCAACCAATGCCTTTAGAAGTCCCCCTACAAAACAGGAGATTATGGATAAAGGTACATTAAAAAAATATAATAAAAAATCAGTGAAGCCCAAGGTAGGAAAGGCTTTTCTGGTATTGTTAGTTTCCCTTTCTGCAGTACCTGTAAAGGAGAAAAACACTTGGATATGTCATTCTCATGGAAAGTTTGCCAGGACTGAAGAAGTAAAGGATCCACTGAAAAATATATTGAAAAATCAAAACAAATGAGTTGTTCAGGATAAATAAAATAGACTTGACATTAATTGTAATATTGTTAAGACTGTATTTACTACTAGTGGTGTTATTGTTAATTCTTAATCAATGTTGAGAATTAAGGCAAAGGGAAGGGTGAATGCTACTGGTTTAAGTAAGCACACAAAAATAAATATAACAGTTTGGCGAAAGCTGAGGTAGATTATAAGAACAAAAACTTAATAATGATTGGGTTAGGAAAAAAATCAAAAAAAACAACAACAAACTATTACTCTATAATCAGGTGCTGACAAAGTAGTGTGTAAAATGGGAAAATCAATTTAAAATTGATAATCAGGAAAGAAGCAAATTTCACAAAGTACCATTGGTATGATATCTTTAAGAAATATTTGCCTGAGGCCATTTTAATGTTACATTTAATAATAAATTCTGTTGTAATTCTGTTAATTTTGTTGTAATTCTATTAATTTTAATCATCTTGCTGTTTCTGTGCACTGTTTGCTTGCACTTTAAAATGTAGGTAGAATTTTTGATTAAGTGCTTATGCTGTGATATGGAAGAAGATATAGGCCTAGATGGCCCCAAGAAAAGCAGGGGACTGTGAGGAAAGGGTTAACCATTTTGCCCTGCTCTGCAAGAAAAGAGTTAACCATTCTCCTAGCAGTTAGGCTCTGATTGCTGTTCCTGGTCAGAGCTGCAAACAGAGGCATGAGCATTTTCTGTGAGATATGGTAGGAGCAACAAACCAATATGTGACAAACACCAAAAGCCCTGTTTTGAGAAAACTTCAATTCTGTGAAAACAAAGGTCTCAGGGAGACACAAACAGAGGACTGGGGCCTCTGCATCTATCCCCCACTGTAAGACCTGCTTTGCATGGAAATGAGGGAAGATATTCGTGGAGTCAAGGACTGGTGTGATGATATGATTGGATAAGTTTGTGTAACATTTTGTTGGAAAATGTACGTAAGCTGCTGCAAATTGTAACTGGTGTGTGTGTGTCATTTCTCCCTCTCATTTCTCTAATGGAGGAGAGGTTTCACGATCATGGCTAACATTTAGTAAAACACTGCAAATCTGTACTTGGATCCTGTTTCCTCCTAGGTCACGGAATGTTCTGAGTCACTTTTGTGATGCTGAGCAACTGAGGGCTCTTCCTTTAGCTTTCAGCAAGCTGTTCTTGGGAGCTGGGCACACTTCTGCTACCCTGGTAGCTCCATCTGTCCCTGATAGGGATAATGGCAATGGCTCTGTGTTGCATATGAGCATTAGCTAACGGGGCAGGTGGGATGGGCCGCAGCTAAGGGGAGAGGGTTGATGCAGCTGTTGTGCTCATGGTGATCGTAAACTGGATGGGCCAGTGCAGCCATGGTGTTGTCCAATAAAAAGTTCAGATTCATTACTTAGTGTGCAATAAACCAATCCACGCACGAGGTCAAGATATTGTTTTATTTCAGAATTGTGCAAGTCTCAGTACAAGGTGGTTTCCCACTAAGCAGGCATACCCAAAAATTTCCCACGCCACACTTTATACAATCTCTTATCACTACATTTACATGTTAGCACGATCCTCTAACTTCGATTTGGTTGCTTAATTAACATACTGCTGACATGACAAAATAATTCTGCACATTCTCAGAGGGGAAGGGTCTCTTGTTGGGCCGGCATCTCTTAGCCTAGAGGCATGATTTTTAGTAATATACTGAGGACAGTTCATATCATAATACTTCTATCATTGCCGTTCAGCCAAGTATTTCTAACAAGTTGATTAGTAACAAGCTCAAGGGCATGTGTGTCAAATTTTCCTTACAAAATGGTCCTCTTGATTAAATAGTTTCTTAGTTATCCTTCCAGTAGATATCTTCGAGGCCTGGATCATCTTTGCCCTTGCCTTGAAATACATATTTTAACAAAATAAAATTAACTAGTTCCTGGCATTATAATCACCCCCTTTGAGACTTATCTAATTTATCTATATTAGATTAATCTTACCTATCTATCAACCTAGTACAGCATCTACAGGTGCATTGTATTATTACATGCAAAGGAACAAAGAATATTACTATCATAATTGTTAGGACTAAAATTTTCCTCATCCATAATTTCAAATCTGGAAATCAACCACTATCAGGCTTTAGAAAACCCCTTATGAAGCCATCAATTCAAAAGGGGTGTTATGGCTTCAGGGATTCAAAAACACTTCTTGGTTTCCTCACTCCCTGGCTTCTTGACTACACTCAACCAACAAAAGACTGTTAATGTTTTTAACCCCCTTATCTTCTGACTTAAAGAAACTTACACCTTTACACAGAAAGTATATCTTTGTTATTGTGATCTACCTTATCCATAAAGATACACTTAAATTTATATAATCTCAGACTATAAATTTATGGTTCATTAACTTAGCGATTTTCAGCTTGATTTCCTCTTATAGCGTCTGAATTGCCCCTTTGATGCACTTTACAATGTATCACTGCTACTTCCTTGGGCTGGTGGACTGCCTCAAGTATTTTCAAAATCTCATTCCCGTTTTTAAGTGTGGTGCCTTGCAACAACAGTCCCTTCTCTCTCCAAAAAGCACCATATACATGTATCACTCCAAAAGTAAACTTTCAATCTGTGTAAATATTAACTTGTTTTTCTTTTGCCAACTCCAAGGCTCTTGTGAGTGCTACTAATTTAGCATTCTGTGAAGAAGTATTAAATGGCAATATTCCTACCTCTTTTTCTTTGGTTATTGTCACCATTGCATACCATGCTTTTCTCTCTCCATGCACCATGTAACTGCTTCCATCCGTGTAGAATTCTTCATCCGGATTCTTAAGGGTTGTGAGTGTGTCTCTCAAATCCAGTGGGGTGGCATATACCTGTTCAATAACTTGCAAGCAGTCATGGTTAATTTCCTCCTCTTGGTCTAATGGCAATAATGAAGCAGGATTCAAAGTACTATGTACTTTTAATTGAATATCATCTTGCTCTAGCAGCAGTACCTGGTATTACCTAAAACTGCAGTTACTGCACGAGGCACATGTACTGTTACTTTCTGTCCCATTGCTAATTTTCACACCTCTTATATCAATTACCTGCTCCAATCTTTTTCTTGTATCTAACTTCATCAAGTATCAGTTTACCTTACCAGTTTTGCTTCTGCCTTGAGCTCTAACTTTACTGTTTCTGCTGATCTTGCTCTCCCAGATTTCTCAGCTGACCATACAAATGGTACCACTGCATCCTTAATTTCAGTCAGTACTTGGATCCTGTTCCTCTCCCGAAGCGTCTTCAAAATTTTCCTGTAACAAACATACTTGCACCTGCCAAGGATTATTTTCATGGATATGTACTTGGATTTTTCCTTTCTTGAAAGTTATTTGGGCTCCCAGCTTATGTAATAAGTCTCATCCTAACAGAGGCAGTGGACATTCTGTTAAGTGTAAAAATTCGTGAGTAAAAACTCGCTTCCCAATTTGACGCTTAATTGGTTACAAAAAGGTCTTAACTTCTCACTTTCCAATGTCCCCAACCACTGGCATAGAAGATTTACTCAGTGGTGTTTTACAGCTGTTTAGTACTGAGTAAGTGGCTCCTGTAACTACCAAAAAAATTACAGTTTCATTCCCCAGCTTTACTGGAACCAGGAGCTCTGCTGGAGTACTGGATAATTCTGTGCCCAATCCCCTTCAGTCTGATTCTTCCACGTCAATCATTAACAAGTCCACTTCAGGAATACTTGTTAATTTTGGCTCTCTGGTTTCACTTTTGGGTATTCCATCTTCCAGTGCCCATCCTCCCAAAAATATGCACACTGATTTAACCCTAATGGGTCAGTTGGACAAGTAAATATTGCGTCTGTCCCTTGTCCTCTTCCTCTGCCTCAATTTCCCATTATACTGCCTCTTTCCCCTTTTTAAAAATCCCCTACTACGTGACAATCTGTGAGCTTGAACCACAGCTGTTGCAAGCAGACTTGCTTGCATTTTTGCATTCTTCTGTTTCTCTTTCTGTCTTTTCTCCCTTTCTAGTTCATCTCAATTATCATATACTTTATATGCTATCTGAATGAGTAGGGAAATAGACATTCCTGAAAATGCATGCACTTTCTGCAACTTCTTCCAGATACCAAAGGCTGACTGTCCTATGAACAGGATGTTAAATGTTACTTTATTTGCTTCATCATCAGGTTTTAAATCTGTCTGTTTTCTGGCTATTTCATACAGTCTTTCATAGAATGCTGAAAGGTTCTTATTTGCTCCCTGAGTCACTTGATACAACTTGGACACATTCTTAGATTTTGGTAGCCCATGCTTAACTCTGTACAAAATTAACTGCTGATATTGTTTTACAAGCATTTTACCTCTGCCTGTATTCAGATCCCAGGTAGGTTCCAGCTCTGTCATGAACCTCTCTGGTCCTTCCCTTACATTAATCCTTCAATTTTTCTCATTAGCCTTCTCTAACACCAACGATCTCTCTTCTTATGTTCAACAAAACCTGCATATCTTTCCAGTCAGACCTTGTTCTTTCTGCTGTCGGACTAAATCCTTCTGTCCTCTCCTACTCATTTCCCTGTCTTTCATTCACAACACTTCCCTGATCCAAATCTCTTTCATCAGATACCAAAAGCTGTGCATCCTCTTCCTCCTCATTCTGTTTCAAACACCTCTTTCCAATACTACGTGCTGAACCTAGTAAAATTGTTATTCTCTATATCAGACATCATATCATCATCATCACCTTACCGTCAAGTGGTGCAGGGTTACCTGGACGCTGGGACTGGCCGGATCCTGGTCGGGATGTTGGTGATGCAGGGCCACAGTAGTGCCAGAAGGCACCCTTGGTCAGGCCGTGGGACGTGTGGGGTGGGGGTGTCACGAAGCGTGTGCAAGGGGAACTACAGCGCGTCGGGACCGTGCCAGAGGAGTGGGGTGGGACCGGACAGGGAGCGGGTAAGCGCGTATATCGGCTGCAGCAGCGACAAAACCGAGCAGGGGCCGGTCGCGACGCAATTCTCCCCTCCGTCCCCAGGGCGGAGCTCTGCGCTCGGCGTGGGCTGCCGGCTCCCGCACACTCGTCTGCGCGGCAAGCCGGGAATTAAAGTCTTCCGGCACCGGACTTCCGGGTAGCCGTGCTCTTCTGCGGGGCATGCCGGGAGGAGTAGTCTTCCGGTACCGGACTTCCTGGTGACTGTGCTGCTGCGCGATGCGTACTGGGAGGTGTAGTTCCGACACGAAGCTACCGGGTGGACACGCTGGTTTGTGCAGCGCACCAGGAGGCGCAGTTTTCCAGTACTGGACTTCCAGGTGTCTGCACTGGTATGTAGGGAACGTACAGAACCGTAGTTTTCTGCCACCGCACCTCCCGAGAGCAATGCAGATCCATGAGATACGAGGGTTAAGGTCCGTTTTAGGGTTTGGGTTCAGGTTACTGCTTGGGTTTTGGTTCAGGTTTCTGGCTTAGAGATGAATTCCCCAGCGAGATGACCTTTTTAAAATGGTGCTATTCTTTTGATTAATTTCTATCAAAATAATTTCCTTAATATCTAATCTCCTTGAAAGCTATCCTTACTGTAGCAGTGCTACAGTGCTGGTGGCTGTATTGTGAGGGAGGAGAAAAAGCACAAACCTTCTTCCCATCACAAAAATCATGATTACAAATTGGGCAGAACTAGAGACAATATGGACAAAGGAGTCATTTGGCTCAGATGACTCAAAAATAAATAAATACATAAAGGATAGGGTGTAAATGTACCAGGAAGCAATGTAAGAATTCTCAGTGCAAGGAGGGGATGTTAACATTTCACTTCATGTTATCAGAATAATTTTGTCACCCACAGTCCTATTAGAGATGCCTAAGGCATAAATCCTGACATCCTGCTGATCATCCAGAGAGGGTCAGAGATAATGTACACAGGCCCCAAACCCTAGACACAGGTCCAACGCTGTAGATGCAGTCCCCAGACACTAAACACAGACCCCGCTTTGGGGCCTTCCTATAGGATTCAGGGCCTGTGTCATGACTTCGGGGCCTGTGTCTAGGCTTTGGGGCCTACATCTACGCTTTTGGGCCTTTGTCTAGGGTGTGGGGCCTGTCTGTAGTGTGTGGGACCTGTCTGTAGGGTTTGGGGCTTGCATCTAGGGTTTGAGGCCTGTCTGTAGATTTTGGGACCTGTTTGTATGGTTTGAAGCCTGTATGTTTTGTTTGGGGCCTGTTTCTAGCTTCTGTGGCCTGCATCTAGGCTTTGGGGCCTTCATCCAGGGCTTTGGGCCCATTTTTATGTTTTGGGGCCTGTCTGTAGGGTTTGTCTGCTGCCTGTGTCTACGGTTTGGTGCTTGTGTCAATGGACTGGGGACTATGTCTGTTGTTTGGGGCCTGTGTGTAGCATTTGGGGCCTGTGTCTAGGGTTTGGCACCTGGTTGTAGTATTTGGGGCCTTTGCCTACACTTTAGGGCTTGTCTGTATTGTTTTGTTAGAAACAATCTGCAGCCAGTAACACAGGCTCAAGCGAGGATGAAGTATGCATGTATGCAGTCAGTGAAGTATGCATGCACTATTGCAATTCCTGTAGGTAATAATAAATTATCTAGGTATGCATGCATTATTGCACTTCCATAAGGTAATAATAAATTATCTAGATATGTATGCACTATTGCAATTCCAGTAGGTAATAATAAATTATCTAGGACTTACTTTACAAGCTCTTTGTGGACCAATTCCTTCCCCTTACTCTCGATCAACCCACTCTTCTCCCAGATTTTACCGAACTTATGAACCACCCCATATGCATCACTCAAAGTAGTTTAGATGGTTCCCTCTTTTCCTTCAAGAAGTCTGAGTGCCTGATTCAAGGTATATCATTCACGTGTTTGGGCTGACCAGTTATTTGGCAATTGGCCCATATCTTTTATTTCTTCACTAAATTCATCAATTATAGGATATCCATTATACCTCTTTCCCTGTACTACTGTTGAGGATCCGTCAATAAATAGATTATCTCCTTCCTCAAGGGGAAATGAGGTCTCACTTTAGTCTGATACTCGATTAAATCTAGGCAGTTATGTTCTATATCCTCTCCATAGGAAGGCAGCTGGATTCACGCATGATTTTGTGGTTAACACTAAATCATCCTTTTAGATCAGTATTGCCTCATGTTTCAAAATCCTAGAATCAGTCAGCCAGCACCCAGCTCTCTGAGTCAAGATCGTCTTAACCTGGTGTGGAGTAGTAACTATCAGAAGACCCCCAAAGGTTGATTTCTTGCTTTCTTCTACCAGAATAGCAGTTGCTGCTACAGCTTGAACACATTCAGGCCATCCTCTGGAAACTGGGTGCAGCAGTTTAGACAAATAAGTCACTGGTTGCTGCTTATCCCCCCACTCCTGGGTCAATACTCCCAGTGCTGCTTCCCGATCCACAGTAGGGAATAGATAAAAAGGCTTATTTAATGCGGGAAGAGCTAAGACTGGTGCTGTGATTAAGCACTGCTTCAATTTTTCTATTAACTCGTTTTCCTCTTTGGTCTATTCAAGTATATTAGGCTCCTCCTCTAATAATGTAAGATGAAACCCTTATGTTTTCTATATGCTTCTATCCATAATCAACAATATCCCATTAACCCCCAAAACTTTCTTAGTTCTCTTTTAGTGTTGGGTCGGGTAGCTCAACAATTCCATGAATCCTCTCTGGGTTTATTCTTCATTTTCCCACAGTCACTAACTGCCCTAAATACTTCTCTTTCCACATATTGTATTTTATTTTTTGATACTCTCAAGCCCTCTTTTCCCAGAAAGTTTAATAGCTCGTTAGTGGCTTCCTTCACAACTGTTTTATCCTGTCCTGACAATAAATCATCCACATATTGTAGCGGTAACACCCCCTCCAGAGGTTGGAATTGCTTCAAAATCTGCTCTAGAACTTGCCCAAATAAATTCAGTGACTGTAAACCCCTGAGGTAAAACTGTCCATCTGTATTCTTGCTTCCGTCCCATTTTAGGGTCTTTCCACTTGAAGGCGAATATATCTTTGCTCTCAGTGTCTGAGAGCACCCCGATAATAACACTGTTATTCCAGTCTAACAATTTGCTATTTGAATGCCCGATTTCATCATCAAATCCCTTCCAAACAAGTTAGTCCCTGCCTCGGGTGCATACAATAGTTGCCCAGTGAGCATTTCATCCCCTAGTCTCAACTTGGTGTCCCCAAAAAGTAGCACTGTTATCCCAGCCCCTTCTACCCCCATCACTTTTAGGGTTTCATTAGTTATTTTAAGCCCTGATACTTCATGGACGAGCAATGACCTAGCTGCCCCAGTGTATTGTGTTTACACGGCAAGGTTCAGGTAGTCGAGGGGCTGCAGTGGTGGTCTCTGTGAGAAGAATCCAGCAGCTGCCCCATGTTAGGTAAGGGCCAGTTTCAGCTGGCTCCAGAGGGACCCACCACTGCCCAGAGACGAGCCATGAGCAATGCTGCTTGTGCCTCTGTGAGAGCACACCCAAGAAAGGAAAAAAAAAAAAAACACAAAGATAACAGGCTGCACAGCAGCAGCTGGGAGAGTGAGGAGTGAGAAACAGCCCTGCATACACCAAGGTCAGTGAAGAAGAAGGGGGAGGAGATGTTCCAGACGCCAGAGTTGAAGTTCCCCTGCGGCCTGTGGAGAGGCCTACCGTGGAACAGGCTGGCCCCTTGCACCCATGGGTCCCCTCCCATGGGCACCACAGCAGAACAGACCTCCATGCTGCAGCCCATAGAAACAATGAGTATAAAATACAAAATATGTAATGCAGTAAGCTGAAGGGATTGCTGAAATTGTTAAATTGTTATATTGGCCTTGCGCGATAAGACTCAGCTCTAGCCACAAAATCAAGGCTAAAGAAGGAACACGGTGCCCCAAGTAGAACTCAAACAATTGAATTAGCTGAGTTTGAAAAAAAGCAAAACTGCTGAAGTGGTAAACAATGACAGACCATGCACACAACGGAAAAGAGAAAAATACAAGGTGAAGAAGACTACAAGCCTTCATCAGAAAGACCCCAAAGTGCAACCACCAGAGGGTAATGCACATGTGAAAGTACGAGGGACAATATGATAATTAGTTCTGAGAAACCACTAACATAAATCCTGCCCTTTCTTGGAAAATCACATTAATATGTATGTCACCATACCATAAATAAGTACTCATTGTCTTGCTTAGGTGTATGTGTTTGGTGGAATTATCCGCCACGTACCCAGCACTGTTAAAGAATACCTGCTTTCTAATTCTTCAAAACAAGTCTTGAAAAGTTACATTGCTTTTTGTGTTTCAGCAGGTGATCTGGGGGACAGCTTGCCACCCATGAGGGCCTCAAGCTAAAGCAGCGTGCCCCCAATAGCTGGACCCTGCGACACTGACCCACACCTGGAGCAGCTCTTGAAGAGCCGCCATCCATGGAAAAGCCCACACAGGAGCAGCCCATGAAGGACAGCACCCCACAGGAACGACCCCAGGCTGGAGCAGGGGAGAGAGTGACGGTGAAGGAGCAGACGAAACAAAGGTTCTTTCCTATTCTTGCATAGCTGCCTGCCTAATCATTTCCCTCTTTTCTCCAGTGAATAACATACTCAAGATTGACATTTCCGCCCCAGGATTATAAATTAGGCGCTAGAAACTGATCTAACTGTTCTGCTAGTCTTGTAGGGACCTCAGTTAAAGACTTAATTTCCTTCTTAAAACTCCTAACCTCTCTGCTTGGGCGAGGGGGCGGGGGGGGGGACACAGAGAGGTAACATAACCTATTTGTCCTTGTTCCACTGTGAACTCCCTAAGAGAATACATAGGAGCATTAGTACTGTTAGTATCAGGGAAGGGGAAATTCTCAGTATCTCTCCTACATTGTTCTAATTCTTGCCAGAGCCTAGAGTGCACTCCTTCTCTAGAGACAGTGTTAATTGCAGTCAACTTTTTCAACAAAAATTGACTTAACCCTGCACGCAGCAAGCAGCATAACTCGACTCTTCCTCCAAAAAAGGAGTCTTACTGTTCTCATGTAAATTTAAAGACCGAATTTTCATCAGACCCGTATTTTGGCCAAAATATTGCTGTTCCTTCAATTGGTTCCTTTGTCCAGATTAATACACAGTATTTAATCATTTTCTTTTTATCATTTCCTCTAATTTTGGGATTTGTTGTCGACGGAGGGAAGACACAAACGCTCAATATGAGTGTTAGGTATGCTTCAGCTTTAATGGATAGCTCAATTGTCTTTTATCGTATACAGGATAATTAGCTCATACATATTGCAAAAGCCAAGCTCCTTATTGGTAAGCGTCATCTACTGCCCTATCTGTTAGTTCCGCATTCTTCTATCCGCTAGTTCCCCTTTCTAATCCAACTATAACTCCCAGGGCAGTATGCCCTCTACTATCATTGTTTCTAATTGCCTGGGATTTCTCACAAGAGTTCCCAGACAAGCCTTGCGTACGTGCCTTTGCTCTTGTTTTTCTAGACCAGCTGGGTGCGGTAATCCGCCATTTCCTTATCTTGCAGCTGCATGATATCAATGTGATTACGCGCAGCGAGCCAGTCCTCAACAATTCCCCCGTTTTTATTTTGAACCAAAAGCTTTCTATAGATTTTTCTATCAATCACCGCACACACTGCAATAAGCAAGGTACAATAAGCAACAGGGTCAAAAATCTCATGCAGAACTACGATTGTAAAGTAGTGTGCCTACTAGAATCTACATCAGTCAACAAGCCACTAAGCGCTAGGAATGTTGCTTCGCAGCGATACTGCTTCTTACTCGCACAGCACAATCACACAATCACACAATCACGCAGAGAGGCCTCTTGCACTTCTCATTCATACCACAAGACAATATCACTTAAAATAATTTGTGTGCAGCTTCAGGAGGTCCTTGTCTGCTCCCGTGGTGAGCGGCTGAGAGTGGAGACCCCTCCGAGGAAAAAATGCTCGGGGTGCACCTAGGGGCGTCCGTTCCACAGTCGATCCCACAGCCGAGCAGAGCGGCTCCTGGCGCAAGGAAGGATGCTATTATAGTTTGTATAATGACAGCAAAGAGATGCATTGCAATAAGGAGCACGTGTGGCATTGACCCTTTTTTTTTTTTTTTTTTTTTTTTTTTTTTTTTTTTTTTTTTCGAGCAATTACACCTTACACATGCTATTACTGTTGCTAGAAAAACCCTACTAGTTAACTGCTCGAGCCTTTTTATTAGGCAACTAAATACTACTCGCGCCACTACTATAATTAGGACAATTATTAGCAGTAAGCGTAGCCCTTCTTTTATCAGACCCAATATCCAACCCCCCATGTTCCCAAACCAATTTGCAAACAGTCTATCAAGCCAATTATCTTGGACCACTATCTTCTTGGTGTGGTCTCTCAGCCATTTCAGTTGCTCGTGGATTGACTCGCCATGGTCCGAGAGATTAAAACAGCACATTCCTTCGAGCTCTTCACACCCGTGGCCCTGTGCCAGCAGTAGAAAATCAATCGCCGCTCTGTTCTGTAACACAGCGTGTCGCAAGCTGTCCAGGTCCTGGGCCATTCCTGTGAGTATCTGCGTAGTCACATTTAATGTTTTCACCACTGTACTTCAAATCTACATTTTACAAAGTGACCAGCAAGTGTGCCACATTAACTGACCAACCTCTGAGATTTTACCTTTCATACCAGTGTCTTCTTGGGCTCTTTTAATTAAACACGTTTCTCATTCAAGTGAATTGAAATGCTTCAGTTGGTTTTATTCTCAGGAGCCTCATAAAAAACAAAGATATTGCACCCTCTTTGTTCAGTTATTCAATGTTTGTCTCTTTCACAGCAAATAATTACTTCATTGAAGTTAAAACTTCCAAACATAACTTACTAATAGTCTCCAATTTCAGCTCAGATCACTCGTTGAAAATACTCTGCTAAATACAGATAACTTACAATAACTTTAACAGTTAATTGTCCATAACAAACACCATGGTTTTTCTCCAGACCAATGTTCAAATTTTAAGAGCACCCTTTAATATTTCTTTGTACAGGTGAAAAACAGTCTTCAATTTTCTAGTCTTGTTTTAAATATAAAAGTTGGAAGGGACATTCAAGTTTCAAGTCTCCACACTGAACTTAAAAAAAAAAAAATCATGTGGAGGTAAACAAATCAAGTTGTATACTCCAGGAGGTAGAGGCCTTCAATTTGTGTTCATATATACATATGCACAGAATTCAGTGTTCCAACAGAAAAAGAATTAGCCAAAAAGCAATAAAAGTTATTTACTACTGTGACATTTCAAGACTTCCACAGCTTTGCCTAAAGACACAAACACAATTAACATAATTCCCTATGTGCTTTTTTTTTTTTTTTTTTTTTTTTTTTTTTTTTTTTTCTTTCCTTATTTTTTCTCTCAACTGTCCAGTGCAGGAAAAAATTCTCACAAAATTTCACAGACCTAAAATGTGCAAGCTAGTTTCTCTCTCTCCCTTTTTTTTTTTTTTTTTTTTTTTTTTTTTTTTTACAGCCCAACAAGCTAGTTTCCCTAGACTAGCCATAGCATGAGCCACAGCCACTCCAGGCACAAGTGCCGCTGAAAAGAACCTTTCAGCAGGACCCCAGAGTTCGACCTGGTCATCGCAGTCACTCCCCAAAGTTTTTGAGACTGCGTCTCGTCCGTCGTTTCCATTGTTGAGTAATGTTTCGCAATTCTTGACTGTGTAGGTCAGGGGCAAACAAGGTCAGGCGTCCTAGATAACATGGCCCACCATGCGAGTTGGCCGGGATTCCCTGCCAGGCTCGATCCACGCAAATCAGGAATATACCGGGTGGTAGGGCCTTGGCGGTGTGCCTTGGCCAGTCACCCCCGCCATCCTGATTCCATGCCCCCATGGTAGCGTTGGTGGTGTCGTTGTGTCCGCAGTAGCCGCCATTGGCCTCGAAGCCCTTTGTGTGTGAGGTCACATTGGTCCATTGAGTCATGTTTTGTTTTCCTTTATTCCACATAAAGCACGTCTGTGTCCAGTTATTACTGGTGTTCCCTACCGCCACTGATCCCAACAAATCCAGTTCTTGGGGATCCCATGGCAAGCTCGTGTTCAGAGCCACTAGCGCCGCCACAACGGCGTCGGAGAGGTTGGACGAAAGATCGAACAAATCAGTACTTGCGGAATATGGTGCTAACAGTTGTTTCAGCTCCTCCTTGTTCCCTATTGGGACCCCGAACAAACAGGTGCGGAAGGGATCAGTCGCTTTGGCAAGAGACAGGCAGAATTGAGCCAATCGAGTTCCCTTCGGTATATGTAGCGGAGGGAACATGGCTGATACCATAATTTGTATCTCCCCAGTAAAGTCCTTATCAATAAGTCCTGTTAACACTAAAGCCCCATTTAATGTCGCCGATGACCTTCCAATCAGAAGTGCTCCAACAGGCTCATTATTAATTTTTACAGGTCCCATAACGCCTGTTTTCACCCCAACAGGCTTATTGTCCATCAAAGTCACATTTACTGCGGTTGCCAAGTCCAATCCCCAGGCTCCCTCTGGTGGCTGGTTGGAGGTGAAAGGATTCGTCTCGGTTGGAGTCTCCGCAGCTGCCGCCGCTGTTGAGGGAAAAGCCGCTTTTTGTGTCATCGCGGGGCGGCGGTTCCCGCTGGTCTTCCCGTTTCCCTGGGTCTTCCGCCGGCAAGCGGTTTCATTATGCGTATTAGATCGGCAAGAGGGACACCACACATTAGCCGTCCCACATTGCCTCTTCATATGACCCGCGATGTCACACCGATAGCAGCGTAGTGCAGGTCTTCTCGACGAGTGAGGTCCTTTTCCACTTTGCAGGGGGGGCAAGGGCGGCGAATACCTGCGACTGACTAGCCTGCAGTCCCTGAGTAATACTTTCCCCTACCTTTCGAATAGCGTCAACCAATAGCGCCTGCGAGCCTATCGGTATCCGCGACAATCGATCAAGAGCCTCTTCTATAGTCCAGGTACTGGGCAGCGTATTTAGAACATTTCGAGAGGTTTGATTACAATTTTGAAGGGCGCATTGTTTAAGAATAGGGCCTTTGAGATATTCGGGTAACCCAGCTACCTGTATAGCTGCGGCAACCCTATCAATAAATGTTCCAAACGCTTCGTCTCGCCCTTGCTTGATGGACATATAGGAGGGCATTCCTCCAGGCTCCCTAATTTGGTCCAGTGCTCTCCTAGCTAGCGTCATGGTCGCTTTTGCCTTATCCGGCCCCATTAGGGCCTGGGCCTCCAAGCGATTGTATGCACCGACCCCCAAAAGCTCCTCCAGCGTGACCCCGTATAATGGATCTCCGGGCTGACGCTGCACCGCAACTGCCTCCTGACAAGCTGAATGCCAATGGGCATTAAACAGCAGGATCTGATGCTGCGTCAGTATTAGTTTCATGATATTACGAATGTCGCCGGGGAGCAACACGTTAGTGGACCACAGATAGTCTAACATCTGTTTCGTTGGCTCCCCACGTATTCCTGACTCATTTACCGTGGCACGCAATTGGGTCAGTATTTTCCAGTCCAGATTTGTCATAGTAACAGTTATCTGGCCCTGGGCGTCTGGTGGAGAATACACCACGGGGAAGGCGCCTACAAGCTCTGTCGCTGCCCCCACATCACCTTCACGTAACGCCTCCCCTGCTATTTTCGCCCAGAGTCCTGCTCTCTCCGACCCCCCTGATTCGAGTCGCATATCTTTCAAAAATGGATTCTTATTTCTCCCCTCGCCTGCCGCCTCTCCCTCGGGAGTTTCCAGGGGTAGAGGAGGTGCACTGGGTCGTGCCCCCTCTCCCCATCCCCCGGGTGCCTTCATGGTGAATTGTTGGACCGACGGAGGGAGGGGGTACGGATTGGCCTCTTCATCCGCCCTCAACGTTTTGCCCAGCCGCTCTGTTGCAGCGGCTGCTACTTTCTGTTCTACCCGATGTATTGTTAAAGCATTCGTAACAGCCCGCCACGGTTTTGCCAGCTTCTTAGCCGTCTTATTCTCACTAATCATTTCCTCAAACAATATATCACCAAACTTACGCCACTCATCCTCCTCAAACAATGTGTCAGGGTTAATAAAGCAGCCCTTCGCCACCCCATAGGCCACTAACCCCTGTAATTCTTTATGACAATCTATATCTGGCGTCTTACGCTTTTCTAAAAAGCACTTAAGTAAATTAATTGCCGCTTGTTTCTCCATGCTTACTCACGGTGCCGTTGCCCCCGTGCAAAGCGTGTCTTACGCTTTTCTAAAAAGCACTTAAGTAAATCTATTGCCGCTTGTTTCTCCATGCTTACTCACGGTGCCGTTGCCCCCGTACAAAGCTTCCGTTCGCGGCGTTCCGGCGGGACCCGCTATGGGTTCGTCCCGGGCGCTCTTCCCGAGTCGCCTTCTGCTCGCCCCAATCTTATGTTCCGCGGATTCCGGGTTACGTAGTCAGAACCGGCTTTCCCCTTGTACTCCGTCGCCTAATACCGGCTTACTCGTTTAGGGTCCTCGTCCAGCAAGGGTCCCTGTTCGGGCGCCATCTGTTGTCGACGGAGGGAAGACACAAACGCTCAATATGAGTGTTAGGTATGCTTCAGCTTTAATGGATAGCTCAATTGTCTTTTATCGTATACAGGATAATTAGCTCATACATATTGCAAAAGCCAAGCTCCTTATTGGTAAGCGTCATCTACTGCCCTATCTGTTAGTTCCGCATTCTTCTATCCGCTAGTTCCCCTTTCTAATCCAACTATAACTCCCAGGGCAGTATGCCCTCTACTATCATTGTTTCTAATTGCCTGGGATTTCTCACAAGAGTTCCCAGACAAGCCTTGCGTACGTGCCTTTGCTCTTGTTTTTCTAGACCAGCTGGGTGCGGTAATCCGCCATTTCCTTATCTTGCAGCTGCATGATATCAATGTGATTACGCGCAGCGAGCCAGTCCTCAACAGGGATTATTTTTCCAATTTCTTATCATTCTTCCTCAAGGACTGTTGGTAGGCACTGCCCTAGTGCTCTGGAACCTGCTCCCTGTCCTCTGAAACCCTTATTTCCCATTTTTCCTAGCCCTTGTCAATGTGCTGCTCCTAACGTTCCAGTTCTAGAAAATGGGGGTGTACTGCCGAGCACTTTACCGTGCACAGGGTATGATACACTTATGGGTTTACCAAATTACCTGGTGTACTGCCAAGCACTTTGCCATGCAAGGGAGTACTGTACACCAGATTTCCCCAAGACTCTTCCTTTCGCACTTTTACCTTTCGCTTCGTTCATCTTTGGCCATGCCCCTTGCGGAGCTACAGAACTACAGATCGGGACTTCACAATTGCTTTGTACAAAAGTACATCTCAATCACACTTCACACAGGAGTCTTACCCAACCCCCAAGGCAATAATTACTATTTCTTTCTTTGGTCTGTGCACAGAGTTACTGGATCACTTCTCAAAACTGGAGAATTTGCCCAGTAACTACCTTCCTTTCTTTCCTAATTTTTCACCGATCCTGCCTTCTCAACCAGTCTCGGTTCCTCCGACGAGCTAATCCCAGAGAATCCTGGACAAGCCCCTTATTTATGAGAAACAATCTGCAGCCAATAACACAGGCTCAAGCGAGGATCTCAGTGACGTAGCATTTTTATTTGTGATTGCAATGATGGGCATCCTGCAAGCAGGAGCACACAGCAAAAGTGTGTCATAACCTTATGTTCCCTATTACCCAATGCTTGATTCCTCCCGTTTCCTCATTGGCTGAGTACTACAGGTTCACAAACTACTCAGTGCTTATTATTATACCATATATTTACAATTTTATTTGACCAACCGTTAAATTTTCCTTTTCCCTTTTTTTTCTTCTTCTCTCGTGACTTGAGGGCCTGTGATTTTCTGTTTTTACTGATTTCACACTGCTCGTCTTGTTTTTCTTAGCTATCCTACTAATTTTGGGGCAGTGGGACCTTTCACTGTTCCCTTATCTACTTAACAGACTCCCCACTGTTATGCCTGCACAATCACTTTTGAATGTACAAGGTTAGTGGAATTTTCCACTGCAAAAACACAACTTTAATTCTTACACGAGACAAACATCTGTGGCACGAAGATCAAGGATGACTTCTCAGAGGTAAGCAGCTCTCCCTTTGTCCCCCCATCCTCTGAGGAACCCTCCTTACGCTCGTTGCACATTCTTGAGGCCCACAACACTCATTTTCTCCTCTACTTAGCATTCCTAGTCCCTCCTTTACTCGCCCTCCCCCCCGCCCGGCCCCTTACTAAGGATGGGTGTGCTCTACTCAGGTCCCTCCTGAGATCCTGCAGGTCTTTTAAATCTGCACAGCATCCTTTCTGGTTTGTACAATGCCACTATTTGTTCTGTGCCCCTCTGAGGACACCTGTTGCCTTCTCAGATCCTGATTTTTTTTTGGGGTTTTGTTTTGTTTTTTAACTGTGTGCCAGAGGGCATGCAGCCAGGATGGCTGCCTTTTCTGTCCTATTAAACTGGGGAGAAGTTGGGATTGAGTATTAGTGTTAAGACTAAATGCTAGAATCAATCTCCATATTAATTTAAACTCTCCTGTACTGCAAAGCATGCATAGTTGAGACGGGGAAGATGCTAATTAGACGGGGAAGATGCTAAAACTTATCTGAATTAATATTTAAATACATATATGGTAAAATATGCTGATTATCAGGGAATGTAGATGGGAACCTTATGAGACGCAGATGTAAAAAGGAAGATATTGCTCAAGGCCAACAGTAAGGGAAGGATGAACAACTTGTTGGCAGAAAACAAGGCAAAGATAAGCAAAAAACTCCTAAATACTGTCCAACAGAACGTCAAAGTCCAGGAAGGTAAAAGGTTTAACCTCCTCTTCCTCGTTGCCTGAAAGACCCCAGCCCACAACCACCAGGCTACATTGCGCAGGTGCAACTGGGAGGAGCTAAGGGCGGGGAGTATGGAAATGAGTACTTGGAAGAGGTCTGCCTTTTTGGGGAAAAAATGAATATGTATTAGATCTCATGTAATATGTAACAGTACTATCTATAAAACTGCGAGAAACTACCGAGAAGGTTGCTTACTTTTTGAGGGAAGCTATTCCCAGTGCACCCAGTGCACTGTAATAAGGTATACCTACTTTACCAACCCTATGGTTGTGGAGTCATTTCCGTGCGTCATAGTTATGTATGCAATGATCGTCTTCTCCTTGTCTTTGGTTTACCAGGGTAGAAGCAGCTGCCACTAGGACCCCTGTGGGGTTTGTTGCTGAGTGAAGGTGACACACCGGGTAAAATGAGAAAAGCTGCAGCTGATGTGCTGCAATTACAGGTTTGTCCCGCTTCAGCTTTAAGAAATAGACAAATGCTTGTAGGGCTTTCCAGTACGCTAGATGTGGTTGTGACTTGTGAGGAAATTTCTTTCTACCTGTCCATCTATCTATCTGTCTGTCTATCTATTTATTATGTCCAAAGAGTTTTGCTTGAACGGAGTGCAATAAAAGAGGGCTAATGCCTGTACTGAACAGCAAGAGAAAGCATAAAACACCGTATAAATGCAGGCTGGGGCAAAGTTGAATGGGAATTGAGTGGTTGGGGTTCTTTCCAACAGAACTGGGTATGCAGACAGATAGCTATTCCTACCGAAGATCGCATCAATTACAAAAGGTAGTAGTAACCTTGCAGTTTCTACGTTCTGTAGCATCTGTAGCAAAATAAACTGGCAGATGAATAAATGAACAGGTACAAATACATGTGACTCTATAGCTGAGATTAAATAACGTGCAGTTTCTTCTGTGTTTTATCTTCCAAAGCATGTTGTTGACGAGCGCCTGAGCTTTTTGCTCGTGTTACCGAGGCAAGGAATGGCTGCGCTTCTTCCCCCCCATCCCTGTCTTTTTTTCTTTTTTTTTTTCCTCCTCTTCTCCCTCGATGACAGGGACTTGAAATGTTTTTCTCGGATGTCCATGTGAAAATTTAAAAAATGCTAATGGTGAACACTGACAGAATTGGGTGACTTTTTCAAGGTAGAGGGTAAAGAACATAGAAATTTCTAATACGTTAATGTTACTCTGTTAACAAAACTGACATACTAGCCGTTTGCTGTTCCTAGCTTTTTTGGTTTGGTTTTCCTTTCAATAGTCTCCCCAAAGGCTTCTGCGGGTACAATGTGTATATTTTCTGTTCTTCCAGAACTCATTTGGCAGGAAAGACAACCGTGAAATCTGAGGGCTGTGGACAACCATCTACCAGATGGTTGTTGCAGATGCCTTCGGTCATGTTATTTGTCCCTTTAGCTCGCTGTTTCCATTATCTTGAGTTGAATTTTGTGTAGCGCTATGTTTGCAGTGTTAACATTGCTGACGAGGTGTTTTAGATTAAAAGCGATCTTAACTGTAGTAGTGAATTCACAGAGTGTGGCTTTGTGTAATGACTCCTATGATCAAAGCTTTTTTTTTTTTCTCCTTTGTCACAGACAGGAGAAAAGCTCTTTCCAGCAAGATGGAGAAGGAATTAATTATACCTCTGCCTCATTCCGTGAGACCGGAAGACACTGAGTAACTTAACTGTAAACTGCGATTCTCAGAAGACATACTAAGAGTCTCAGGTTCCTTCTCTGCCTGCCCCCCAAGGCCTTAGGGATGAGAAATCTTAGGCTTTATGTTTCTCCCTATGAAATACTGTCGCATTAAGGGGCATAGCTGACTGTTACGGGTCTGGTCAGATTCGGGGTACTGAACTATTACGGTCACGGATTTACCAGTAACGTAACACGCCCTTGCTCTAGTCACGTTCAATGAGAACTGTCACGGCTAGGAACAATGCAATGAACAGCAATTTATTACAGCAACAGGGACACAGGTTCTCTGGATTGCCAGAGATAAATTCACTGTTGGCAAAAGCAAGCGAGCACGCATGAAATACACAGGTACTCATCCTGGCTGTTAACGCGTTAAAAGGCACAAAGACTCTAGAGATTTCTAAGTTTCCAAGGAGACACCTGGTACAACCAAGTGTTCAAATATTACCCCACGGCGTCCCAGTGTGGGGGGAAGAGAGGCTCAGCCCATCGACTGATCCCAGAAGTCAGAAAGGTGTCCTTTTGTGATGGTTTCTTCCCTAACATCCCCATTCACTTAAGACAGTTTACATTTATTTTCCCTCCTTTAGGTGGGGCTTGAGTGACTCTAGTCAGGCATACCTTGGTTATGATTGGTGAAAAGTTTTTCTTGCTTTCGTTTAAAGGTACAGGGGTCTGAGAAACTCGGAGCATGCCCTCAGTGAGGGGTGGTCGCACCTTGGAGGCGGGGAGCTTTTGGGATGGAGGTGTGTTTTGGTATTATGATGACACTAGAATGAGCAAAAGTTCCCTAGAGTGCAGTGTTTTGTTTAAAAACATGACAGGTCGTTGGCTCAGGGTAGCAAACGTGCAGCTTATCGGTCTCAGTGTGCACAAGAGCATCGGGTCCCCATCTGGTCACAGAGCCTATCCGTGGTGTTTCCACTCTGCTTTACGCTCCGTCCCATTCCTTAGAGTCAGCACACCGAGTTCCCCTAGTGCAATAGCACGTAAAGTTGGAGGCCTAGGGAACGCTTAGGTAGCGCAGCTGCCCTCCACCCTGAAAGCTTCTTCAATGCTGTACGCTTTCTTTAAAAGGTGAATATGAGTTTAATTTGCCTAGATGCTTCAGGCAATTACTCCGCAACTGCCCAAAGCAGCGATAGTGAGAAGCCCACTTCCAACATCCGCTCCCCACGCAGGGACGGACGGACAGACAGACAGACGCCGCTCTTTACCTTGCCCGCCAGGGGAAGGGGAGAACAACCGGGCAGGGAGCCCCACCACAGCCCCCCTCCCGGGAGTCCTGCACAGCAGTTTAATAAAATTTGCTTTCTGGCCTGTGCCCCCTTTGGTGGTTGCCATCCCAGGAAGTGGCTGTCGCCGTCTGTGTGTGGGTGCAGGTTCCGTAGCGGGGTGGGTGTAGAGGGTGCAGGGGCCGGGGGGTGGCCCCGTGTCTGTCGGCCGCTGGATGCTGACGACCCCTCGGAGTGCGGGGCCAGCCCTGCCGGGTGGGGGGGCAGCTGCCTATCGTGGGACGGGGAGGGCAGCTCGCTGCTGTCTTTGCTCCCCGGGCCCAGGGGGACTGCTCTGTGTGGTGGGGGCTGCTTGCAGAGGCGCAAGTGGGGAGGGGGCTGGGGGTTCCCGGCAGGACCCCCAGGGCAGGGGATGGCGTTGCGGAGGCCGGGTCCCGGGAGATTGGCGGCTGGGGCAGGGAAAGCCCAGGTGGGGATGGCACGGGGTGGCAGGCACGGGTCCGTGGGTGCTGGGCTGCAGGTGGGGAAGCCTGGGGCTGGCTCCGTGGTGTCTGCAGTGTCAAGCCGCCAGGAGCACCATTCCCACAGCAAGCCGGGAGTTGTGGTCATTGGACTCTGAGCATCCCGTTGCCCACGTTGGGTTCCTTGTTATTATCTCCCTGCCTTTTTTGTCCTGATAAAAAATGTACTGTTTCAGCTTGCCGCTGCTCAGCTTCCCAGCCGTGAGCGGCACGTTGCTCAAGGCAGACACTTCCTCCCTGAGGCGGCGTGGGGTGCAAATTTCTGCTGTTTTCGTTTGTGCTTTTTCTGGGAAAATGGTCTGGGAAGCCGTCCCTGCTGCCCTCGGGACGCCACCTGCCGGTGAGAAGGGGCTACTGCATGCGGCGCGGGCCTGAGCATGCGAGGTGGCGCCTTTGGATGCCCTCTTCCGCCACCTGCTGGTGAAAATTTGGTACTGCTGGCGCCTTGGGTCCGCGCATGCGCGGAGGCGCCCCCGGCGCCCTCTGCCGCCACCTGCTGGGGAAAAGTGGATACTGCATGCGCCTCAGGGCCGCGCATGCGCGGTGGCACCCCCTGGCCGTCTCTACCGCCACCTGCTGGGGAAAAGTGGGTACTGCAAGCGCCTCGGGGCCGCGCATGCGCGGTGGCGACCCCGGGCGCCCTCTGCCGCCACCTGCTGGGGAAACTTTGGTACTGCAGGCGCCTCGGGGCCGCGCATGCGCGGTGGCGCCCCCTGGCTGTCTCTGCCGCCTCCTGCTGGGGAATAGTGGGTACTGCAAGCGCCTCGGGGCTGCGCATGCGCGGTGGCGCCTCCTGGAGGTCTCTGCCGCCACCTGCTGGGGAAACTTTGGTACTGCAGGCGCCTCGGGGCCGCGCATGCGCGGTGGCGCCCCCTGGCTGTCTCTGCCGCCTCCTGCTGGGGAAAAGTGGGTACTGCAAGCGCCTCGGGGCTGCGCATGCGCGGTGGCGCCTCCTGGAGGTCTCTGCCGCCTCCTGCTGGGCAAAAGTGGGTACTGCAAGCGCCTCGGGGCTGCGCATGCGCGGTGGCGCCTCCTGGAGGTCTCTGCCGCCACCTGCTGGGGAAAATTGGGTACTGCATGCGCTTCGGGGCCGCGCATGCGCGGTGGCGCCCCCTGGCTGTCTCTGCCGCCTCCTGCTGGGGAAAATTGGGTACTGCAGGAGCCTCGGGGCCGTGGGTGATGTTACTACCTCATTTACTACAACATCTTTTCCTGCGAGTGATGTTACTACATTGATTTTGGTTTTGGGGTGCAATCTGTTATGCTGCTAGATTTTTCTTCCTGTGTAGAAGAAAGATTGAGCTAATTCCAGTTAGCTTCAGTAACTTGCTTTCTCATATTGTCATTTCAATATTCAAAGCTGAAGCAAAAGCATTGGTATAGTTGCTTCCAGAGAGACGCCAGTTCTCCGGTCTGCACTCTGCATGCTCTTCAGATAAGCTAGAAAAAAATAAAGGAAAAGAAAAACAGCTGCTGCTCCTCCTGCTCTCTTTCTGCTTTCTACTTTCTTGTGCTTTGCCCCTCCCCTTTCCAGGTGATTGGCTTTGGGTTCCAGGCAGCGCCTAATGGTAATTGAGTCACAGGCATCCCATCAGAGAGCTCATTCTGCCTGGGCTGTGCTTTGGCGTAAGTGCATTGTTTTTGCTTCAGTCAGTTGCAGGGGTCTTTAGGTGGGTCAGAGTATACGGACTGATGCGTTTCCAAGTAGAGATCGGTACGTCCTTCTTTTTGAGGTAACAACTAGTAGGATCCTTGCTGATCCTGGCTGGAATAATAATAATGCACAACACAGAAATCATATGAGAGATTTGGGGTCAGAATGAGAAAGTACTTGTGGATGAATCCCAAGGACCTGGTATCCCAAGATCTCTTGAAAGTTCATTTTGTGATTAAAGCCCGGCAAGATACACAGAAAAAGCTCCAGAAGGTGGGGGGATGTAGTGAACAGTCACTGTGGGGGGCCCTCCTGCGGGAGGCCCTGGAGGTGTATATTGGGAGGGGAGATGAGAAGGAAAAGCAGAGAGCGAAACTAATGGTATTGACAGCGTAGCAGGTAGTGGGGCAGAGGGTTGGAGGAAGAGGAAGAAAATCGTCAGGGGGAGTCAGGGCCAGGATGGAAAGGAGAGGAAGAGAGATGAAGGAATGGTAGGCAAGGAAAGACAGGCTTTGAAGTGTGGCCAGGCTGGACATTTCAAATAGGAATATCCGGAGTGGAAGAAGGAGGAGAGAAGGAAAATGGGAAAGTACAGGCTGGAGAAAGATAGAAGTGTTAAAAAGGGTTATTGAAGGTGTTAAAGGTGGGGTATGCAGTGTTTGACAGAGCTGTTTGAAGTTGAATGAGTAGGGAAAGAGGATGAAGGCATTATCTAAGTAACAGTCTAGAAGTTTTGGTATATTTGCTGTGGTGTTTGGTCAGTTTCCCAAGTATTGGGGAGGAGGGGGGTGGGGTGGGGCAGCCTGCTCCCCCCTCCCCCCTCCCCCCCCGAACCTTGGTATGTGAACCCAATACACTGGGGCAGCGAGATCATTACTGGCTTGTAAAGCATCAGGGATTAAATTAACTAATGAAACCCTAAAAGTGATGGGGGTAGAAGGGGCTGGGATAACAGCCCCACTTTTGGGGGATACCTGGCTGAGAGTAGGGGATAAAATGATCACTGGGCAATTACTGTATGTACCAAAGGCAGGGACTAACTTGTTGGGAAGGGATTTGATGATGAAATCGGGCATTCAAATAGCAATTTGTTAGACTGGAATAACAGTGTTATTAATGGAGTGCTCTCAGGCCCTGAGAGCAAAGATCTATTCACCTCTGACTGGAAAGACCCTGAAATGGGGGCGGAAGCAACAATACATATGGACAGTTTTACCTCAGGGTTTACAGGGCCACCAGTTTATTTGGGCAAGTTCTAGAACAGATTTTGGAGCAATTACAACCTCCCGAGGAGGTATTACTGCTACAAATATGTAGATGATCTTTTATTGTCAGGACAGGAGCAAACAGTTGTGAAGGAAGCTACTGACAAGCTATTCGACTTTCTGGGAAAGCAGGGCTCGGGAGTATTGAAAAATAAATGACAATATGTAGAAGGAGAAGTCAGGTATTTAAGGCATCTAATGTCTGAGAGAAAACAACGAATAAATCCAGAGAGGATTCAGGGAATTGTTGAAAACTAAGAAAGAATTTAAAAGTTTTAAGAGAGAGATTTTTTTTTTTTTTTTTAAGGAATCAGGCGCCACGAAGTCTGAGGGAAAATGGATACTCCCTGATGGGAGAGAAATGCTGAATAAAGCACCAATGAGGCAAATATTAACTGTTTTACATCAAGAGAGTCATTGGGAGGTGCAAGCAATGTGTGATGTTGTGCTAAGAAAGTATGTCTGTGTAGGAATATACACTGTAGCGAAGCAAATATGCAGAGGATGTACCGTATGTCAAAAGGTAAATAAAAAGGTCACCCGTAACCCATCTAGAGGGGGACGGGAGCCAGGGATTTGACCTTTCCAAAGTATACAGGTAGACTTTACCGAGTTACCTAAAGTAGGGAGACTTAAGTACTTGTTTGTCCTAGTTGACCTAGCTGACTGGATGGGTGTAAGCTTTCCCCTCGGTATTTGCCACTACGAACACGGTGGCTAAGGTATCACCGGAGCAAATAGTCCCTAGATATGGGATAGTTGAAAACATTGATTCAGATCACGGAAGTCATCTCGCTTCACAAGTACTGCAAGGGTTAATGCAGGCCTTAGAGATTGAATGGAATTTTCACACCCCCTGGCACCCCTCCTGTTCTGGGAAGGTAGAGCGAATGAACCAGATGTTAAAGAAGCAATTAACTAAATTAGTTTTAGAAACCCAACTTCCTTGGGTAGAATGATTACCTTTAGCACTCCTCCAGGTTCAAACAGCACCAAGAAAGGATATGGGAATTTCACCGTATGAGATGCTGTTCGGATTCCCCTATCTGGGCAGAAGGGATGAGATACCACAATTTGAAACAAAAAAGAAGTTTCCTAAGAACTGTATTCTGGGGTTGTCCTCTTCTTTGTCATCTCTCAGGACCCGTGGGTTGTTGGCTCAAACCCCACCTTTGGAATTCCCCGTTCTCCACCATCAACCAGGAAATTGGGTCCTGATTCGGACCTGGAAAGAATCAAAACTCCGGCCTGAATGGGAAGGACTATTCCAAGTACTACTAACCACTGAAACAGCCGTAAGAACTGCAGAAAAAGGCTGGACTCACTATACTCGAGTGAAGGCATCCGTCAACCCTAGTACCTGGGAAGCTGTTCCTACAGAAGACTTGTTGGAAGTTGAAATCGAAGAGAAAAATCTCGTAGCCGACTCTGAGCAGGATAAAAGCTTACAGTTGTAAACTAACCTTTTATTTTCACAGGTAACTAATGAGTGTGACTTGTGATTGAGAGAAAGGACTGGCCTATAGCGAATCAAAGTGCTCCCAAGGGGTTTTTGTTCTAGTAGTAGTGTACATATATCTTACTCTTTGTATTGGTAATTATTTGGAAACCTAAGGGTTAAAAATAATGACAGGGAAAAATCAACTATTAATTTTGTTTCTAGTGATTGTAGGCCTCAGAGAAGGCCTTGGTCAATTGGCAACTTGGAAAAGGCATGACCAGATAATAGTAAGACGGGATACCCCGTCAAAATAGGGGTGAATGTGACAGAGGGTTATGTACCACAATCTGTCATGTTTGATGCTTGTGAGGTGTTAGCTTGTGGAGATTTAAATGCCCAATGACAATTGAGCATGAGAGAACAAGTAACTGGGAGAGACCCAACAGCCAGATTGAGAACAGCTGTATGGAAACGATCCTCTATTGCCATCAGAGAAAGGGAGAAACTCAAGGAGAAAAAAGGAGAGAAAACAGGAGGCCCTCTTTGAAATGCGGCAGTTCAAACATTTGAGATTGAAACAGGGTATGGGGATGTGAATGCCTGGATAGAATGGGTCAAATATGCTGTCCAGAGTCTCAACCGTAGCACTTGCTATGCTTGTGCCTCGGGACGACCGATTGCCCAGATAGTGCCCTTCCCATTGGGGTGGACCAGGGATTCCCAGGGGATGCGATGTAAGATTGCATTGTACCAAGAAAAGACTGCCTGGGGAAATGAGGCCTGTAAGTCTCTCTCTTTGCTGTTCTCTTCCTTGCGTGATAGCAGTATCAGGGTTCCTCCTGCAATCTCTACAGCTATAGGTGACCATGCAGCTTGCCTCTCACGGCAGGGTGTGAGTGCTACCTGGCATCTGGGAGAATTTGCCTTGTGCACGAGGACCTTGAATGCTACCAAGGACCTGATGGGAAACTGCTCAAGACTTGAGATCCCCAGGGCAGATCTGTGGTGGTACTGCGGAGGGAAGATCTTACAGTCCACCCTACCATCTAATTGGGGAGGCACTTTTGCACTTGTTCAATTAGCTATACCCTTCACCCTGGCATTTGAAAGAGAAACATCACAAATACCAGGCTGGGAGATGAGTGGCTGGAAAGCTGCCTGGCCGAGAAGGACCTGGGAGTATTGGTTGATAGTCGGCTGAATATGAGCCAGCAGTGTGCCCAGGTGGCCAAGAAGGCCAACAGCATCCTGGCCTGTATAAGAAGCAGTGTGGCCAGCAGGGCTGGGGAAGTGATTGTGCCCCTGTACTCGGCTCTGGTGAGGCCGCACCTCGAGTACTGTGTTCAGTTTTGGGCCCCTCGCTACAGGAAGGACATGGACGTGCTCGAGCGAGTCCAGAGAAGGGCGACCAAGCTGGTGAGGGGTCTGGAGAACAAGTCTTACGAGGAGCGGCTGAGGGAGCTGGGCTTGTTCAGCCTGGAGAAGAGGAGGCTCAGGGGCGACCTTATCGCTCTCTACAGTTACCTTAAAGGAGGCTGTAGAGAGGTGGGGGTTGGTCTGTTCTCCTACGTGCCTGGTGACAGGACGAGGGGGAATGGGCGAAAGTTGCGACAGGGGGGTTTTAGGTTGGATGTTGGGAAGTACTTCTTTACCGAAAGGGTTATTAAGCATTGGAACGGGCTGCCCAGGGAGGTGGTGGAGTCACCATCCCTGGAGGTCTTTAAAAGACGTTTAGATGTAGAGCTTAGCGATATGGTTTAGTGGAGTACTTAGTGTTAGGTCGAAGGTTGGACTCAATGATCTTGAGGTCTCTTCCAACCTAAAAATCTGTGATACTGTGATACCCAGAAGAAGTAAAAGAGGCTTAGGAATATCATTTGATGATAGAGTGTACATAGATTCTATTGGGGTGCCTAGAGGAGTTCCCGATGAACAGAAAGCCAGGAATCAAATTGCTGCAGGGTTTGAGTCGCTGTTCTGGTGGGTAACAATCAATAAGAGTATTTATTATAGTCAGCAGATATTCATAAATCATACAAGGGATGCGATAAGAGAAATTGCTGAACAACTAGATGCCACCAGCAAAATGGCTTGGGAAAACAGAATAGCATTAGATATGTTGATCGCGGAGAAAGGAGGGGTGTGTGTGTGTGTATGATACTGAGCAACCATTGTTGCACTTTTATACCCAACAATACTGCCCCGGACGGCACAGTAACTAGAGCGTTGCAAGGGCTTACCACCCTTGCCAGTGAATTGGCAGAATAATTAGGAACAGGCACTTCCATCACAGGATGTTTGGAATCTTGGTTTGGTAAATGGAAAGGGATCATAGCGTCCATATTTGCATCCTTGATTGTAGTAGCAGGAGTTTTGACGGCCATTGGTTGTTCCATTATCCCCTTGTGTAAAAGGACTAGTACAGTGGTTAATTGAAACTGCACTATTGAAACAAATGACCGTGGAGCCACCACCTAACTCAGATAAGGTGATGATATTAGAGGTGATGGAAAGCAAAGAAGGTGAAGAAGAGGAAGAGATCTACCAAATTACACCTCAGAGAAAAGTTTTGCAAAAATCAACAATTTATAAAGAAGAAAAGGGGGGAATCGTGGGAATAAAAATGTTGTTTTTGCAGAGTTACATTGTTTAGAGGGAAGGAAGGCGGTGTTGAGATAGGCTTGCAGTGATAAGAAAGCTTAACAGACAACCTTGTAAAATGCAGACAACCGGACTCCTTAGAGCAGCTAGGTGAAAATCACGGTGTCAAGTCAGATAAGTGAAGAAACATTACCACTTCAAACAGTAAAAAAAGTCAAAAGAAATTTGAAATTTAACAGGCCGGCAACTGAAGGCCACGTAGTGTCTGTGAAGCGTCGGACAGGTTGTGAACCTGGAATATCCAGTCAATGGGGAAACAGGGGAGGGTCCCGGTCGTCGAGAAAGAAAGTATATAAACCGTACTGTGTGACTAGTAGGTGCGCTCCTGCTTGTGGGACGCGTGCCATTGCGATCGCGAATAAATTACTACTTCACTGAGATCCTCACCTGAGCCTAAGCTACTGGCTACGGAGTGTTTCTCACACTCCCTGCACATAATCCTGGCTACAATATACCGTGTTATCGAAGGTGCCTTTTAAACAACATTGATAGAAACTCAGGGGGCGATAGTACTGACCCTGGGTGTGGAACTATCCACGCAGGGAATAATCCACGCTGCACCAAATATGGTAGCCACAGGAACGTTAATATACATAGCGCACACCAGATGCAACGTGAGAATCCTGTAACTGGATGGCCTGTCCCAAATGGCGAGAGGTGGTACTGGCTACGTGGCAATAAAGCCAGGAAGGTGTTGCCCCTGGAGGCAATAATTCCAAACGTAACTATTATTGAAGACCCACAAAGCCAAAGCCCCCTTGAGACCACACGCAGGATTAAGCGGACTCCAGACAATTCTCTAGTAAAATTCTCTAGTATTTCACAGCTTTGCAAGGTGGTTTTTACCTTGGTGAGGGGTGGGTGAATTAGAAAAAGCTATTGTAAATATCTCCGCTATAACTGAAGAACTAGAAAATAAGTTTGATAAGTTTGCAAAAATAGTACTTTAGAATCGAATAGTATTAGATTCATTAATAACCTCATAAGGAGGAGCGTGCACTATAATTAATGCTAGTTGCTGTATAGATGTAGATCAAACGGGATGAATTTGACTGATATTTGGGGGGAAAAAAAGGTATACTGGGGGGCGTGGGGGGGGGAAAGATCCTACATAGAGTAGCTCAAGATGACAGTTCCTGGGCATTTAGAAGCATTTGGGAGAAACTAACTTCGTGGTTACCTGAACAGAATTGGCTCAAACAACTATTTGTTGGTATTGTAAAAATAATGGCATTGTACGCCTACCCTCCCCCGTGACATCCGAAGAAGACTATTGCGCCTTAACATTGGAAAAACTCAAGAGTGCGGTACGTGAAGAGGTGCAAAAACAACAGTAGGAGTAAGGAAAGAAGAGGAGGGAACTGTGAGAAACTAAGTTGTGTTTTTGCAGTAGAGAACTAATTTTCTGTATTCCGAGGTAGTTGTGCAGTCATAATAAGGAGAAATGCTACGTGGGTAAGCGGACAGTAGGCAGCCTCACTGTTCCGAAATAAGGCAGAAGCTTGAGGAAAAACAGGTTGAGCAGCGTGGGAACGGTAAAACAAAGATCCCAGGTTCCTGAAACATAAGAAACGGGGAAAAAAAAAAAAAAGCAAATAAGAAGGGAGAAATTAAAGGGTTGAAAAAGAAGTAAAATTGTACATACATGGTATAGAGGAGCGTCGAGTAGCTTGTGAACCTGTAGTACTCGGCCAATGAGGAAACAGGGGAGGGGATCAGGCGTCGGGGAATAGGGAATAAAAGTTGATGTTGTGCTTATTGCAATGCGCTCCCGATTGGCAGGACGCCCGCCACTGCAACCGCGAATAAAATAGCCTCACAGAAGATCGTGTGTCAAGAAAATTATTTGAGATGTTTCCCGCAGATATACTTGACGAGAGAGGACCAAGAACACCCGCGCCTTCTTTTTAAATAAAAAAAAAAGAAAGAAAAAAAAGGCAGCACAGGGGCAGCCTCAGGGTCGCCCTCCCACAGGGAAGCGGCGCCGTGATTGGCTGGACCGTGAGGGCGGATGTGGTGTCCGAGCGAGCCATCATTGAGGGCAGAAGCGCTCCATGATTGGCTGGAAACCCAGGGCGGAAGTGACGTCACGGCTAGCCTTAACTCAGGGCGGAAACGCTCCGTGATTGGCTCGGAGGAACGCAGGGCGGAGGTGCCGTGAAGGGCTTGCCGGCACTATGGGCGGAAGCTGTCGGGCCGGGCCGGGCCGCCGAGGCGCGGTGCCGCAACGAGGTTGGTGGTCGGTGCCGCCCCGGGCCGGGCCGGGAGGGGGCGAGGCGGTGGGCGGTTGGGGCGCCACGCGGTCGGCGGCTTCTGCGGAAACGGCCCTTGTGCGGGGCGGGGGCGGTGCCGCGCCGGACCGGAGCGGACCGGAGCGGGCGTGCGGCGGGGTCTGCACTGCGCGGGGCTTCGGAGGGCTGGGGGAGAGGGGGGCGAAGCGGCGCGGGGGGCGTGCGGGCGGGCGCAGAGAGGGCGGCGGGGGGGCGGACGCAGAGAGGGCGGTGGGGGGGGGGCGGTTGCGTGCGCTTGGCCGACTCCCCTCTGGGTCGGATGGACTGCTCCGTCCCGCGGCATGCTGGGAGCTGTAGTTCTGTGGTGCGCGGCCGGTCTTTCCCCGAGCCGGGGCCGGGGCCGGGCCGTGCGCGCCGGGAGGCGCAGGTTGCCGCTGACTGCGAGCGCGGCTGCCGGCGGTGAGGCGAGCGAGAGCCTTCGGGGGTGTCTCCCCGGAGCGTCGGGCCGGGAGGGGTGGGGGCTGCGGCGGCCGGGCGCGGGTCCTCGCTGCGCTCGATCGTCGGGCTGCGCCTCGGAGGTTTTCCTCCCCCCGCGTGCTGACGGCCGGCTCTCTCCTTTCCCTGCGGCTCACCAGGGCAGAAGCAGCTCCCCGCCCCTGGGACCCCTGCGGGGTTTGTTGCCGAGCGAAGGTGGCGCAGCAGCTAAAGGGAGGAAAGCTGCAGCTGGCGTACTGCAGTCGCAGGTTTCCCAGGAGAAAGAGCAGCCCGTCTGTCCCAGCTGTCCGGGTAAGTCGCAGCGGGTGAAAATCCAGGCGTGAAGGGGATTTTGGTGGCTCTCTTAGACAGCTAGTCCTACCAAAGATCGCATTGGTTACAAAAGGTAGTAGTAACCTTGCAGTTTGTATGTTCTGTAACGTCTGTAGCACAATAAACTGGCAGGTGAAGAAATGAGCGGGTACAAATACACGTGACTCTATAGCTGAGATTAAATAACGTGCAGGTTCTTTTGTGTTTTGTCTTTCAAAGCGCGTTGTTTGACTCGGTGATCCTTAACGATGATCCTCGGTGGTCCCTTCCAACTCAGGATATTCTATGATTCTGTTGTTGCCGAGCGCCTGAGCTTTTTGCTCACATTACTGAGGAAAGGAATGGCTGTGCTTCTTCCCCCCTCATCCCTATTTTTTTTCCTCTTCTCCCTCGATGACAGGGACTTGAAATGTTTTTCTCAGATGTCCATGTGAAAATTTTAAAGAATGCTAATGGTGAACACTGACAGAATTGGGTGACTTTTTAAAGGTGGAGGGTAAAGAACGTGGAAATTCCTAGTACGTTAATGTTACTTTGTTAACAAAACTGATGTAATAGCCACTTGCTGTTTCTGTTTTTTTGGTTTGGCTTGGTTTTCCTTTCAGTAGTCTCCCGAAAGGCTTTTGTTGACAAAACTTTGTCCTGCTTCAGCTTTAAGAATTACCCTAGAAATAATGAACAAGTGCTTGCAGGGCTTTCCAGAATGCTAATTGTAGTCAGTCAAGAATGACTTGGGAGGCAATTCCTTTCACGTAATCGTAGAGTGGTTTGGGTTGGAAGGGATGCTTAAAGATCATCTAGTCCATCCCCCCTGCCTCGATCAGTGGCGTCTTGCACTAGGTCAGGTTGCTCAAAGCCCCATCCAGCCCAGCTTTGAGTACCTCCAGTAATGAGGCCTCTACAACTTCTCTGGGCAGCCTGTTTCAGTGTCTTACTACCCTCATTGAGAAGAACTTCTTCCTTTTGTTCAATCTAAATCCATCATCCTTCAGTTTAAAACTTGTCTTGCCTTGTCGCTACAGGCCCTGGTAAAAAGTCCTTGCCTGTCTCTTTTGTAAGTCCACTATACGTGTTTAAAGGCAGTAATGAGATCTCCCCAGAGCCTTCTCTTCTCCGGGCGGAAGTGTGACAGAGCCCTGCTGCTGGTGCTGGCTTGTGGGTCAGTGCCGAGCTACCGGAAGGAGGTTTTTATGTACTTTTCTAATTCCTTCAAAGGGAAGTTGAAGTACAGACAAGCTGACTGAGAACACTCCAAAGTGGTAGGCGTGAGACTTTTTGTAGGACACCAGCTCTTCTCCTCTGTGAGCGGAAGGAAAGCTTGTTCGGGCACAGGTATCTAGCACAGAGGGATGCAGCTCTCTCGTTACCACTTTTGCTGACTCCTGAAGTGTTCCTATGCGCTGGTCTGATATCCCTGCCCATCTGTGACAGAAGAGTTTGTCCCTCAGATTGCAGAAGCAGCATTGTGGAATTTAGTTTTTGGAATGTATTGAGATTGTACTCCTGAAATCTGATCTGTTTCAAGATACTACCTATCCTTTCAAACCTTGCTTCTCTGAAATCCAAGTCATTGTCATTACCCCAGAAATACCGAAGGGAGAAATGCTCCATTGAGCAAATTATCAGAAAGACAGAATCAATTTAGGCAAGCCTCTCTCCCGTGGAATTTGTGGATTCCTTAAACTGGCCTGGCAGGAGTATTTGAAGTAAATACTATCCAAGAAAAAATTATTTTCACATGTCCCCTCAAGACTAGGAGATGGTTACCCAGCGAAATGCTTGCTCGAGGCACGGGCTCAACAGCTGATTAAATAATTGGAGTGTGTGGGATAAAATACTGCAGACAGCACAGTCCACGCGTTTGGTTGTTTAATGCCACTGAGATATGGTTTTATAGCAGAAATGTGTCAGAATTAACAGTAATACAAGGAAACGATGCAAACCTGGAGGTAGGCAGTGAGCTTTGTGAGCAGGGAGTGCTGGTGTGGCCCTGTTCCTCTGACTACACCTGTGCGAATCAAGTAGGGGAAGTGAGTATGGATGTGGTATTTCAGCCCTTTCAGGGAGCTGAATGTCACCTGAAAAGATGACAACGTCCCTGCCCTGAAGGACCTGCCTACCACAGTCTGTAGCATTGTGTGCATTTGTAGATTGCTGGGCCTGAGAGTAGGGGACTATGGGATGTTGGGGCTGGGATTTGATTTGGGGATTCCCCCCAGCCCCACAAGCTTATGTTTTAAGTTAAAGCTTGGAAATAAAAGAGGGAGTGAGGGAAGAAAAAAGCAAAGCCTTACAGAGCCTCAGCTCCATGGAGGAACAAATAACAGTCTGTTTGCTTCTGGAAGAACTTCCCACTGCTGAGGATAGATGGGGTGGACCCCAAAAACTAGATGGGATTCTGTGTGAGCTGGTGATACTGCCAGCAGGACTCCATAGCTGACGAGAGACATTATTTGTTTTGATGTCCGTCACAAGGAAAAATGCTTGTTTCATCCAACTTGGGGAAGTAGTATCAAACTCACAGACAGAAACAATATTAGTAAGACTCTATTATACAGTCATTGTGAAAGTTTAGCATAGTGAAGAAACTGTGTGTATAAGGTGAAAAATGGAGTCATACCTCCGAGAAGTCCCAGTTTGTGGTCTTTATTCTTTTTTCTTGTTTTTTTGGGGGGGGGGGGAAGGGGGGGGGGGGAAAGGGGGGTAATGGGGGAGAGAGACGAACATTACCCAAAAAGGTGACAAAATCCGTGCCTAAAAAGCTCACCTGCTACAGCTTTTATAAATGATCTTTGCACTGCAAGTTTCAGTTTTCATGAAGCCAAATTGACATAAATCTGAAAATTTCCATGGGTTTAAAAGAACGCTTACTGAAATATTCTTGTCATTCACAGTAATAATGGAGTGAGTGAACTTGTTCCGCATAGTGACCTTACTTTATTTTTTTTGTATTCCAGCAAACCTGTGCAATCCCAGGAGTGTAAGTACAGTCTTGTGTAGCATTGTCATTCTGCCCCACCACTCTGATATCTAACAAGGTAATACTTTCTGGATGTTGTCTACAAATTCTTTCCTTTCTTATGTAAGAGGTAGATGCATGTATTGCCTAGTTTGTCATAGATTGTTGCTGAAGTACTGTTTTATTTGTATTTGTGAAGACAGCAGAATTAAAGATAGCAGCTCGGCGACTTCCACCAAGATGGTCATTAAGATAAAACAGTGAAGTTTCTAGCATATATTAAAAAGCCTGGAGGAATTAGCATAGCTTGCAGGAAATTGTGCTGGAAAGAGATGATATTTGACAGCAAACATGAAAATGTTGTCTTTTTACCAAGAATGATGAGAACTGCTGCGTCTGCCCTGTGTTTGGATGGGTAAGTGGGGTGAGTGAGTTAAGAGGAGCTGAGCGTAGAGTTTGTGGCGGAATTGAGAAACGAATGAGATAATTTAACCTCTTTTCCGTGCATGTTTTTTTTTTTTAAATCCCATACTTTTGTTATTATCCAGAATTTTTAATGTAACTCTCTATTTTAACTGGTTTGGTTTTATGGATAGCAGCTAACTATAGAAAGAACTAAGATCCTGAAGTGTCCTTGGAACTGCTAACTCTACTTCTTTATCTCTTCCCTAAGAAGATGCCCTGGATTTAAAGACGGTGTGTATTAAATGAAGTATGAGAAGAAACAGCTTCTTCGGACACTTGCGCTCCTCTTCTTCAGCTCATGCAGAAGGCTGACAGCCTGTCTCACTCTTGTCAGTGCTATCCCACCAGCTCCTGTAGGAGCTCAGCACCGCGTTTGGCCTGTTGCGATCTTCCCGCTCCCCTCATTTCTGTGCTGCAATGTCACCATCCACGAGAAGTCAGGTAGGATCTGAAGACCTTTGAAATTGCTAAAGAATCAAACCTCAGCTGTCAGTTTTAGCCCATTGTATTCCAGACGTTTGCTTTGCTGGATGATGGTTTCGTTTTTGATTTTGTAATACGTTCTTTGTAGAGGTTATTTTAAGCAGACAAGTAGGTAGCCTCCTTCCTTTGGTGGATTTGTGCAGGTTTTAGCTGAGCTTTGCGCATCTGAGCGATTGCCCAGTGGCTGTTCTGGTCTTGATGCGTCCCTAAAACCTTTGTCCGCCTCGCCCCTCCTCTTTGTGTATTAAGATGCATGTTTGCGCAAAAATAATGTACACCATGCATAAGCCCCCCAGTGGTTATGGGGCATTTTCAGCATTTCACAGATAAGACTCCGTGTTTACTTAATCACTTAGGCATAGTCCTGGCTTTCAGCGTAGGCATAGCTAATGATTGTTACTCAAGTGGTTATGAAGTTCCCAACGTTTGTTTGTTTATATATATATATATATGTAGAGAGAGAGATACACATATGTATGTATATACATAAATGAAACTGAGTCTGTGGAGTAAAAGACTTTTCTGCTTGCTGTATATACTCACGTATCAGCAGACTCATACGCAAGCTGATCCAAACTGGGTGCCAAGCTGTGCCTTTTTTGTCGCATGGAATATGCAATCTGTGCACCTCAGGTGTACCTTGTCTATTAACTATCTCTTACATTGTGCCACCCCATTAAAATCAGTGGATGTACCCAGCACCACCTTGGGGCTACATAGAATGTGGAAATTTCTAGTATGTTAATGTTACTCTGTTAACAAAACTGACGTACTAGCTGCATGCTGTTTCTGTTTTTTTGTTTTTCTTTTCAGTAGCCTCCCCAAAAGTTTTTGTGGACATATTGTGTATCTTTTCTTGTTCTTCCAGGATTCATTTGGCAGGAAAGACGACCATGGAATCCGAGGGCTGTGGACAACCATCTACCAGATAGCTGTTGCAGATGCCTTCGGTCATGTCATTTGTCCTTTTAGCTCGCCCTTTCCTTTATCTTGAGTTGAATTTTTGTGCAGCGCTATGTTTGCAGTGGTAACACTGCTGCTGAGGTGTTTTCGATTAAAAACGATCTTAACTGTAATAGTGAATTCACTGAGTGTGGCTTTGTATAACGACTTCCACGACCATAACATTTTTCTCCTTTGTCACAGATAGGAGGAAAACTCTTTCCAGAGAGATGGAGAAGGAATTAATTATACCTCTGCCTCATCCCGTGAGACCAGAAGACGTGGAGTAACTGTAAGCTGTGATTCTCAGGAGACATACTAAGCATCTCTGGTTTCTTCTCTGCCTGCCCCCCTAAGGCCTTAGGGATGAGAAATCTTAGGCTTAATGTTTTTCCCTATGAAATACTGTCGCGTTAAGGGGCGTAGCTGACTAACTGTTACGGGTCTGGTCGGATTCGGGGTACTGAACTACCACGGTCACGGATTCACCAATGACGTAGCACATCCTCACTCTAGTTGTGTTCAATGAGAACTGTCACGGCTAGGAACAATGCAACGAAGGGCAGTTTATTACAGCAACAGGAACACAGGTTCTTTGGAATTGCCGGCGATAAATTCACTGTCCGCAAAAGCAAGCGAGCACACATGAAATACACAGGTACTCGTCCTGGCTGTTAACGCACTAAAAGGCACAAAGGCTCTAGAGATTTCTAAGCTTCTACGGAGACGCCTGGTACAACCAAGCATTCATATCTTACCCTACGACATCCCAGTGTGGGGGGAAGAGAGGCTCAGCCTGTCGACTGATCCTGGAAGTCAGAAAGGTATCCTTTTGTGATGGTATCTTCCCTAACATCCCCTTTCACTTAAGCCAATTTACATTATCCACCAATCTGTTCTCTTTAGTGACCAGTGATAGGACCTGTGGGAATGGTGTCAACCTGCGGCAGGAGAGGTTCAGGCTAGACATCAGAAAGAGGTTCTTCACTGAGAGGGTTGTTGAGCACTGGAACAGTCTCCCCAGGGCGGTAGTCGCTTCACCAAGTATGTTGGAGTTTAAGAAGCGTTTGGACTGTGCTCTTAGTCATATGGTCTGAATTTTTGGGTTGACCTGTGCCATGCCGGGAGTTGGGCTCGATGATCCTTGTGTATCCCTTCCAATTCGGGATATTCTATGATTCTGTGATTATTTTCTGTCCCTTTTAGGTGGAGCTTGAGTGACTCTAGTCAGGCATATCTTGGTTATGATTTGTAAAATTTTCTTGCTTTCGTTTAAAGGTATAGGGGTCTGAGAAATTCAGAGCGTGTGCTCAGTGAGGGGTGGTCGCAGCTTGGAGGCATAGAGCTTTTGGGATGGAGGTGTGTTTTGGTATTATAGTGATGATATAATGAGCAAAAGTTCACTAGAGTACAACGTTCTGTCAAAACCATGACAGGTGGTTGGCTCAGGGTGTGAGAAACAAAGTTGTGTTTTTGCAGTAGAGAATTACTTTTCTGTATTCCAAGGTAATTGTGTAGTCATAATAAGGAGAAATGCTAAGTAGATAAGTGAAGGGAATGAGGACACAGACTCCAAGATAGTCAAGAAATGGAGACCCTTTATTGTTCCGATGCCAGATATTATATAGCTTTCTGAGCCAGCTACATGCACTGCACGCAGCTAGCGTGCGTAGTTACAGACTTCTGATTAGTGCATTCCTTTTGATCATGCATAGCCCTCTATAGGCCCATCCGAGCCTAGCAACTTCCTATTGGTTCCCACTTCCTCTTATTCTAGCCTGGTTACCACTCTATGCCTGTGAGTAACCTTCTTCTTAACCCTTAGTGCACCGCTGTATCATTCAGCTCCAGTTTATCACCGAATGGGTCACCTGTAGATAAGTGGACAGTAGAAGGCCTCACTGTTCCGAAATAAGGTAGAAGCTTGAGAAAAACAAGATGAGCAGTGTGAGAACAGTAAAACAAAGATCACAAGTTCTCAAAACATAAGAAAGGAGAAATCAAAGGGCGAAAAAACAGAAATTGTACATACATGGTATAGAGGAGCATCGAGTAGCTTGTGAACCTGTAGTACTTAGCCAATGAGGAAACGGGAGGTGATCAGGCGTCGGGTAATAGGGAATAAAAGGTTATGATTTGTTTACTAAAATGCGTTCCTGACTGACAGGACGCCCGCCATTGCAATCATGAATAAAATAGCTTCACAGAAGATCCTGTCTGAAGAAAATTATTTGAGATTTTTCTCACAAGGATGGTAAACATGCAGCTTATCAGTCTTGGTGTGCATAAGAGCATCAGGTCCCCGTCTCATCACAGAGCCTATCTGTGGTGTCTCCACTCTGCTCTGTGCTCTGTACTGTTCCTTAGAGTCAGCACACCAAGTTCCCCTAGTGCAATAGCATGTAAAGTTGGAGGCCTAGGGAACGCTTAGGTAGTGCAGCTACCCTCCACCCTGAAAGCTTTTTCAATGCTGTACATTTTCTTTAAAATGTGAATATTAGTTTAATTTGCCTAGTTACTTAAGGCAATTACTCCACGAGTACCAAAAGTGATATTGAGAAGCCTACTTCCAGCATCTCTGTTGGTAATAATCACTTCATACTTGTGTGCTTATCCTCATGCCTTTTCCTTTCAAATACTGGAAAGGCAGAGACTGTTGACAGAGTCATCTCTGATCCAAAAACCAAAACTCTGATTTCATCCCAAACTAATGCTGTCTGATGTCAGTAAAATTGCTATTACTCTGTCATCCTGGCCGTCGCAATTGTGCCTCTGTTGGACTGTCTGTCCAACCCTGTCGATCACCCCTGTCCTGCTCCCTGCCCCCCGGGTGGTTCTTCTGTCCCTCTGCCCTGCTGTCTGTCTGTCCGCCTAGTTCCTCTCTTGCTGCTTGTATCCCACTTGTGCCCTTTTCCTTTTTCTTCCTCCTCCTGTGCCTCACAGCCCATTTCTGCAGGAGGCAGCTGTTCCCCAGGGCATGGATGCTGAGACGGACGGATGGACCTGCTGGATGCCTGAGCCCCGCAGCCCCCCAGGGGAAGGGGAGAATGTCTGGGCAGGGAGTTCTGCCGCAGTCTCCCTCCCAGGAGTCCTGTGTAAGAGTTTAATAAAGTTTGCTTTCTGGCTTGTGCTGCCCTCTGTGTTTGTGGACACTGTAAGTGGCTGTGGCCGTGCTGCTGGGTGCAGGTTCCTGGGTGTGGAGGGGGCAGGGGCTGGGGTGTTGGCCCCGTGTTTATTGTCCATGGGGGAGCCAATGGACACAGACAAGTGACCTGGGTGTGGGGACCACCCTGCTGGGGAGGCTGCAGGCGGGGGGGGGGGGGCAAGGGCAGCAATGGTGGGGGTAGGCCTGTGCTGTCTTGCTCCCTGGGGCAGGTGTGCTGGGGCTGGTCTGTGCGGAGGGAGTGATTGGCGAGCGTGACCTGGGCTGTGGCTGCTGCGGAGCAGCAGGTGAGGGAGGGCCTGGGCGTCCGTGGCAGAGGGGAGGGAAGGGTGTTGGGGCGGCTGGGTCCTGCGGGACCCGTGTCTGGGGTAGTAGGCGGCGGATCACAAAGCACGGATTTGACTCTGGAGCGGGGTGTCAGCTGGGTCAGGTGGCTGGGAGCGTCTTGCCCCACAGCATGCTGGGAGTTGTGGTCTTTGAGCTCCGGGCTTTTGATTGGCCACATTGGTTTCCAGAGCATGCTGCGAACTGTAGTTTCACGTTGCGGCTCAGCACGGGGCCTTTTAGGATGGGCAGTTACTTCCTCCGTGCCAGTGGAGCGGGGTGCTTTTTCTTGCCGTTCTTGTGTGGTCCACGCGGCTCCCGCCGCTTCCCTGAACGAGCAGACGGCCTGGAAAGCCGTGCCTGCCGTTCTGTTTCCGCCCATGCATGGAGCAGGGTGGCACGGCGGCGCCTGGTGTCACCTGGTGGCCGAACAGCGAGCGGTGCTGTAGGCGAAGAGGCGCTGCAGTGACGCGTGGCTCTCTGCTCCTACCTGCTGGCGAAAGGGAGGTACTGCAGACGGAGGAGATGCGCATGCGCTGTACCAACTGCCAGGCTTCGTGCCCCGCAGCATGCCGGGAGTTGTGGTCTTTGGGCTCCGAGCTTCCTGTCGGCCACTTTGGCTTCTGCGGTATGCTGGGAAATGTAGTTCCACGTTGCCACTCGGCTTCCAAGCCGGGAGCAACACGGAGCCAGGTAGGAAGGGCAGTTGTTTCCTCCCCCCCAGTGGACCGGGGTACCTCTTTTTGCTGTTTCCGTGTGGTTTTCTGCGTGGATCCCACTGCTTCTGTTAACAAGAAAACATTATGAGAAGCCGTGCCTGGTTCCACGCATGCACGGAGTCGGCTGGTGAAAAAGCAGTACCTCCGGCGGGGGGCCGGCGTGCATGTGCAGTAGTTGTGCGTCGCCCTATGCTGCCACCTGCTGCTGGAAACGTGATACTGCTTTGTTTCCCCGTCCTCTCAGGAGCCCTCTTTATGATGCTTGTACACCCTTCAGGCTCACAACGCTCATTTTCTCCTCAACTTAGTATTCCTAGTCCCTGCCTACCCGCCCCCCCCCCCCCCTTTCCAAGGACCTACGTGCTCTGCTCAGGTCCCTCCTGAGGTCTTACAGATCTTTTAAATCTGCGCAGCATCCTTTCCAGCTTGTACTGTGCCACTATTTTTTCCTTTCTCCTTTTGAGAATGTCTGTACCCTTTTCAGATCTTGATTGGGTTGACTTTTTTGGACCCATCTGCGTAGCCTTTTGGTTTTTAGATAGTCTACTAAGGTATGTTACTTCTCCTGTGAGTTATTTTACTACATTGAATTGCTTTTTTGGTGGTTTGTAATCTGTTACACTCCTAGATTATTTCTACCTATGTAAAGAAAGGTTTCAACTAATTACAGTCAAAAAAAAGTTTTAGTTACCTACTTGGTCATATTGTGGTCTCAATGATCAGAATTGAAGCAAAAGCACAGGAATTGTTACTTCTATAACACTCCACACACCATTGAGCTAAGCCAAATAAAAAAATGCAGCTGCTGCTCCTCCTGCGCTCTTTATCCCTTCCTGTGCTTTGCCCCTCCTCTTTCCCAGGTGATTGGGGCAGGGTGCCGGGTGGGGCCTAATGCTGTGAGCCGCAGGTGTCCTATTAGAGAGCTCATTCTGCCTGAGCTGCTCTTTGGGGTAAGTGCTTTGTTTTTCCTTCAGTCAGTTGCAGTTTTTTTTTTTTTTTTCCTTTTTTTAGGTGGGTCAGAGTCTATGGGCTGGTGTGTTTCCAAGTTGAAAGAGATAAGTATGTCTATTTAAGGTACCATCTAGTAGGATCATTTAAAGTAGATTATATAGTAGTAGGTACCTTTATTGCATGCAGCTCTTCTTCAGGTGAGTAATTGTTATAGTAATTCTTATAGTATAAGTAATTCTTTTCCCATGTTTTGTTCATGATGTTTATAGTGTGCCTTTTTATGTGTGTGTTTGGCCTGGAGCTGTCCTGCCTGGCAATTAGTGATGGTAGCTAACATGGTGGTCCAACAGTGCAATAATACATTGTCCTGACTCTTTTGGGAAAGACATCTGGTCTGTCTCTGGGTGAATACTCAAGCTCTGGGTGAGTACTTAAGGGCAGCTGGCACAGAGTCTTTTTTTCTTTTTTTCCAGCAGTAGGTAAACCTTAGGAGGAACCTGTCAAAGGAAACAGCACTTTCTGGAACTGTCAAGTTCTTGTTCGGCAACTTGGTGATTGGTTTGATCTGCCTTTTCAGATGTAAAGGCAAGCGGACTGCTGTTTTGAAATGATAAAATTAAAAACATGAAGTTTGTCAAATGTGGCAGTGCCTGTTTGCAGTCTGTTTATTGCTTTTGCTAGTGGTAGGTAACACTTCTGAGGAATCGGTCGAATGAAAGAGCACCTTCTGGAACTGTGAAGCTCTGCGTTGGCAACTCGGTGACTGGCTTGAACTACTGTCCATTTCCAGAGGGAAGCGGAAAGCTGTTTTGAAGGGAAGCTGTTCTGAAATTAAAAAAGAAAAAAAATAATGGCGCTGCTCTATGGCACCTGGAGGACCACCGCTCTGTGTGACAGTTAAAAGAATGTGATTTGGAGATGGAGAGCAGCAGAGGTAAAACAGCTGGGAAGAGAGGTATAAGTATTGCAGAGGTATTGCAGTAGGTAGGTAGGCTGTGGTTATGAGGTGCCTCAGGGTGTGCTTTGTCTTGTTTCTGCAGTTCCCTCGTGCAGCCGTGGAGAGGTGAATTCCCCGTGTTGTGGAGTGGTGCAAAAAGGTGAGAGGGTTGTCAGCCCAGTCAGTTTCCTTCACCGAAGCTAAGGTAAGTCTTTCAGGAGAAACAGGCTGATTGCCTGTGCTGCACTCTGCACGCTGTTGACCTAAGCCAGACCAAAAACAGGGCTGCTGTTCCTCCTGCTCTCTTTATCTCTTCTCATAGACGGCCCCTCCCATTTTCCACATGATTAGGGCAGGCATTCTGCCTGGGCTGCTCTTTGGGGGGTAGGGGCTTTGTTTTTCCTTCAGTCAGTTGCAGGGTTCTTTAGGTGGGTCAGAGCCTATGGACTGATGCATTTCAAATTGAGACCGGTAAGCCCATCTTTTTGAGGTAACTAGTAGGGTCTGTTAGAGCAAAGCTGCCAGGTGCCCCCCCACCTTGCAGGTGGCTGCCAAATGCCCCCCCCCCGGCCTTGCAGGTGGCCACGTTTGAGCTTGGATCTACTTTCCAGGTACAGAGGCAAGTGGACTGCTCTTTTGAAATGATAAAATTAAATATAGGGTCACCTGTGGTGTTGAAGGGTGGGTGGTAATGCTGGCAGCTGAATGTTTATCTTTTGACCGTGTTTTCCTTTGTTCAAGCTGAAATGCAGTGTGCAATACAGGACGTTGCGACCCGAGCTACCTCAGGCAAGGTGAGCAATGAACAGAGGTAGCAGTTATTTTTGGGGTGTGGTTGTCACTGCAGTTAAGTTATTACAAAAAGTAGAATAAAAATCCATTTTGCCTTTTAGAGGTGCTTTAGGTGGCTTGAGAGCAGATGGAAACATCTGCCTCGGGGGTTGAGTGAGTGGATGAAGTAAAAGAGCGGTTGAGAGTAACTGTCCTAGGGGTGCTGTGGCTTTTGCTGCTGTGGTTGCTTTCTCTTCTGCTTATTAGGTGCCACAGGCAAGACGGGCTGTGATAGTCTTTAGAATAGGAGCAAAGCAGGTCACTGGAATGCTGTTTGGTTCCTGAGAAAGGTGTTGCAGAGGAAAAAGGTTGTCTGGCGTGGCAGTTCCTGATGGCAGTCTTCCTCAGTAGGTGAAGAGGTGCCTGAAGCCCCATCCCGTGTAGCCTGAAATGGTGTGTCTGTGTTTGGGTTGGGGTTGCACCTTGGTGAGTGTAGGGATAGGATTTAAGCTGGTGCAGCAGAGGGCCAGGCTTCATTGTCCTGTAGTGTGTTTTGACCCATCAGCATAGCCTTTTGGTTTTCAGATAGCCTACTCAAGTACGTGATTTATGCTGCGAGTGATGTTATTACATGGAATTGATCTTTTTTTCTGGTGTGTAATCTGTTATGCTCCTAGATTTTTTTTCCTGTATAAAAACAACGGTTTGAGCTGCTTGCAGTTGAAAAAAACTTCAGTTACTTGCTTGGTCATATTGTCCTTTCAATATTCAAAGCTGAAGGAAAAGCATGGGGATTGTTGCTTCTAGAATCACCCCAGTTCTCTTGTCTGCAGTCTGCATGCTGTTGAGCTAGGCCAGAAAAAACAAACAAACAAAAAAAAACATAGTTGCTGCTGCTCCTGCTCTCTTTCTACTTTCTTGTGCTTTGTCCCTCCCCTTTCCCAGGTGATTGGGTTTGGGTGCTGGGCGGGGCCAAATGGTATATGAGCCCCAGGTATGCCATTAGAGAGTTCATTGTGCCTGGGCTGCTCTTTGGGGTAAGTGCTTTGTTTTTCCTTCAGTCAGTTGCGGGGTTCTTTGGGCAGGTTGGAGTCTATGGATTTCTAGATTTTAAGTGCTTGGAAATCACTTACTAGAGGGATATTTAGCAGAGGCTGCTGGCTCACTTGTTTTTGGGATGGTGGGATCCACTTGTGTTTTTGGGTTATATTTGAATCTCTAGACGTATGAAGCCACTTGTGTAACTCTCCAGAGGACTAAAAAGAGCCTGATTACACACTGCAAGAGGCTTGACCACGTAGGCGCAGTATTACCAAGAGGCTGAGCAGGGTTGTATCAGAGTTACCTTTTTCATCTGTAAAGGGTAAGTCAGTGATTACCCCTGCTGGGGCTGCTGTGTGTGCATGGCTTTTTGGCATTTGTGGAGCTCAGTTGGTTTTTTTGTGTGTGTATGTTATTACTTTTTTTTTCTTTTGAGAGCCAAATAGTGTGTGCGCTGAGCGTGGTTGGCAGGAGGAGGTGGGGAATTGTCTGGCAGGGGAGCTGTTCAGGACTGGTAGGTTTGGTTTCTAGGAGCGTGCGGCATCCTTCCTGTGCGATGCCACTGATTGTTGGGCAGGAACGTTCCAGCTCGTGTGTCTTAAACAACGTAGCTTGTGCAGTGTGTGTTGTGTGGCCCGGGCAGAGTTTGCCGCGGCGCTGTGAGCGAAGAATCTCAGTTCGAGCTGGTGAGCAGCTGAAGTAAAGGAGCTGGGAAGAGAGAGGTATTGCAGCAGGTCTGCTGTGGCTGTGAGGTGCCTCAGGGTGTGCTTTTCTCTTCTCTCTGCAGGGGCTTCATGAAGTCTTGGACAGGGAAATGCCCGTGTCACAGAACAATGAGGGAAGGTGAGAGTTTTATCAGCCTGGTGATCCCTGATCTGAAGCGAAGGGAAGACGTTTGGGTGTTTCCCTCTGAGGGTCTGAGGTGAGGCTGTTTGGAATAGAGGAGCAATGTGGCAGGTGGAGGCTTGCAAGCACAGCGGTCATTTTGTCCTTCTGTGTTCCCAGGTGGCATGGGTGATGGTGGCCGTTCCTTTCGAGCTTGGATCTAACTTGCAGGTACAGAGGCAAGTGGACTGCTGTTTTGAAACGAAAACATTAAATATGGGGTCCCTTCTGTTGTTGAGGGATGGGTGCTAATGCTGTCAGCTGAATGTTTATCGTCTGACTGTGTTTTCCTTTGTTCAGGCTGAAACGCAGTGTGCAGTACAGGACGTCACGACCCGAGCTACCTCTGGAGTGACTCTGGTGAGTGATGAACAGAGGTAGGTGTTATTTTTGGGGTGCAGTTGTCGCTGCAGTTTTTTTAACTATATCAAATAGAGTAAAATTCCAGTTTCTCTTTTAGAGGTGCTCTAGGTGGCTTCAGAGAACGGGTGGAAGCATCTGCCATGTGGGGTAGGTAAGCGGCTGAGGTAAAGGAGGGGATGAGAGTAACTGTCCTAAGGGTGCTGTGGCTTTTGCTGCTGTGGTTGCTTTCTCTTCTGCTTATCAGGTGCCACAGGCAAGGCGGGCTGTGATAGTCTTTGGAATAGGAGCAAAGCAGGTCCCTGGAATGCTGTTTGGTTCCTGAGGCAGGAGTTGTAGAGGAGAAAAGCTTTCAATATTCAAAGCTGAAGCAAAAAAAAAAAAATAAACCACAGCTGCTGCTTCTCCTCTTTCTACTTTCTTGTGTTTTGCCCCTCCCCTTTCCCAGGTGATTGGCTTTGGGTTCCAGGGAGGGCCTAGTGGTCATTGAGTCACAGGCATCCCATCAGAGAGCTCATTCTGCCTGGGCTGCACTTTGGGGTAAGTGCTTTGTTTCTCCTTCAGTGAGTTGCAGGTTTCTTTAGGTGGTTAAGAGTCTATGGACTGATGCGTTTCCAAGTAGAGACCGGTACACCCATCTTCGTGAGGTAACAACTAGTAGGATCTGTTAGAGTAAACCAATCTAGTAATAGGTGCCTGTATTGCATGCAGCTCTTCTTCAGGTGAGTAATTGTTATAGCATGTTTACGGATAGGATGGCAGTGTTACTTTGTGTGTTTGCTTTGTGGTTCTGGGTCCCTTATGATTTCTGCAGAATTAAGACAGATATTATGAAAGTTATAACCTTGGTGGCAAGGTGATGGAGCAGGGTTTAGGAGATAAGTATCATCGAAGCTCCCTGTGTAAGCATGCATCTGAAAAGAGCAGCAGTAGGCGTGTAAGGGGTAGTCTTTTTCAGGGTTAGGGACAGTTTGTTTTATTTTTGGAGCTTTTGCCTGTGGTTTGGGTGGCTGTAGAGTCTTTAGACGTTGCAGCTTTCTAGTTTTTAAGTGCTTGGAATTCACGTAATAGAGGTGTGCTTAGGAGGTGTTGCTGGCTAACTTGTTTTTGGGAAATGGTGGGGTGCGGTTCCTTTTTTTTGAGTTATCTTTTAATCTCTAGGTATATCAAGTCATTTGCATAACTGTCCAGAGGCTTCACAAGGAGCTTCAGTACGCATCAGAAGGGGCTTGACCGCATAAGTGCAGTATTACGGAGAGACTGAGCAGGGTCACCATTCTCATCTATAAAGGATAAGTCTGTGATTACCCCTGTTGGGGCTGCTGTGCATTCATGGCCTTTTGGTATTTGTGGACCTGAGGGTGTTTTTTTTTCTGGCTCTCGTCTCTGTGTTTGAGTCCTCTGCAAGGAGCTGTACTGTTTGCGTGTCCATCACGGATATGACCTTCTCTTTTTGTTTCTTGTAGCCCAGGGCATGGGCACAGACACTTGAAGGAGGCACGAGGGTGAGTGGACGGCAGTGTGGGCCCTGAGTTGGTCAGTGGATTGTGTTAAGTCTGCTTTGCCTGTTACGCAGGCTTTGGAAGCACCTTGCGACAGCAGAGTACATTTCCTGCCACGTTCCTGAGGCGCGCCAGGCGTCAGCGGTTCCAGTTCCTGAAATGCTGGAGATGCTCGGAGCACAAGAGGAGCTGGGAGCGTGATGCATCTCCTTGGGATGTTAGGTGAGTGAAGAGGTGGTACTGGGTTGGTGAACGTGGGTCTGGGGCTTCTTGGCTGTTGGGGTAGGGGAGGAAAGAAGAGGAGTGGGTATAGACTGTTTTGTGGATTGTCATTTTTGTTTGTTCTTTCTCCTTGGTCTAAGCTATGTGACCTTGGCTCAGTACAGTAAATGGAAGTGCTAAGCCTGGATCGGGAAGGTGAGTGGAGAAAAGGTGGGAAAAGGGCATTGTTTTTGATTTGGTAGTCTATTGGTCCCACCTCTGGGTGACTCCTCTTTTCCGGAGATGAAGAAGATACTGGGAACATCCTAGTTGGCCTCTGTGGTCCACCTTGAGGATGGATTGTGACCCCTGAGAATTAAGTCCAGGGGCAAATACTGTGTGTTTGGGGGTGGTTGGCCGGGGAAGGCGGGCAGTTGTCTCGAGTTGGTCTATCTGACTTCAGTAGCAGAGCAGGTCAGTGGACTACTGTTTTGTTTTTGAGGTGGGTGTTTCACTAGAAGAAGTTTGGCTGGTGTGCCAGTGCCTGATGGCACTTTATTTCTGCAGGTGAAGAGGAGCCTTGTGCTGGAAGCAATGTCCTGGCTAGCCTTCGTGTTCCTTGATGAGGATGGAACCTGCCTCCCGTCATTCCCAAGCTAAGTTCGGGTGCAAGTGCTGTGTTTGCTTTCGGGTTTTGAATGCACACATAGGCCGAGGGTCTGTGCTTTTAAGTCATTGCTGTGGATGGGGCCTTTTAGGATTGATCACAGTCAGACAGTGTATGGGGGCGTGAGATTCTGTCAGGTACGGCTTGAGCACGTGCCAGGCAGGGCAGTTCCAGCTTGGTGTCTGTGTTCTGTGTTGTCTGTGCTGTGCTGTTGCTCCTGGTGCTTGGCAGGCCCTGGGGAAGCCGTCCTGAGGGTGTTGAACACTTGACCTCACTGGAATAATGCTGATGCTCAATCGGAAGCTGAGCATTTCTTGTCTTGCAGTGGGAGCCTAAAGAGATCATTTCTTATGTGCGTGTAATTTTTTTGTATCAAATGTTTCTTGATGTGATCATCATATGTTATGCGCTCCTCAGGTCTTGATATCCTCATTGCCTTTTTCCACTGGACAGATTAGATGGGCAACTTGGTAGCCACACCAAAGGTCCTAAATGCTTGTTTCATCATCGTAGGGCTGATCTGAGCACTTCTTGACTTGCAGTCGCAGCTTAAAGCGCAGATGTTTCAGGTCTTGTGCATCATATTCTGTTTCAGATGGCATCTGTTTCCATCCTCGCTGTTGCGGAAGTCATGTGGGCTTCATCAGGAGCTCTGTCTTGGGAGTTCATTTCCGAAGCATTTTTCTTCTGGGGTTTGTACTCCCCATCCTTCTGGTCTCTTGCCTTGAAGGCAGGCTTTTTATGCCTCCATCATCCCAGTTCTGGCAGTTGCTTCCAGTCGCATGTAGTGACATTTGAGTCTCTCGTTGGGTCTTCTGCAGAGCACCTGTTCTGACTAGCTGTCGCTGTAGGGCTTCCCTCTGCGAGTCCTTTTTTTGTGCCTTGTGTTCTGTGTTTTGTTTGTAATGTTTGTAGCGTGCCTGCGTGTGTGTGTGTGTGTGTGTGTGTTTGGCCTGGAGCTGTCCTGCCTGGCAGTTAGTGATGGTAGCTAACGTGGCGGTGTACTAATACATTGTCCGTACTGTTTTGGCAAAGACATCCGGTCTGCCTCTGGGCACATACTGAAGGGCAGCTGGCACAGAGTCATCTCCATGGTGTTTGGCAAATGTGGAGGGGGAGACTTGAGCTGCTTGCGAGCAGCTGTTTGCATAGTGCTTGAATAGTGCTAGAGGAGAGGTCTGTCATTGAATCTTGAAAGCTCGCAGATATGGGGTTTTGATTTTTTGTTTGTATTTTGTTCCCCTCCGCAGTAGGAGGGGTAAACCTTAGGAGGAACTGGTCACAGGAAAGAGCTCCTTTTGGAACTGTCAAGGACTCGGTAGGCAACTCGGTGACTGGCTTGATCTACTTTCCAGGTGCTGAGGCAAGGGGGCTGCTGTTTTGAAATGATAAAATTAGACATGGGGTCCCTTGTGTTGTTGAGGGATGGGTGCTAATGCTGGCATCTGAATGATTATCTTCTGACTGTTTTCATTTGTTAAAGCTGAAACACAGCGTACAACCTGGGACTTCACGACCAGAGCTGGTTTTGGCAAGGTGAGCGATGAACAGATGTAGCTGTTATTTTAGGGGTGCGGTTGTCACTGCAGTTACTTAACTACACAAAATACAGTTAAAGTCCTGTTTATATTCCAGAGGTGTTGTAGCTGGCTTAAGAGAGCAGATGGAAGCATCTGCCTCGAGGGCAGGTGAGGGGGCAGAGTAAGGGAGCAGGTGAGAGTACCTGTCCTAGCTGTGCTGCGGCTTTGGATGCTGCCGCGGCCTATGCTTTTCTTTTTCTTTCGCAGGTGCCTTGCACAGACTCAGAGGGGCCAAGCTGCACTCTGAAGAGCAGCATGAGAAGGGCAGGCTGGTCGTGAGTGGGGTTGGAGCAGAATGGCCAAGTTGCGCAAGGTGACTGCGAAGGGTATCCATCTTGCTTTGCAGGTGTCATGGCAGGCTCTACACAGAAGTGGCTGAGGATTTGAGATGAGGCCGGAGAGTGACAAGGAGCAGCACGTGCAGGGATGGTTTCCAAGCGCTGCGGTTGCTTTCTCTGCTGTTTATCAGGTGCCACAGGCAAGGTGGGCTGTGACATCAGTCTGTAGAATTGGAGCAAAGCGGGTCACTTGAATGCCGCAGGGCATCTGAGAAGGGTGTTTTAACAGGAAAAGTTTGTCTGGCGTGGCGGTGTCTGATGGCAGTGTGTTTCCACAGGTGAAGAGGTGCCTGGAGCCCCATCGCATCTAGCCTGCGTATGCCTTGAGGATAAAGCCTGCTTTCCAGCAGTCCCGAAAGCTAAGTTTGACCTGAAATGCCCTGTCTGTGTCTTGGGTGGGGTTGTGCAAAAAGCTCCTTGCTTTTTGCACTGGACCGTCTAGACAGGCAACTTGGTAGCTGTGCCAAAGGTCCTAAATGCTTGTTTCGTCACCATGGGTCTGATCCGAGCACTTCTTGTCCTGCAGTTGCAGCTTAAAGTGCAGATCTGTTTCAATTCTTGTGCATCATATTCGGTTTCTGATTGCGTATGTTTCCATCCTCGCTCTTGCAGAAGTCATATGGGCTTCATCAGGAGCACTTTCTTGGGAATTCATTTCCTAAGAGATTTCTTCTGGGGTTTGCACTCCCCATCCTTCTGGTCTCTTGCCTTGAAGGCAGGCTTTTTGTGCCTCCATCATCCCAGTTCTGGCAGTTGCTTCCAGTCGCATGTAGTGACATTTGAGTCTCTCGTTGGGTCTTCTGCAGAGCACCTGTTCTGACTAGCTGTCGCTGTAGGGCTTCCCTCTGCGAGTCCTTTTTTTGTGCCTTGTGTTCTGTGTTTTGTTTGTAATGTTTGTAGCGTGCCTGCGTGTGTGTGTGTGTGTGTGTGTGTGTGTGTTTGGCCTGGAGCTGTCCTGCCTGGCAGTTAGTGATGGTAGCTAAGGTGGCGGTCCATTGGTGTACTAATACATTGTCCGTACTGTTTTGGCAAAGACATCCGGTCTGCCTCTGGGCACGTACTGAAGGGCAGCTGGCACAGAGTCATCTCCATGGTGTTTGGCAAATGTGGAGGGGGAGACCTGAGCTGCTTGCGAGCGGCTGTTTGCATAGTGCTTGAATAGTGCTAGAGGAGAGGTCTGTCATTGAATCTTGAAAGCTCGCAGATGTGGAGTGTTTTTTTTTTTTTCCTCCAGTCCTAGGTAAACAGTAGGAGGAACCGGTCACAGGAAAGAGCTCCTTCTGGAGCTGTCAAGCTCTCGTTCAGTAGCTCAGTGACTGGCTTGGTCTACTTCTGAGGTGCCGAGGCAAGTTGTCTGCTGTTCTGAAACAACAACATTGAATGTGGGGTCCCTTGTGTTGTTGAGGAATGGGTGCTAATGCTGGCAGGTGAATGATTACCTTCTGACTGTTTTCATTTGTTAAAGCTGAAACACAGCGTACAACCTGGGACGTCACACCCAGAGCTGCCTCTGGCAAGGTGAGCAATGAACAGATGGAGCAGTTATAGTTGGGTTGCGGTTCTCACTGTCACTCTAAGTGTCCCCTCTTTTCTGTTTTAGGGGTGTTCCAGCTGCCTTAAGAGGGTAGGTGGAAGCATCGGGGTAGGTAAGTGGGTAGAGGTAAGGCAGCAGATGAGAGTGCTGAGGCAAGGGGGCTGCTGATTTGAAATGATAAAATTAGACATGGGGTCCCTTGTGTTGTTGAGGGATGGGTGCTAATGCTGGCATCTGAATGATTATCTTCTGACCGTTTTCATTTGTTAAAGCTGAAACACAGCGTACAACCTGGGACTTCATGACCAGAGCTGGTTTTGGCAAGGTGAGCGATGAACAGATGTAGCTGTTATTTTAGGGGTGCGGTTGTCACTGCAGTTACTTAACTACACAAAATACAGTTAAAGTCCTGTTTATATTCCAGAAGTGTTGTAGCTGGCTTAAGAGAGCAGATGGAAGCATCTGCCTCGAGGGCAGGTGAGGGGGCAGAGTAAGGGAGCAGGTGAGAGTACCTGTCCTAGCTGTGCTGTGGCTTTGGATGCTGCCGCGGCCTATGCTTTTCTTTTTCTTTCGCAGGTGCCTTGCACAGACTCAGAGGGGCCAAGCTGCACTCTGAAGAACAGCATGAGAAGGGCAGGCTGGTCGTGAGTGGGGTTGGAGCGGAATGGCCAAGTTGCGCAAGGTGACTGCGAAGGGTATCCATCTTGCTTTGCAGGTGTCATGGCAGGCTCTACACAGAAGTGGCTGAGGATTTGAGAAGAGGTTACAGAGCATCAAGGAGCAGCACGTGCAGTGACGGTTTCCAAACGGTATGGTTCCTTTCTCTTCTGTTCATCAGGTGCCACAGGCAAGGTGGGCTGTGACGTTAGTCTTTAGAATCGGAGCTAAGCAGGTCTCTAGAATGCCACAGGGCATCTGAGAAGGGTGTTTTAACAGAAAAAGCTTGTCTGGCATGGCAGTGCCTGATGGCAGTGTGTTTCCACAGGTGAAGAGGTGCCTGAAGCCCCATCCTGTCTAGCCTGCGCACACCTCGCTGAGAATGAAAGCCGCTTTCCAGTAATTCAGAAAGCCAAGTTACATCTCGGCCTCGAGCATCTGGGGCCTGTGCTTTTGGGCCTGTCTGTAGCATTTGGCACTTGCTTTAATACTTTCTTGGCATATATTTAGGCTTTTGGGGCCAGTGTCTTGGGGGGGTGTGGAGCTGCTTGTACACCTTTGGGGCTTGCATCTGGGGGGGGGGTTGGGAGTTGCTTGTACACCTTTGGGGACTGTGGCTGGGGGGGGTCAGGGCCTGCATCTGGGGGGGTTGGAAGCTGCTCCTACAATGTAGGGATCTGTATCTGTGGGGGTTGGGAGCTGCTTGTACACCTTTGGGGCTTGCATCTGGAGGGGGTTGGGGCCTGCCTCTGGGGGGGTGGTTGTGAGCTGCTTGTATACTGTAGGGGCCTGCTTGTACACCTTTGGTGGGGCCTGCGTCTGGGGGGTTGGGAGCTGCTTGTACACTCTAGGGTCTTCTGGTGGGCTTTGGAGCCTCCCTTTGAGGGGGCATTTGGGAGCTGGTTGTACACCTTTGGGGCCAGAGTCTGGGGTGTGGGGGCTGGGGCCGGGGCCTGCATCTGGGTGGGGTGGGGTCCAGTTCATGGGGGGGGGGTTGGGAGCTGCTTGTGGACAGTTAGGGTCTGCATCCGGGTGTGGTTGGGGCCTGCTTGTAGACTTCTGCAGCCTGCGTCTGGTGTTTGGGGGCTTTTCTGTAGCGTTTGGGGCTTGCATTTTGGCTTTGGGATGTGTCTTGAGCTTCTGGGGCCTAGCTGTAGAGTTTGGGGCCTGCGTCTGGGGCTTTTCTGTAGCATTTTGGTCACGTGTTTGTGATTTGGGGGTGTGTATCCAGGGTTTTGCCTTTTTTGTAGTTTTCAGCTATGTGTCAGTTTCTTTGTCAGTTGCCTGGGGTTAGGGGCAGTTTGGGGTTTGGATCATTAGTCAGTGTCATTAGCGTCGGGGGTTGATATGAAGGGTTAGGGTTGTGGTTAGAGTTGTTAGGGTTAAAGGGAATAAGGATTTTAGGGTAAGGGGATCAAGGTCGTGGGAATAAAAATGTTTTTGCACAAAGTTACATCGTTTAGAGGGAAGGAAGGTGGTATTGAGATATGCTTGCAGTGATAAGAAAGCTTACCAGACAACCTTGTAAAATGCAGACAACCAGAATCCTTAGAGCAATTGGGTGGAAATCACGGTGTAAGAAACATTACCACCTCAAAGAGGAAAACAATCAAGAAAAAAAGAAAATTGACTTGTAACAGGCCAGCAGCTGTGTATTTTCTGTGAAGAACCAGATAGATTGTGAACCTGGATTACCCGGTCAGTTGGGAAGCTGGGGAGGGTCCTGGTCACCGAGAGGAAAAAAAAAATTTATATAAACTGTGTTATGGAACTAGTACGTGGCTTGTGGGACACCTGCCATTGCACTCGTGAATAAAAATGCTACCTCACTGAGATCCTTGCCTGAGCCTATGTTATTAGTTACAGAGTGTTTTTACCAAGGTGTTCGGGTTTTAAGGTTTCAGGGCTAAGGCACTAGGGTTGGGTTTCAGGGTTAGGGTTTCCAGGGTTTAGGGTTAGGATTTTAAGGTTGTTAGGGTTGGAGTTAAAGGGTTAGGGTCTGGGGGTTAGTGTGTTAAGGTTTTAAAGTTTTTTGGGGTTTTAGTG